>NC_063373.1:1699600-1745634 GCF_021869965.1 Rhincodon typus | reverse complement strand
GCTTGGCCTGCTGTGTTCATCCAGCTCTACACCTTGTTATCTCGGGTATAAAACGTGATCCTTATGTCACGGAACCAGGAAAAGTCTTCCAGGATGTACGTGTGCATAAAAAGTGACTTAGAAACGGACACGTTTGACACAGCTCAGAACACAAACTATTCCTGTGACCAGCAATGCACTTCCCTCAGTGCAGCATCTGGTCTTTCGGCTGACAGCAGATCACCATGCAACACTCATCGCCAGTGCACAGGATCAGCATATGGCTCAGTGCACGTAACGGGGTGGTGGACAAGATGCTGCGCCGAAAGGGAGGTGGATATGGGGTAGTAGTAGTACATGACTGTGACACATTTAACTGGTAACAGTGTGTGCCTGCCGTTCATAAATGCTTACCAGTACTTAAAATCAATTCATGTTTTTTTAAAGCAGATTCCTGTTAAATACTGAAGCTTGTTATTTTTTTCTCATAACTCGGGATTAAATGGCAAGCGAGAAGGGGATTCTGTGAACCTTGATACATTCTTTAACCTTTGGGATCACTCCAAAATGAGCGGAGTTTGGGTGTATACAAGGGTTCGACTGAAACAGCTACATTAACAAATATAAAAGTTTAAATTTCATCTGACAATCTGCATCTTTCAAACTGACACTGATATTCGGCACCCATTTCCACAGTAACACCCAGTACAAGGTATCTTGATCAGATAGGCCGATGAGCTGATGAATAGCAGGTGGAGTTTAAGTTAGATAAACGTGAAATGTTGCATTTATTGAAGGCAAGCTCGGCTGATACACTTAACGGTCGGTCCCTGGAGAGTTTTGCCAAACAAAGTGACCTAGGAGTACATGTTCATAATTCCTTGGAAGTGAAATCACAGACAGACAGATTAGCAAATCAGGAAATTGGTGTGCATGCGTTAATTAGTCAGTGCATTGTGTGTATGAGTTGGGATGTTATTTTGCAGCTTTCGAGGACATTGGTTAGGTTACTTTTGGAATACTGCTTTCAATTCTGGTCTCCAAGATGTAGGAAAGATGCTGTTAAATTTTGAAAGATGCAGAAAATATTTACAAGGATGCTGCGGGGGATAGAAGCAAAAAACAGAATTTGCTGAAAAATACTCCGCAGTTCTGGTAGAATCTGTGAATAAAAATCAAAGTCAACGTTTAGTGTCCAACGACCCTTCCTCAGAACACAGTATTGAGGAAGGGTGACCGGTCCGAAAACGTTAACTCTGAATTTCCTTCACAGATGTTACCAGACCTGCTGAGCTTTTCCAGCAACGTCTGTTCTTTTTCCCGATTTTCGGTGTCAGCAGTTCCTTTCGTTATTACCGGGGTTAGAGTTTTTGAGCTGCAGCGAGAAGCTGAAATAGGCTGGGATTATTTTCCCTACAGCATCTGAGGCTGAAGGGTGACGTTTTACAAGTTTATAAACTCATGAGGGCAATGCTAGGGTGAATATCCAAAATCTTTTTTCCTCAGAATAGAGGCGTTCAAAACTAGAGGGCACAGTGTGACAAGACGACAACTTTTACCGGCGGTAGAGGGGTGGGAGTGCGTTTATTGAATGAACTGCTAGAGGAAGCGATGGATGCTGGTGAAATAACAAGGTAACTGGACGCGTAAATGAATATAACGGGTTTAGAGGGTTATGGACCAAATGCTGGACATGGGACTCGATTAATTTAGGATATCTGATTGGCATGGATGAGTTCGGCCGAAGTGTCTGTTTCCATGCTGTACAACTGTTTAACTCTAACTCCATGACTGCACTTCAAAAATGTTTGGGAAGCACTTTGAGATACCTACAATCTGGAAAAAAAAGCCTCAAATAAATCACCGTCCTTCACTCGTGTGAGGGAATTCAGTATCAACAGGTGCCTTGGCTCAAATAGGGACACTGTCGCAAAAGGAAAAAAAATTGAAATAACTCACAGGACTCCGACAGCAATGGTTTCGATCATCTCTGTCAGACCTATGCCCTTTTCTCCAGTACCATTGAAGTGAACGAGTGACAGTGATTATCGTTGCTGATTGTTCAATTTGAGAATGTTCCAATTCATACTTACGGCCCAGTTAACACAATAACTCTGCAGTATCCGAGTCAAGGTGCAGCATTGCTAACTGCGTCAGTAGTGCAATAGATAAGTTATTTAACCACAAATCAGGTGATTACAGTTTCGACCCCTATCTGGATAACACATGTTTTCTTTACAAACGTTGTCCTATCAACTCAGTAACGTAAATGACCTGACCACAGCTTGCCGTAGAGTCATAGAGGACCACAAAACAGATAAAAAGCCTTTCAACCCATCGAATTTCTATCATTCAAAAGCAATTATCTATCTATTCTAATCCTTTTTCCCAGCATTTGGACAATGCCTCTAATGCTTTGGCATCGAAACAGAACATCTCAAATTTCCGACATTTTTTCTGCTTCTACCACATTTTAGTGAGGTCAAGAGCGACACCACCATTGAATGATTTTGTTCCTCTCGCATCCCATAAACCTTCTACACCTTATTCTATAATAGTGTAGTCAAGGTCATTGATAACTTCACCAATGGGACGAGATCTTTCCTCTCTACTACTTTCATGCTGCAAGGTTATGAATCGTCATTGAATCGCAGGAATATGCACTTACTCAGACAGATCTCAACGGATTTTGAATCCATCGCCACAACTACAGTGCCTGACTCTGACTGTCATGCTGAGAGTTTATATGTCTCTGTGACCACGGGCTCAGTGTTAAAAACTGAATAATCATTCAATTTATTCCTTGTTGAAAATTATTTGCTTCAAAATAAAATCCGATGTCAAGCTGGACATGCACTCCAAGAATGTCAATTGTGATTACAGGCAGTTTGATGGATCATTGCTTAACACTGATGTCTCACAGCGCAAGAGATCTGTTCCAGCTTCAGGCCACTGAATCTGTAGAATTTGTACATTCTCACCGTGACTGCGTGGGTTTCCTCTGGGTAGTCCTCTTTCCTCCCACATTCCAAAGATCTTCAGGTTAAGTGGATTGGCCATGCTAAATTGCCCCTATTGTCCAAAGATGAAGAGTCTAGATGGTTTAGCCCTTGGAAATGCCTAGTTACAGGGATAAATTGTGGTGGCAGGGAATAGATGTGGGTGGGATGCTCGATTGAGGGTTCGATGGGCCTAATGGAGTGCTTCCACTCTGTAGATATTCTATTCTATTCTCTTCTCAGACACATACAACATTCCTGTGGGATCGAGAAGGAAAGAGACCACCAGGAGCCCAAGGCTTCCTAGTTTCTGCCGGTTAGATGACAATCAACGCTGATGATGTAAAGATAAGAGAAAATGTCTTGTCTGGATGGCATGGAATCACCAACCACTGAGCTACGATTTGAATATGCTGACTGATTGTGCCACTGCGACAGAGACAAAATATCGGGTACAAAATGCTTGAAGCAGTTTTCTTGAGTGAACGGTCCACAGAGACTGATAACACGAGTTTTTGCATAATCCCCTAAAACAGGATGTAAGTAAGTTAAAGCTTTAGATTTCCGCTCTCGGAAGTATCCTCTGTCAGTTTCACTTTGCTAAAAGAAAAGTGGTGACATTCATTTTGGAGACATGGAAACAGTCTGATCCCAGCAACTTCAGACACAATAATGTGACGGGAATGCAACTGTCCTCCAATTGGGCGCATCTGTCATTGACACTTTCAGTGCCTTTTCTGTTCCTCAAGTTCCGTTACTGTCCCAAAGTCGAGATGATGTTTCAATTCTTGATGTACAGGAGTGAGAATCTTTTTCAATGGCTCAGATAAGCTAATGTCATCGAAAACATCAGTCACTGTCGCAGCATCTTAAAATAATCGTCTCATTGTCCTTGACTGTTTCTGCTCAGTCGGTCAGTTTACACTTAATTCTCTTCTGATTCACGTGCCCAAATAGTTTCTAAATATTCACCAAGTTAGGGAAAGTGTTTTCTGATCTGTTTCTTTTCAACAGACAGGAGATGCAGTGATTTGTCTGTCGTTTTCAGAAATTGGAATTTGGACATGATCAGTATTTGCTGCTATTTCAGCTCACTGTCCATTTCATGCTCCAGATACAGCAATGGTTACGTTTGACTGGAGAAGTCGCTTGTGTTTCAAATAAAGCTGTCTTTTGTCGCAGAGACGTGGTTGGACACGGTGAGCTAACCGGAAGCATATGAAAAGGTCATAATCCTAGCTGAAAACATTGCTATCAGCTTCCCTGTTGATCATATGGTTTGGATTCGGCGCTTTAAGCGCCAAGGCCCAATCAAGGAAAAGTAGTTGATGACCACTATGATTTTTTTTTATCATTTATCAGAACGAATATGAAATTTGAATTGATGTTTAGAAGCAGAATGATGCCATCAAATGTTCAGAATCGATTCTTAACCAGCTCCAACTCCACATCGGCTGCCTGTATTTTCTGTGCAATGGGTTCAAAACAAGGGCTGAGTGGGTACAGGAAAAGTGAATCGATATGATGTTTGTGGAGATTACTGGCGGTCTACTGAAGCCAGGATCAATGATCGATTTTCACTATTTCCTCTGGCAAATAAATCATTCAATTTCAATCACCGACAATAATTGTCTATTGTGTGATTCCATCAGGGGACATGCACAATTTAAAGTCACACATTTCACTCAGGTAAGCTATACAGCTTCATGTTAGGACCACAAGAAGTAGGATCAGATGTCAGGCATTCAGCCCATTATGTGCACTTCGCCGTCCAATGAGATCATCACTGATGTGATAATCCTCGTAAACATTTTCCCGCTTTCCGCGCCCCCCGCCCCTCCCCACCATAACCTTTCATTTCTTACTTATTAAAATTCTACCTGTCTCAGCCGTGAAACTGCTTGATGACCCAGTCTCGACAGTCGTCTGTGATTTTAAAAAAAATCTATAGATTCACTGCCCTCTGAGAGAAGAAATTCGTGCTCATGTTTGTTTTAAGTGTGCGCCCACTTCTCCTGAGATCATTTCCTCTGGTGGAAAAGTATCCTGGAGGGCAAGATGTCTTTTCTCATTTACCCTATCAACTTTCGAAAGAATCTTGTAAGTTTCATTTAGGACCAGGTTTTATGTATACTTTTGCCAGGTGGTCTACACCTAGGATTTCGGTGCTTCCTACCATTTCCCCTGATGGCATGTTGTCATTACTCATAGGGAGCCATTATGGACTGTGGCTAAACTATCTTGTATTTGCTGTTTGAGGGATTATTTTACGTGATTGTCAACAAAAGTAATAAATTCTGAGAGCTTGAGCGGACCATATTCTATACACCTGGTCCAGCAGGAAAGGCATTGTTAACGTTTGAGTTTCTGCAGTGTCACTGTTCTTGTGTTTTTCCATTCGAGATTACTTCCTCTAGAAGTATTTTAATCCCAGAAACAATGAAGTCATGTAACTAGTCCAGCCATTTTTCATTTTACTTCAGCCAAAGATAACATGATTTAATCAGAAAATATTTTTTTCTTTCTTGATGAAGTTGAATGCAGTAGGGATATAAAAGCATTCAAGGTGTCCTTGCAAGGCTCGAACTCGGAGACGTCAGCTTCCAAAGCCAGCCCACTATCCAATAAGTTATGTATTTTTAAAAAGTACAGCGCTCTACTGTGGACAAAAAAAATATGTTAGCATAATACAATCAGACACCGCGGGTGGGGCGTATAATTTAACAAGGGAGGTTATCTTGAACTATACCTATTGAGGCACGGTCTCAAGAAGAATAAAATGCAATAGACGACTCGATAATCTGTGTGACATAAACCAAGGCAGCCTAAAACATAAAACTGAGGAAGGGCCAAGAGGATTATACACGAAAGGAGAGGAGCTTTTCTTCTCATACATTCATGGGATGAGGGAATGAATAGATAGGCCATCATTTATTGACCATCCCTCATCACTCAGAAGGCAGTTAAGAGGCAACCATATTGCTGTGTATCGAGAGTCAGGTGTCGGTCAGACCAGGTAAGGACAGCAGTGTCCTTCACGGAATAGCATGAGTGAATGCAGTGACCAATCAGGCAGAAGTCATACGACACCAGGTAATAGTCCAAAAAACAGGTTTATTGGATTCTCAAGCTTTCAGACTATAACCTGGTGCCATGTGATTTCTGCGTTTGTCCACGTGGGTTATGGAGACAATGGTGTAGCGGTATATCGCGGAATTGTTAATCCAGAGACCCACATAATGTTCTGGGGACCCGGGTTTGAATCCCACCAGGGAAGATGGGTGAGTTTGAATTAAGTACAATATCTGAAGTTAAGAGTGCAATGATGAACCATGAATCCATTGCTGGCTGTCAGGAAAAACCCATCTGGTTCCTTAATGTCCTTGAGGGAAGGAAACTGCCATCCTGACCTGGTCTGGCCTACATGTGACACCAGACCCACAGCAATGTTGTTGACTTTTAATTGCCCTCTGGGCAACTAGGAATGGGCAATAAATGCTGTCTGGTCAGTGAAGCCCCCACCCCATGAATGAATAAAGAGAAAACAAAAACCTCAGTCCAAGATCGCAAGCTTCCATACCATGAAAGACAAGGTCCAAAGAGACATAACAGATAGCCAGACACTTGTGAGAGTGACAATCCTATGCTTCTAAGAGGTGTGTCTTTTCCTTTTTCATGCAGGAAGGATGAGAGAGAGGCGCAGAGCACTCTGCTCCAAAGTTAATAAAGTTATATCTTGTGAGGCCGTACTTGATTTTAAGTTGGAACGATAGAAACAGCCTGAATAGTCGGGGTCCAGCTCCCAAAGAGACAGGGGTGCATTTCTTTTTTTTCAATTTAACTTTCTGTAACAGTTGCTGCAGACTTGAAGCTGGATGTGGAAGCTTTTATTATCTTCTCTGTTTCAGATAAAAGCTGGGTTTCTCTTTCTGCTGCTCGAATTGCATTTGAGACTTTTTTTTCTAAATTTGCCTTTGCCAAGTGTGTGTTGATGAAATGCTACGACACTGGAACATTTAATTAGTAGTTGTTAATATCATAAATGATTTTGTTCAGCATTTCTAACGAGTTACTGCTAATCAAATTCTCTTTTTTTTCTGTATTTTCACTGTAGTGTAAAAATGAAGCATGTTTTGTTTAATGTCAACAGTTTGACCAATGAAATTGCAGCAGGAATGCAACGCTTTACATTTCCTTTTAAAATATATTTAGAAAAGTTTCTCGGCTATCTTCTTAATATTTTGTGAGGTATCTGATCTGTTACATTGAATGATTTATCCGCATATGACCCAATATTAAAACCTGCAACATAAACAGTTTTTGTTCACTGTTCAGTCTGATGAGTCTGGAATCTCATTAACACACTGGGGAGTCCCTCAGCGTTAGTGGAGAGAGGGCCAAACTGGCGAATTTATTCACTATCTGGAGCTTGACAGGGAGACAGAAAAAACGTTATTGCAAAATCGCTTAATAGGCAGAACATCTTGTGTGTTTCCACAGAGCAAGCCGAGGCTGCGAGTCTGAGTGTTGCTTGCACCAGGTTAAATAACAATCACTCCAGATGGACTCACAGGAAAAGTTCAAATTCATTGCTTCTCTTCCTGTCTTAACATCTGAGGTCTGTGGCGGTTTTACAAAATCTCCATAACCCAGGACTGAAAAGCAACATCAGCATTGAAAAGAATATGTTGGTTGACATTTCAAATTATTTTTCAAACCATGTTAGTGAAATGAGAGAAAAGAAGGAATGTGTTTAATTCACAATGATCTGTCAGAAAGTCACCACACAAAACATAGACCCCAAGCAGAAGCACAGTGGTGCAACAGAGCATTCAATTAAGGTGTAACAAAAACAGAAGTGGTAGTGGTCGGGATACTATACATAGGGCTACAGATAATACCCTTTACGAGCAGATTCGAGAGTCCGGTATGGTGCGTTGCTTGCCTGTGCCAAGGTAAGGGAGACGTTGAAACTGTTTAAAGTGAAATTGGATTGGGAGGGGGAACGATCTAGCTGTCTTCCTTGTTGGGAAATTGTAGGCAAGAGATTATGATTGGGGAATATGAGGAATTAGGGACAATTTAAAGAACATTATCTCAAGGGACTAATTGTTAGTTTATTACCAGAGCCAGGGGTAAATTGGCACAGAGATACATAAACTGGGGAAGTAAACAAGTGTCTAAATGAAATGTGTGGGAAAGAGCAGTATAATTTCATGAGACACTGGTATCAGTATTAGTACCGAAAGGAGTTGGATCATTGGGTCGAGCTCCACCTGCACCCACCTACGACAAAGTCCAGGATGATGGCAGAACGGATAAATACGGTCGTCACAAGGGCTTTAAATAAGCAAAAGAGGTTCTGTCTCAGGAGAGTTTCTTTAAGTTTCCAGAAAACATAACAGGACAGAGAATATGAAAACTGTCAAGAATCCAACTTCAGGTCGAGCAGGTATGTGGACAACTATGATAAGTTCGTGGTCAACGCAAGACTGAGGATATTTCACTTAAATTCACACAGTATATGCGATAAGGCAAACAAGCTTGTGGCGCAAATAATGTTTTTGGGGAATCGATGTTGTAGGCATCATGAGCAATGACACCAAGAGGATCAAGGTTAAGACATAAATATTCAAGGATACACGTCTTTTTGAAAGGACAGTGGGATGGACAGTGACGACGGGGCTATCTTTCTGGTAAGAAATCAAGTTGAATCTAAACGATACGGATCGGATGTTTTGCAGAATCTGCGTGAAATGAGTTATGACACCTAAAAAAAATAAAGAGACTGTGACGAGAGTTATGTGCAGGTCCCTAGTAGTTATCAAGTTGTGAGGCAGAAAATAAATAAGGACATGTAATAGGAATGTATGAAAAACACTACTACACTATACTGGGGTACTTTAATGCACATGTGGACTGAGAAAATCAGTTTGTTTACGGAGACCAAGACAAATTTACGAGTTGAATTTTTTTTTTGGAGAAACGTCTAGGAGAGACCACTACGGAACTGACAATTCGGGATTTGACGATGTGTACGAGATAAACTTCTTCAGGGAACTTCATTTGAATTAACGTCTCGGGGGAAGTGATCAAAACATGTTAGTATTCACTCTGAGAGAAATGGAACTGCCGATGCTGGAGATTCTGAGATAACAAGGTGTCGAGCTGGATGAACACAGTAGGTCAGTAAGCATCAGAGCAGCAGGAAAGCTGATGTTTCGCGCCTGGACCCTTCTTCAAAAATGGGGGAGGGGAAGGGGGCTGTGAAATAAATAGAGACAGGGAAAGGCGATGATAGAAGGTGGATACAGTATAAGTTGAGAGAAGATGGACAGGTCAAGGAAGCAGGGATGACGCCAGGATATGTGAGTGTAAGTAGGGTGTTGGGATGGGGTTTGGTCAGTGAGGAGGGAGGGATGGTAGGTGGGAGGGAAGACGGACAGGTCAAGGAGGCGGGGATGAGGCTAATAGGTAGGAAATGGGGGTGGGTCTTGGTCAGGATGAGGTCGGGGGTGAGGAGATTATGAAGCTTGTGAACTCCACATTGAGACCATTGGGCTGCAGGGCTTCAAAGCAGAATATGAGACCTCCGGTTTCAATGCATAATTCTCGTCCACTTCTGCCACCTGCAAAATGACTCCACTACCAAGGATATATTTCCCTCCTCACCCTTATCTGCCTTCCGGTGGGCCCGCTGTTTCCGTGACTCCCTCGTCCCCTCCACACTCCCCACTAGCCCCACCACGCCTGGCACTTTTCCCTGCAACCGCAGGAAGTGCTATGCCTGCCCCTACAAGTCCCCCCTCACCTCCATCCCAGGCCCCAAGAAAACCTTAAACATTAAACAGATGTTCGCCTGCACATCTGATTATGTGGTATATTGTGTCCACTGCTCCCGATGTGGCCTCCTCTATATCAGGGAAACCAAGCAGAGGTTTGGAGACTGCTTGGTGGTTTGGAGACTGCTTGGTGGAGCACCTACGCTCGGTTCGTGACAAATGACAACACCTCCCAGTTGCGAACCTCTTCAGCTCCCCCTCCCATTCCTTGGACGACATGTCCATCCTGGGCATCCTCCAGTGCCACAACGATGCCACCCGAAGGCTGGAGGAACAGCACCTCATATTCCACTTGGGAACCCTGCAGCCCAATGGTGTCAAAGTGTACTTCACTAGCTTCTAAATCTCCCCACCCCTGACCTCATCCCAAGACCAGCCCGTCTCGTCCCCGACCCCTTGACCTGTCCGTCTTTTCTCCCACCTATCCACTCCTCCCAACTCACTGACCAACGCCCACCCCCACTTCCTACCTACTGGCAGCATCCTCGCCTCCTTGACTTGTCCGTCTTCCCTCCCAAATACCCGCCCTCCCTCCTCACTGACCAACCCGCATTCCAACTCCCTACCTACACTCACCTTTACTGGCGTCATCCCCACCTTCTTGACCTGCCCGTCTTCTCTCCACCTATCTGCTCCTCTATCCAGCTTCTATCATCGCCTCCACCCTCTCTATTAAATGCAGAGCCCCCTTCCCCTCCGCCATTTCTGAAGAAGAGTCCAGACCCAAAACGTCAGCATTCCTGCTGCTCTGATGCTACCTGACCTGCTGTGTTCATCCAGCTTTACAGCCTGTTATCTTAGTATTCACTCTGCAAGTTTAGAGGGAGGAGCTGGAAACAGATATAACGGTGTTACAATTGAGTAAATGTAACTGCAAAGACTGGAAGGATGAGCTCGCCAGAATTGATTGGAATGGAAACATAGCAGTGATGGCTGTGAACAGCAATGACTGGGGTTTCTGGGGGTAATTCGAGAGGCACAGTAGAAATAGTCGATGATGTTGAAAAGAAACATCGAAAGGGGAGGACGAGGCAAGCATGGCTGACAACAGAATGCCATAAAAACAAATCAAAAAACAAACACACATTTCAGTGATGAAACGTTGGATGCTATTGGACTTGGAACACTTGAAAAACAAAGGACGACTGAAAAAAAAGATACAGTACGAGAGTAGGCGAGATAGTCTTGTAAAATAAGTTTATATGAGCATTTTTTCGACATGCAATAGTTCATAGAGGCTCAACAATGGACATTGTACTGCTGGCAAATGAGAATGGAGAAGTAGTTTTGGGGAACAAAAATGGCAGAAGAGCTGAAAAAGGTAATTTGCATATACCTGCATAATGGACGGCATCAGTAGTTGACTAGGACTTCAGGACAGTCACAGAGCAGAGGCGGATATAATGGTAATCACGAAGAAGAGGTTTCTAAGGAATCAAAATCGTCTGAAACTGGAGAAAAAAACCAGGCTGCAGGGATTGCACACAAGGTTATCGAGGAGATAGTTGAAGAATTTTTGGAGACTTTGGCAGTAACCTTTCACAAATCACTGGAGACAGGAGGTATCCCAGATGACATGAAAATGGCGAATTGAAAGCCGTGTTTAAGAAGGGAAAGAAGCAAAAGTTTGGAAATTATGGGCTGGTTAGCCTGAGCTCGGTTCTTAGTAAGATTTTAGAGTCTTACGAATAACATACAAGGTCATTTGGCAGTTAGGAAGGCAAAATCGATTGTAGAGTTCATTTAGTGAGGAATGGAAGACAACTTCAGAGACTATTAACACTGTGTAAGGTTCTGGTCAGACTGCATTTAAAGAATTGTGAGCAGTTTTGAGGCCCTTATCTAGTGAGAAAGTAGTGGCCTTGGAGGGAGACTAGAAGAGGATTAAAAGAATGATCCCAGGAATGAAGAACTTGTCATATGGGGAACAATTGAGGACACTGGTTTTGTATTCGATGGAATTTAGAAGAATGAGTTGGAATATTCATTGTTGGGAAATGTGAACAGTATAAATCCACCCATGTCACAGGAAACCAGTTCTCCTACATCCCAGGGCCGGCTCCTTTCAAGCTATTCGGTGTCCTCTCTGTTGCCGATTTTTCCGATTGGCCCAATGCTGAGCTGAGTTTTGGATTCCGAATGTGCATTCCGAATGTGTCATTACAACTTGCAGACTACTGAGAGTCCGAAATAGAGTGCAAGTTCAGAAAACGTTTCCTCCAGTAAGAGACATTAGACCCGAGGGCAGAGCCTCAGAGTGAACGGACAACTCTTTACAACTGAGATCAACCAGAGGGTTGTGAATCTGTGGAACTCATTGCAGCAGACGGCTGTGGAGTCCAAAGCATCAAGCGATTGTAAAACAGAGGCGTATAGATTTCGTGTTCCCAAAGAGGATTGAAAGTTACAGGAAGAATACAAAAGAATGGTATTGAGAAACGTACCAGCCAAGATCGAATGGCAGTATAAAATCGATTTGGGTCAGTGACCAAATTCTGCTCATATTGTTACAGACATAACGTTCTGCCTGTTCCCTTTAAAACGTGTCCTATTCATGGGGAAAAGCTGTTCTGACAGACTCACTTTCCCCGCACCCACCGCCTCCCACTCCACACCAAAGCCAAATTCCAGCAACATAGTTGGAGAAGGATCGAGCTTGCGCAGGGAAATCTCAAGGCAGTTTGAACTTATTGCCTTAACCCTTCGGCACGGGCGATGAAACCTGAATGCTCTCGATCCACCAAGTTTTCTGTTAGCAGCTGAATCCAATGGCACATTCCATGGAGATGGATGATTGGAAACTTGGCACGATACCCTAAAGCAGGCTGTCAGCGAATCAAAGCTTCCGCTTGCTGCTCCATGAATGACAACTTTCCTCTATCGATTTTACGTTTCCAAAATGAAAGGTGAAGTGTTCATTGGCAGGAAATGAGAACAGTCTCATGCCACCCGTGTCACAGGAAACCAGTTTTCCTACAACCCAGGGCCCTCTCCATTCAAGTTTTTCAGCAGGAAACCCGCAGTTTGATTTGATTTGATTTATTATTGCCACATATCCTGAGGAACAGTGAAGAGTATTGTTTTGCATGCTATCCAGTGCAGTCATGCTTGAGGTAAGTATATCAGGGTAACAGAACAGGACGCAGAATATCGTGTTACAGGTGTAGAGAAAATTTAACTCAAATATATGAAAAGTCAGTTTATAGTTCTGATTAAAAAAAAAAGTCAGGGAAGCAGGAAGAGGGTGGAAGAGAGTATAACCGAGGTGGGAGGAATCTTTGATTGTGTTGGCTACTATTCCGAGGCAGCAGGAAGAGCAGACGAAGTCAATGGGAAGAAGGCTGTTTTTTCAGGGACTGGGCTACATTCACAAATCTGTAATTATTTGCCGTCTTGGGCAAAGCTGTTGCCACAACAAGCTTTGATGCGTCCAGATACGACGTCTTCTATTGTGCTTTTATAAAAATTGGTAAGAACCATTATTGCTATGCTGAATATCCTAAGTAATATGAGGAAGTTAAGGCTTTGGTGTGCTTCCTTGACGATAGTGTCGACGTTGATGGACCAGGATTGGTCCTCTGTAAGATTTGCTTCTTGTAACTTGAAATGCCCTAAAACCTTCACCTCAGCACCGTTGTTACAGAGAGTGACGTGTCGTCTACTCTGTTTCCTGAAGTCAATAACGAGCTCCTTCGTGTGGCTGACATTGAAGGCGTGTTTATTGTCTTGACACCATCCCACTGAGCTGTATCTTTCTTCTATTCTGCCTGGTCGTTGTTTGAGATCCGACCCACTATACTACTGACATCAGAAAATTTGTGAATAGAGGTAGACCTGAATTTGACCACACATGCCATAAGCGTATAAGACATATTTTAAGGTGCTAAGTAGGCAGCGTTGAGGGGCACTGGTGTTGAGGACTATTGTGGAGGCGGTGTTTTTACCATCCACACTGATTTTGATGCAGAATCTTGTATGTTATGATGGTTTTATTCAACTCGTGAGGAATGATGTTAGCCCGACAATCAAAGTAATGGCAACCGTGGCTCTAATGAAAACTCATTGATAGATCAAATAATTATTTTGGTGGTTTACTCCATTAGACAATGTTACCCTCTGTGACCAGGTTACAGTTTGTTGCATAGTCCTGTTGATCTTCGATACGGATGTTCTGCTACAAGTCCCGGGAATCTGCACGTGCAACACTTGCAATGTTTTTGGATATCCCAATAATGTGATCTTTGGCTGAATGGCAATCTCAGAACAGGCTGAAGATGAAGATGGGGAGCAGGAATAAGTGGGCCACAAATTGAGAGACAGGATCCTATTTTGAAACAAAACCTGTTACCGGGAGATTAAAGAAAAATAAAGAAAGCTTGTTATATTATGAGAATATACTTCATGTAGAAGCACAGATGTGCAGGGCAGTTCTTTTAAACAAATCACAGAAAGTTCACCTGCTGTTGAAACCCTGAAATTAAGGAGGCAAAATGAATGTTAGTCTTCTTTCAAAAGCCAAAAAAAGTACAGCAGACAGGATGTAACAAGGTGTGGAGCTGGATGAACACAGCAGGCCAAGCAGCATCAGAAGAGCAGGAAAGCTGACGTTTTGGGTCGAGACCCTTCTTCAGAAATGGGGGAGGGGAAGGGGATTCGGAAATAAATAGTAAGAGAGGAGGACGCGGATAGAAGATAAATTAAGTATAAGATAATGGAGAAGAGTCAGAAAGGTCAAAGAGGCGGCGTTGCAGCCATTCACCTGCACATCTGCTAATGTGGTATACTGTATCCACTGTTCCCGATGTGGCCTCCTCTCCATCGGGGAAACCAAGCGGAGGCTTGGGGACCACTTTGTGGAACACCTATGCTCGGTTCGCGACAAGCATCTGCACCGCCCAGTCACGAACCGTTTCAACTGCCCCTCCCACTCCTTGGACAATTTGTCCATCCTGGGCCTCCTGTAGTACCACAATGATGCCCCCCGAAGGTTGCAGGAACAACATCTCATATTTCACTTGGGAACAGTGCAGCCCAATTGTATCAATGTGGACTTCACAAGCTTCAAAATCTCCCCTCCGCCGACCGCATCCCAAAACCAGCCCAGCTCATCCCTGCCTCCCTCACCTGTCCTCCTTCCCATCTCTCCACTCCTCCCACCTCAAGCCCCACCCCCATCTCCTACCTAACACCCTCATCCCGCGTCCTTGACCTGTCCGTCCTCCCTGGACTGACCTATCACCTCCCTAACTCCCCACCTACACTCACCTTTACTGGCTCCAATACGACTCTCTGACCTGTCTGTTTCCTCTCCACCTGTCTTTTCCTTTATCCTTCTTCTATCCGCCTCCCCCTCTCTCCCTATTTATTTCAGAATCACCAACCCCTTCCTCATTTCCGAAGAAGGGTCTAGACCCAAAACGTCAGCTTTTCTGCTGCTCTAATGCTGCTTGGCCTGCTGTGTTCATCCAGCTCTACACCTTGTTACACCAGATTCTCCAGCATCGGCAGTTCCTACTATCTCTCTGCAGCAGACAGGACACACGATTTTATTTGTTCGGGTTTGCAAAAGACTGCACCGAGTGAATAGTGTGCAAGTTCAATCTCAGTCGTTAACAAAACGTATAATTGAGGTAGAAGATTGACTAAAATGGTCAGTGTATAATGTTGGGGAAAGACTGGGGGCCATATTACCCTGTCATGCTCCCCTTAATTAAAGTCATATGACAGCGCAGGACACAAGGACAAATAGATCTTGAAAAAAGTGATGGAGGGGACAGTAGAAGGTGGAGAGAGAGAGAGAGAGACAGGACGAGATCGAAAACAGTGGAAGTAGTAGAGGAAGAGTGGAATGGTAGAACTGATGGGTTTAATTTAGAAAACAGGGACGGAGTGGTACAGACAGAGGGCGAGCTGGACAGAAAGTATAGGACTGGAAGAGACAGAATGGAAGTGGTAAAAACCGAGAAAGCTACCGTCCCCCGCAGAAAAGTATCAGGCTAAATAGTAATGCAAAATTCAAAATGCGAGTTAATGCTCCAATAACTTCGCAGTTACGAATCATGTATTGATGGGCCCACAAACGGCATCGCGACGACAACTGAAAGGACATCTTGCAGGCCATTTGTTTCAATGCAACCATATGTATCCACCCTTTGACAGTGTTTGTGCTTTCTTCGGATTACTTTCTAGATTTTGATCCCTACGAAAGTACCCAGCAGCCTTTAAAGGCATGATAGATTCATAGTAACCTTGGAACGAACTAAGGGATGATTGGTATGAAACGAAAATTAAAATTGCATGTGTAACGATGTGGTATAGGTCAGAAAATCATACATCATTCTGAAAGGAATTAAATACTGTCGTACCATAATTAATGTAGAATGGAATATTTTATTTATGTGGCACGTGTATTTCCAAGTTTTGACAGTAAACCTTCTCCCTAACGAAAGAAGATAAGAGAGGAAAATAACAATCTTGCATTGCATGAACAACATTATCGTTGCTGAATCCATCAATATCCGGAATGTTTTGACTTGTGTAACATTCTTGTCCTCATTTCATGTTTAGGTCCTAATCGAAGGTTTAATCTTGCAAATCTCGGTTGAATCAATTTTGTATCTATTGGGAGAGCGCTGCAGTTCTGGAATCTTCAACTGGAATGCTCAGTTAGGGCCTGCTCGACATGTCCAGGATTTTGGGATGTGGAAGGATATGGATTTTCTCGTAGAGGTAGTGGAACTGTGATGCAGAAGAGCAGGGAAGCGATCCTCATTGTTGAACCTCAATAAGCATAAATAAAATTGCTGTTCTGGACATTCTCTATTGCTTTTTGTGCCTGCTTCTCACGGTAAAGTTGTTAACTGATTTCATACATCATGTACTTGTTAAAAGCGCTCTCCACACAACCGAAATGCTAAGTAGCCACATTATCGCTGTCCAGTGAGCAACAGGGCAGTTGAATATATGAAGGTCCGTATGCTGAAGACACTCCATCACTAAATTCCTACCTTACGTCTGTATGTTACCACCTAACTGATTTGTGTCAATAGTGCTGTAAAAGCAGAAGGCGGAAATACCACTGTCAGCGAATTGGCCGACCCTGGGATCTCCTTAAGATGGAATTACGACCACTTTGATACATTCAGTTCCATCCACGACACGTTATTCTTCAGAATTCCAGCAGTGTTATTGTTAGGAATTTTCGTTTCTCCCCCACTGCCACAATTTTAATCATTTTTAGTTGTCATTCAGTTAATCAGTACCACAAAATAACTGCTCGCATCCCGAAACCTCGAACATTTCATGCCACTTTAAATATTTATAGCCTCTCAGATACCGTGCTTACCCCATCACAGACGCCCTCAGTTTCAGAATCCAAAATCTCCCACTCACTCCCTCCATCACTACACTCAATCACAAAGTTATATTCCTGTTTACGTCAGAACTTCAGTATCTCACTGTTAAGTTTCACATTTAATTCTCGCCTTCTGTTGTTCTTCCTCTGAACACGCTCTCAAATTCATCCATGTCCCTTTGCTGATTCCTTTCAGCACACTTGACTGAACTCATTCTAAACTACTTCTGTCTCCAAGGGATGATGTTATTTCTTCAACAGCACAGAGCGAAGCATGAAACAGGACACACTGTACGTCTCATTAAAGACACAATAACTATCTCAGGTCCTAAAGCCCTAATTATCTGTCCAATTATATTAAGCGTCAAGACCTTCAGCCTCCATTTTGTGCTGTTGTGTCTCAATTGATACAGACGCAAACAGATTCTGCAGGGACCTGATGCCCAGGCAGGGTCAATAGAGATATTTTCCTGGAGCACAGCAAATGCCTAGTCTACACAGTCAGATGCTGGAAGTTTAAGTGCAGCTGTAACACAGACAACGCAAATCAACATTGAGCACAGTACAAAACACTAATTGGTAAATAATGAGATAGTAAACAACTGATGCCTAAAACTTTGCCGGTTTTCTTTATCTCCTTGTCCATTGGGTCATGTTTTGTTGCCCATCACTATAGAAGATGGCGCTGAGTTGCCTCCTTAAACAACTGCAGGAACACCAAAAATGTTGTTAGAGATGGGGCTGTATGAGTGCGAACCATCCACAGTGAAGGAGCAGTGATATATTTCCCAGTCAGAATGGTAGTTCAGTTGGAGGTCAACATACAGAAGGTGATTTGCACATGTACGTGCTGTTTATTTATTTCTGGATGAAAATAATCATGGGTTTGTAATGTTTTGTTTAAGGAGTGTTCGCCAGTTGCTGTCGTGCATTTTGCAGATGGTGCAGACTCTGCTTCACCGATGGACTAAGTGGCTGATAAAGGTTTGCAATTGAACAGCAATCAACCAAATTGATTGGTCAGAATGTTTGGAGTTTCTTGGCTACTGTTGGAGCAGCACACATTCAAACAAATTAAAAGTATTCCTATGTAGTCTTGATGTCTGTTTTGTAGACAATGGGCAGTCATTGAGGGTTCGGGAGGAGAGTAAGTGTTTGTAATATACCAAGCGTCCAACCTCCTGATTTAGCCGCACTGTTTGTATGAGTGGCCAAGTTCAATTCCGTTGAAAGAGTGAGAATATAGTCCTAATTTTGTCCAAAGGAGAGGGTTGAAGTGCATATTCGCAGCCGTCCCAGCTCAACATTGCTTTCAAATACTTTCAATTCATCACTGTTACTTCAGATCGTGGCAGATTCAGCGGCAATAAAGCTCTTGAACATCAAGGGATGGTGAGCAAATCCTGTCATTAGAAGTCCATTCCTTAGACCATATGTAGTATAAATATAATTTCTTAATTATTAACCCAAACCTGAGGGTTGTCCAGTAAATGGAAACTGACAGTTTTATATCTGAAGAGTTATAAATAGTATGGAAGTACGTGCAACCCCCTCCATTGGACTTCCCCATTTTACGACCTTTCCATTCTAGCAGATCAAGTGGAAAAATAGAGATGCAAGTGGAATGAGGGAATTCCTTTCTCTGATCTTTATGCATGCCTGCAGAAAATCCTATTCTCAAAAATAATCCAGATATGTATGAAATAATGCGAGACTTTCGGCAGTTGTCTGTGCAATCAATAAATCAGCAGCTTTCGGCCTGGGGAAAAAATAAAATTCTACTGGCGTCAACCGAAATTTGTCTTGTCTTTAGTCTTTCTAGAGTGTGATATCACCTGCAATGCCAAATTTTTTTGTCCAAATAAAAAACCTTGTGAGTATAATGGCCATATATCTTCTTCCACTGCAGCATTACTGGGTGGAAGGAAATCTTAGAATTTGAAAAACGAAAGAGGGGAACAAAGGCCAAGTCCTTCAAAGCCAAATTGAATTGCAAAAGTGATGTGTTGCAAAGAAACGCATGTAGTTACAGAGAAAGAAAAGGTTAAAAATATTTGATCAGAACAGCTGTAAATATATAAAGAGGTTAAAGGGCTTTCTTTCAGAGTTCGATCTGCAAGAAGTGCAAATATGAAAACAGCATCCACACTAACAAGTCACTCCATCAAAAAAAAAGGTGATTGCAAAAAATCAGACAAATTGAAGTAACAGTGATGAATTGAAAGCATTTGAAAGCAATGTTGAGCTGGGACGGCTGCGAATATGCACTTCAACCCTCTCCTTTGGACAAAATTAGGACTATATTCTCACTCTTTCATTGCAAACTGGTGGGAACGTTTCAGCTGTACACATTATTTCCTTTTTTTTACGAAATGTTAATGGAGAGATGATCGCCTAATGGTATCATGACTGCACAATTAATACAGAAAATCAACTAATGTACTAGCGACCCAGATTCAAATGCGCTTATGACAGGTGGTGAATTTTCAATTCAATTAAACATGTCGCGAAAAAAGACTACACTGATAGTCAGTTGTTTGGAAAGGAGAAACCCTTGTGGCTCACAAATGCTTCTCAAGGAAAGGAATCTGCTATACTCACCCAGGTCTTGCCGCCACGTTACCCAAGACCCACAGCAATGTGATTGCCTCTCAGCTGTTTTCTAAAATAGCCAGGCGATCCACGTAGTTGTTTCAATCACCGTGAAGTCTCAACAATGAAATAAAACCGGATAGACATCCTGTCATCAATCTGGGCCGCAGAAAATACAACGGAGAAACATCACTGCTGACACTGCAGTATTCCCCAATAAGGTCTGTGGGCTAGTGACAAAATTGGAACAGTTTTCACAAGGACAGGTTACTTAACTTACTTGGTGTAATCACACATATAAAATCATACCTTACCTGCGACAATAATAAAGCAAATCAACAACAACAACAACAAAAAAATAGGCGTCACCATCACCATCCGTGGATATGTCTTGTCCTATCACGACGACGAACAGAAAAATGCTGGTGACATACTGGTACACAGTCGAAAGGGGGTTACCCAGACAATCCTCAAAATTGATGCCAAACCATGTGTCTCATGGCTTCAGAATAAACATCAGCAAGACAAATTCCTGCTCGTTATCATGGACTAAGCTCCACCAACAAATAAATCAGCACAGTTCTAAGTTGAACAACACTTGGAGGAATTTCTGACGGTGAAATGGCATAATTGGTCTCTGGCTGTGGCATTTCAACGACCACCATGAAGAGTGGCTTAGTAGTACCAATCCAGCTGGTCGGGTTGTAAAAGACTTAGCTGCCAGATTATGTCTAGGCCATGGGCTGAGGGAATCAACAAGAGCGGAGAAGGCATAATTGATCTCATTCTTATCGCTCTGCCTGCTGCAGAACCATCTGACATCACAGTACCGGTATTGGTAACAACCACACAGCCCTTGTGGGGACAAAGTCTTCCTTTCACAGTAAAATAACCGTGTTATGTGGTGCTATCACAATGCTAAATTGGACAAACTTCGAATGGACCTAGCAAATTAATACTGGGCATCCATGAGTCGCCATGGGCCATAAGAAAGATCAGTATTGTACTCCAGCTCAAACTGCAACCTCTTCGCCCGCTATATCTCTCACTGAACCATCACCATCAGGGTGGGCATCAATCTTGATTCAATTGAGAGTGCAAGAGAGCATGCGAGGTGTATCACGCAGACGTAAAAATGAGATAAGAACCAGGTGAAGATACTGGACAGTAATACTTGCATACGAAACAGGGAAAACAGCAAGTAAGAAACAGATCTAAGCAATCCCACAAACAACGATCAAATCTGTGCTCTGCAGGAGTATCACATCGCGTCATAAATCGTGGTAAACAATTGAACAACTCACTGGAGAAGGAGGTGCCACAAGTATCGCCAATGTCAATGGTGGAGGTGTCCGTCACATGTGTGCAAATGAATCAGGCTGAAGTATTCATAGCAAATAGCAGCCAGGAATGCCGAGTGGATAATCCATCTCGGCCACTTCATGTGTTCCCGGCATGAGAGATCGCAAACTTCAGTTAATTCGATTCATTACACTTTATTAAGAAACACAAACTGTAGGCACAACTTGCTGCAATGGCTATGAGTCCTCAGAAAATTTCGACAATAGTACTGAAAATTTGTCCTGCAGAACTTGCCACCCTGTGAGCAAGCTCTTCAAGTCCAGCTACAACATTGGCATTTACCCAGCAATGTGCAAAATTCCCCAGAACCAGCTGTGCCCTGTATACTAAACGCAGGACAAATTCAAAGCAGCCAGTTACTGCCCCATCAGTCTGCTCTTGATCATTAAAATGATAGATATGCACATCAACAATGCAATCATGAGACACCTACTCAGCAATAACCTGCTCAGTGATGTACCGTTTGGATGTCACCCATTCCACTCAGCTGTCGACCTCATTACAGGTTTCGTTCGAACATGGACCAAAGAGCTCAATTTAAGACGTGAAATGAAAGTGATAGACCTTGATAATGGTGGCATCAAGGAACCAGAGCAAAGTTGCAATCAGCGAGTTCCGGGGGCAAACATTGCACGAACTGGATTTATAGATATCACAAATGAATGTGGACGTGATTGTTGGGGAGCAGTTTTCACAAGTCCAGGACATCTCTGCTGCAGTTCCTGTTGTTGTGGCCTAATTCCATCCTCAGTGGCATTATTTAGACCTTCCCTCCGTCATGAGGTCAAAACTGGGGATGTTTGCCGATGAGTACATGCTGTTCAACGCCATTGGCGACTCCTCAGATACGGAAGCAATTCTTGTCGAAATGGAACAAGTTCAGGAGAGTATCCAGGTTTGGGCGATCAAGTGATAATCAACGCGTGAAACAAATGCCAGACAATGACTGTCTCCAATAAGAGACAATGTAACCATTCACCCCTTGCTATTCATGGTGTTGTCATCACAGAATACCTCACTGCCAACATCGTGGACGTTTCCATTGACTGAATGTTCCCCTGGGCTCACAACCTGAACACAATGATTATAAGAGCACATTAGAAGCTTAGAATTCTGCAGTGTGTAGCTCACCACCTGATCTCCAAATCCTGACTATCATCTACAAGACACAATTCAGAAGTGCAGTGAAATAATCTCTAGTCTCAATGAGTGCAGTTCCAACTACTTATTCAGGATAAAGCAACCCGCTTTATTGTCATGATATCCATCAACATCCACTCTCTCCACCACCGAAACTCAAGAACAACAGTGTGAATTATATAAAAGATGCACTGCAGAAATTCACCAAGAGTCGTATACAGCACCTTCTAAACCTACGACCTGTTCTGCCGAGAAGGGGAAGGGCAATCAATACATACGAACATCATCACCTGCAAGTTTTCCTTCGAGTCACTCACCATTTTGATTCGGAATTATGTCTCCATACCTTCACTGTTGCTGGGTTCAAATCCAAGATGTTTTTCCCTAAGGGCATTGTAGTTTACCCTCCACCACGTGTACTGCAACAGTTCAAGTATGCAGCTCGCAACCATCTTCTGAAGAGCAACTTGGGACCAGGAATAGATACTGGTCATCCAGTGACCCCGAAGTCATAAATGAACGAACAATAATACCATTGAACTAACAGTAGGAGAGAAAACAATGGTGTCACTTCGAAAGTGATATTACATATTTTGTGACTTATTAAATATTTTAAGTCCTGATTTGTCAATTATATAATTAATGTGGTTGTGATATAAAAAAGAAATCCAGCGTGGAATAGCCGAATTGCATCTGTATGGCCACCGTCATGTGCCCCTTGGAAGCATATGTTTCACGACAGAAGGAGGAAATTTTTGTTTGCAGAACAGGAAGAGGTCAATAAGTAGAATAAAACATTTGGTTAATGTAGTGTTGCAACTGTACACTTAAAGTTTACTTAAGTCAATTTATCTCGGAATCCACTTTTTATATACCCGATTGATGTTGAAGACATTCGTCATTTTCTTATAAAAGGAAGATACCAGAAAATCGTTCTACGACCAGCCTTTACTTACCATTAGCCACAGACTGTTAAAAAGGTCCTGGTGTTTCGAATGAGTTGTTGGGTGTAAAACTGTACAAAACGAACAGATCTCATAATGAATTGTGAACATGTTTATTTTAAAAAACCCTAGCAGTGGCTTTCCCCCATTTCATTTCTGCTTCTATCCTTCTCCTTAATGATGGATTGTTATTCTTCTCCATTAAGTTCTGTTGTTGGTGACAATTGCCAGGCTGGCATTTATGTTCTTATTTCTGGTCTCTGTCAGTTCAAACATTCCACTTTGAAAGCCATTGACGGTAGGTTATTTTATGAATCTTCAATTGAATAGCATCTAACTCACGGCCTATGTTTCAGACGACAAATAGTTTATGTGTGGGTTAAACCGACTGATTTCTCGTATGAGAATTGCCAATTGGTACAGTTACAACAGTAAATGTTAGTACCTCTCTGATAATTAAACTAAAACAAAATTCCCAATCTGTTATGACAAGAGTAGGGATTCCCCTCCAATAATTACCCTGTGAATATTCAAAGAAGCTCGTTTTGCCCCTTGTAAACTGTTAATGGAATGCTTAATAAAAGAAAATCCCTGATCTCAACTTTACAAGTAATAAGAAGCAATTTCTTCATTCAAAACAACAATGAACAAATTAACAAAAGTACTAACAAACCGACAATTCTACGAACTACTCCCTATCTGATCTGAATTTTCCTGGGATGCTGTTCAAATTCTGTCATTTCCGGTCTCTTCACAAACGCCTTTCTTCCGTTAATTCTGCTTTAAGGAATGTTTTATTTCTGTAATTTCTTCAATGGGGACTTGAGCTAAAATATCATGGTACCTTGACTAATTAGATGGGCTTTCTCTGAGAGCGGAATGATGCTAACTCCAGCAGGTCGCGCACATCTCTGTCATGCAATTGGCAGTTGGCTCTTCCTGAATTTTCCAAATGCCTTGTCTTGTGTACCCGTAATGACATGATCAAATTCTTAAAATACGATTGGTTTCAGGATGTAAACACCATCAGATTAAAATTAAGTTAGATTTGAATCTCTGAGTTTGGTTTTAAATTAATTGGTGGAACTCAAACTTGCTCCCACAACATCAAAACAAAGCTGTTGTTTTGTCTGCCACCAGTAAGGCTTTTATGTTGACGCACGTATTTCACTTTTTGAGGCTATTTATACCGGCAACTTCTGCTGCACACAGTCATATTTCATTTTTTTTAATTATTATGTACAGCCAAAGCACAAATCTCTTAAAGAAACCATACATTGTAGATTCCTGCCTTCATTTTCACAATTACTGTATCCAACCTCGTAACGGTACAACTGCTCTGACTATTGGACTGCATCAGGAAACCGCTTCCAGGCGAAATATGCCTGTGAAACAGCATCTCCATCGTTGTGCCTTGAGTCTGCAAACTTTTGCTGCCCGCTTGTCTATTTACGGTACCGGAATAAATAATTCCTATCGCCAGTGTAGCGACAGATTAACGTGACATCTTCTTCCTCCCTTCTCTCTAGGCTAGCCTGCAACTGAGTAACAGAATCACCGCTGCTCAGATCTAGAACACTTCGTTAAAATGCAATGGAAATTAGCGATTAAATGTTCATCTGAAATTGACTGAAGGCAAAATATCGCAATCAGCATTCTATAAATTTAGACCAAGATTGGAAGAGAGAAAAAGACATTTGGCGCAGTTGAGTTGTATTGATGTTTATGCACTGAATCCTATTAACTCGCCCTCTCATCTTCATGTCACTGCATCAGTATTTACTTCCATTTATTTCTTTATCATTTATTTATTAAGCGTCTTCTGAAGACTCTTGCTATTCGTCAAGTCATTCCGCACAATAATAATGATTTACACGTGATAACAATACTCCGCACTAAACGGTTGTTCAATATATTTCTTTTTTGATTGTATTTTGACTCATATTTTTGATCCATGGTTTTGGAACTTTCCATAACTGAAAACATTACGTGGAATGTATTAAACTTCATTAAATCTTTAAAGATCTCTGTCAGGTCACCCTTGAAACGTTGCCTTGTTGGAATGAAGAATCCGTGATAAAATGAGTACACAGTTATTATAGATCAATTCAGTTATCACGCTTATAAAATATTTTTTCCCCGATTTACTTTTGCTCATATTTCAACTGTGATATTGGGTGAATTCTGCTTACTGACAACTAATATGACCCAGATCAAGGGGGGAACCAGGGCTGCTGCGAAATCCGAGGGAATTCTTGTGGATTGGATACCTGCAGAATATTGAAAGTGCAAAATCTGATGTCACGTCCTTTACGAAAACCAATACAAAGAGCAGGGAGATTAAGCTCATATCCTCGAATATACGAGAGAAAATGAACATTGACACTGTGGTGTACTCATCAGAATGAAAGATTTAAACAAAATATCCTGGCGGGCAGATTTGGTAGGTCTATTTCCAGAATTTGTAAACTTTTCAGGATGGGGCCGAGCGGTTACGGGAGCTTCCTAAGGAGCAATGAAAATATAGTTGAAGATCGATCAAAATAATTTGAAAATACAGTCAAGTGCAATTTAGAGAATAAAGTAATTATGAAGAATTAAACTGCACTTAAGTCAATGTAAGGAGTGTTCCCAATAAGTAAAATGAACTTAGGTTTCAATTGGAATGTAGGACCGAGACATCTTCACTCTTACGGAAATTGGCTTAGGGAAGGGCAGGAAAGGCAGGACACATTTCCGAGTTATAGTTGTTCAAGTAAAAATAGAAAGAGAGCCGAGGTAGGAGGGGTGAATAGTATTTTTTTTTATTTTGAAAAACAGTACTGCTTTAATCAGAGAAGATATTTCTGAGGGGTCATTTCGTGAAAATATACGAGGTCAAATTAGAAACAAGAAAGGGATGGTGACCTTGATTGGATAATACTATAGCATAGCCGTCCTCCCCGCGTGAGAGGGAAATTAAGTAGTAAATTTATGGAGCGATCACGTATACATTTCTGAATAATAAGGTTCTCATCTTCGGGGACATTAATTTTCCATTGATTGGGGCTGCTACAGTGTTAAAGGTCCAGATAGCGATGAATTTGTTAAACATCATCACGAAAAAAAAATAAATCAATATCTAAACGTTCCTAACAGAGAAGGGGCAAAACTTGACCTTCTCTTGCGAAATAAGGCAGGGCAAGTGACTGAAGTGTTCGTAGAGGACCACTTTGGGAATCAGTGATCATAATACGATTGTTTTTAAGGTAGTTAAAGTTTTAAGAGTTAAATTTCTTAACTGGAGTAAGGAAAATTTTAACGGTATTAAGCAAGAACTTTCAAAAATTGATTGAAGTAGACTGTTCACAGGTAAAGTGACGTCAGGGAAGTGGGAAGCATTCAAAAGTTTGATAACGAGAGTTCAGATGCGTTATGTACTTGTTATATTGAGAGGTAACGCTGGTAATATTCCAGAACAATGGATGAATAAAGATATTGAGGTTTCGTCAAGAAAAAAAAATCACATATTCGATGTAGACAACAGCGATCAATCGAATCTCTTGATGAGTACAAAGAATCTAGGGAAATTCCGAAGAAGAAAATCAGAAATGCGAAGAGGGAATATGAGCTGGCTTGGAAGATAAGGTTTAAGATAATCCGAAAAAAACTACAAACACATTGAGGCTAAGAGAAGAAAGACAGAGAAAGTAGAACACCTTAAAATCAACGGGGTCATTTTTGTGTTGAACTGCAGGAGATTGGAGAAATATTAAGTGAGTATTTCGCGTCCATTTTTACTGTCGACAAATAAATGGATGCTAGAAAAGTCAGGGAAATAAAGATGTTTTGAAAACTATTCACACTACAGAAGAGGAAGTAGTGATGAGGAAGAAAGTAAAGGTAGATAAATCTCCAACACCTGTTCGAGCGATAGCCAGGACGTTGTGGGAATGTGGTTAAGAAATTGGGGGGGGTCTTGCAGAAATATTTGTATCATTTATACACACAAGTAATGTGCCAGAGGACCAGAGTGTGGATAACCTTGTGCCATTGCTTAACAACGACTGCAATGGGTAGTCTGATGATCGACCTGTGAGTCTCACACTGCTTCTTCTAAGTTAATTAGTCTTAAAAAGAAGATTTACATGCATTTCAAGACGCCAGGACTGATTAGGGATAGGAAACATGGTTTTGCGTGAGGAAAACCATGTTTCACAAACGTGATTGCAGTATTTAAATGAAATAACAAGATTGATCAGCGCAAAGCCGTAAATGTTACTTAGATTTTAGTAAAACCTTTGACAAGGTACCACATGGTAGTCTAGTTAGTAAAGTTATATCGCACGGGATTCAGGGTGAGCTTGCCAATTGCATCCAAAATTGGCTTCATGGCAGGCACAGAGGGCTGTTTTTTGGACTGGAAATATGTGACCATCGGTAGTCCACAAGGATCTGCATTGTTTCCAATTCTCTTTGTCATTTACATAAACGATTTGGGTGGAAATATAGGAGGCGAAATTTGTACATTTGTGGAAGACACCAATATGGGCGGTAGACTAGACCGTGAAAAAGGTTATCTGAGATCTTTACCAATTGAGTCAATGGCCTGAAGACAGTTAGATAGAGTTTAAATTGGATAAATGTGAGGTATTGCATTGGTATTGACAGGGTTTATACAATTAATGCTAAGGCCCTGGGTAATTTTGTAGAACGGAGAAACCATAGAGGTTCAGGTACATAATTCTCTAAAATTTGTGTTACAATTAGACAGTTTGGTTAAGAAGGCGTTTAGATATGAATTGGGAGGTCATGTTGAGGTTGTACAGGACGTTAGTGATGACTTTTATGGAGTACTGTGTATCGCTCTTACCGCTGTGTTTTTGGAAGGATATTATTAAAGTGGAGTGAATTCAGAAAATGTTTACCAGGATGCTGCTAGGAAGGGAGGTGTTGAGATATAAAAATACACGAAAGTCTGGGATTATTTTTCCACCGGATCTTAGGAGTTTGAGGTGTGTCATATTGAAGGCTTATACATTCGGGAGGAACATCTTTAAAGTGAAAGGCGAGATTATTTTTCCCTAGGGTGGAGGAGCTCAAGATTATGGGGCATATCTTTAAGGCGAGAGGAGAAAGATTTTAAAGAAGGCATGAGTAGCATTTTTTTTTGTTTCACAGGGAGAATGGTTTGTGTGAGGAATGATTTCCAGAGAATGCGTTCGTTGCAAAAACGGTTCCAACTTTGAAAGTTAATGTTTAAAAAATAATAATGAAAAGAGAACGTTTGGGTGAATATGGGCCACTGGCAGCCAGACAGGACGAGTTAATTTGCGAAGAAGGCTGGCGTGAACCTTTTGAAGTGAAGGGTCTGTTTCTATGCACTATGACACCATGAACCTAAGTCAAAAACAGCAACAGCTCCAGTTGAACCGATCTGAATATCAGATTGGCTCCAGGGATTGAATTGTATATTTAAAGATCAAATCCTTTATTTTATAAACCGTTGTAATGAATTAAACAAAAGTGTTGACTGTTCTGGGTGATGAGAGTGCCTCGATGTCTAATTTGAATTGGACAATTGATCCCGGTGGCTGGAAGCATTGGTCAAGTTTACTTGCATCGACTGCAGACAGAAACGGCGCCTCAGGAGAGCAGTATTCAGATCCCCTTACTAAATACTACCATTGCAAAAGGTTGGATTCTCCTTTACAAAAGAAAAATGATGAAGAAAACCTTGACTGGATATCACAACGCAGAAGCTCAGGCTTTTGTAAGTGGAGCATCCATTTCCTATTAACGAAAACTCAACATCTCACTAATGGACAACGCTAACCACGACATTTTAAATATCATTACAGTTCATTTGTTGAAGACTTAAAAGTACTTTAGCCCTAGATTAACTATTGCAATTTCTCGAATTGTCGATGTGAGTAGTGGGTTGCGCTATCTTCCCGATCTACAGCTTATTATTGAGGTGAAGGGACTCATGTATATTTTATTTTCCGATTTTGAGTTACTACAAAGTTATTTTGAAATATGCATATGTACAGTCAAAAAGATGCTCGGGATTTGGGGAGATTGCATAGACACATAATTCAGAGTATGTGGTGTTTTCATGCAGCTGCTGCCCTTGTACATCGAGGTACAGCAGAGATTGCATGTTTAGAATGTTCTGTCGAATAAGGCTTGTTGAGGAGTTGCAATATATCTTGCAGATGATATACAACACTACCACCACGCGGTATTAGTGGCGACAGAATCAAGTGTTGGATGACGTGCCTGTTAGAAATTATTTATTTTACGGGCGACCCATTCATTGACTGAGACAATAAAAATAACCCATGCACCTAATTAACTCCATTACATTAACGCCATTAAAATGGGAAGAATAGAGCAATTTTCTTCAAAAGCACGTTCCACACTCACGACCTAAATGACACCGAAATGCATAGGGTCCAAGAGAGTCCATCACAATCGCTTTTCCTTCAAACTTGTTGGCATTCCTACTTGTAAATATATTCCAAGTCTTCCATCAGCCGCGGGTGCCAACTTTAGCAATCACTTAGCTGAAAGCTCTATGGATATAATTTAGCACTGGTACTCGAGTGAAGAAGGATGAGCACCACCAAGTCATTGGTTGGAATCGGAAAGGTGTGATGGCCTTGCATTGCCAATGTTTTCAACATCAACATCATAAAAAACAGAATGAAGCTTTGTAAGAAGCAGTGGGGGAGAAGAAAGACAATCACAAGCTTTATACTTTCTTGCTTTTATTTTTCAATTTAGTCATGTTGTATACTTGCATTTGCGTGAATCTTCATTTTCATTAATTCTCTATTTTTTCTTTCCCCTTTTCCCCACTTCCTCTCGTAGACTCTTATTCATCAATTGTCTCTCCACTTTCGCAAAGTGAAACGGTTTTAACAGATATTTTGCACATAGTTTATTTACCTTTTGGAGCAAGAACGATGATGCATTGAGGGAGGCGTGTGGGCAGATTTGAGACTCAAAACCTTTCGTTAAAATTATTTTTTTTGTGAGCACATGAACGCTTACTGTAATGAGGACAAAGACCGTCAGAAGTGGATACTCCACATAAATGGGAAAAATGACGTCAAGACACATTACGGAATCAGGAAATTACAATAAAAATGACATTGACACGGAGGAACACAGAGGTAGAAGTGGTAACCATCAATAGAATTAGGAAGAAGACAAATGACCAATTCAAATATAAAAACAAAAACGGTTAGAAGCCAAGCGCCGACATATAGGATCAAAATAGGTGGATGTTTGATGAGTGTTGTGAGCACAATGGGTCGACAAGCTTCTTTATGTTCTGAGAAAAGAAATGTTCTCTGACTCTTTCTCTCTGACTCAGATTGCATCGATAGTAACATCAACACAACAGCCCAGGATACGACGTCAAAGAATATCAAATTGAAACAAGAATAAATATTCAGACCTCCTCCATTAAGAAAATCATTTTGGAAAAGTGTTTAACAGAATATTAAGAAATAGAAGCATGGCATTTAATCACTCAGTCTTTCCCCAGGATGAAACCTGCAAACACACCTCTTTTTTGCTATCTCCCATTCAAAGATAACTTATCACAGATTTGAAGCACAGCATGCAAATTTAGAGAAAGAAATGATTCCATTTTAGATATGCTCTGCACAGAAATGAATTACTGTGTTGGCACTTGCAGCAAAACATAAGCTTCTATTTCTTTTTGATTTTGCTGTAATTATAATGAACTCTACCTGTTTTCTTCATTATGGCGTTGGTTTCTACCTCTGCTAATATTTCATGGGACTATGGTTTTCCTCAAGCATTAAGCGTGAATGGAATCGAAAATATATTTTATCACCTAGAGAGAGGTCAGCCTGTGCAATTCTGCGCCACAGAGAACGATTGAAGGTAAAATATCGAATATTTTCCAAGGATCAGAAACTCTGAGGTGGACCTCTAACATTTGGAGGCCTTTTCCTGAATTTGTAGTTCAGCACGACAAATGAAAGTTTTGCAATTGCCATTTGGCCTAGAGTTTGTATGTAATTGTTTCCTCCTCAGTTAAAACAAATCAATAACAATTGAACATCTTACCAATAAGGTAAATACAATAACTAAGCTAATACGCAAATCAGATTAGGCAAAGTGAGCGAAATAATCATTCACCGAACTGTAACTGATCTTTTTTCATGTAACGTAATTGTCCCTTCGGGGAGTCTGAGTTAGAATAAATAAGGGACATATCGAACGTGGCTCAGACATAAAGCCTCCATCCTCTGGCATTCCTTCATTCTCTAAAAATAAGGATGCATGGTCCAGCAAACGGAATCTTCTTTGCCATTGTCTATCACTTTCTTGCTGTTATTGGCGCGCCTGGTAATTAATGGATTCCAACAAAATCATTTTTTTCTTTTATTCTACATAAATATTTGTTCTTCTCTTTCATATTATTTATAATATTTAGTGTTATCTGAGAATAACAGACTTCACAATATTAGATTGTGTTATGGTACGTTACAGTATTATTTGCATAACCTTGAAGTGCACTTCTACAAAGCTGATATTGTTTAGTTTAATAAAATGCTTGGATATTAGATCATTCAATTTCTAACATGAGCTTCTGTCATAATACAGTAAGGTGTAATCTAATGTATTTAATGTGACATGAAATAGTAACGTTGTTATGTTTCATGATAATTCAGCACCATTGACCTTATATCAAGAATGAGTAAAGAGATGCTGGAAGAAACAAGTGTTTTTGAAAGATTTAAAGTTAATTCTTATTTTGTCTTCACCTGGTGGGTTTTGTATATTCGACTTTCAAGGTGGTATCATATGTTCATATCCTCAGCGGATGTAGTGGTTTCTGATAAAACGGAACAACGGTTGCTTCTCTGTAATTTTCACTTGATATGGTGATGTTACAATTGTACTGCAAGCCACTGAAGCTAGTAAAGTGGGCGTGCTTCACAGGAGTTTTAACAAAAAAATTTGAGACTGGGAAAGGAAGCGGGAAGACCTATAGAAGGGACAAGAGACAGAATCACTGAGGGATTGATTTTCACTGACGAGAACTTCGACAGTAAATGAGCAACAACCAATAATGCCACAGATTAACTTCAGAGAGGCACAAAAGACCAGCATTGGAGAGAATCTGGACAGACTTGGTGGTCTCAGATGATCGCATGATTCAACAGATACGAGAGTGTAGAGACTGTGATAGGATTTCAAAATTAGGAGATGAAATTGCTAAAACCATTATGTCTCCAGACGGAAAGACAGTGTAGGTTAGTGAGGGTATGTGAATAAATTGGATTAGACTGATTAAAACCGTGGACAGCAAATCCTTAGGATGAGTTTAAATTGTATTCTCAGTTGTCGGAGTCATCTCAGTGGCCAGCGAGTGGCCTGTATGAACATATGTTTCATTCAGTGGTGAATGTCGAACCATAAACAGTCAGTTTTGAAAAAGGCCATTTTTGAACATGGAAAATCAAAGGAGTGTACTCTTTCAGTTCCAGAATCCTGAAACAAATAATTTCATCCTGTTCAGTGTCATATTTCACTCTCTTCATCTCTCACAGCAAACTTGTTGGCGATTGTTATCCTAGCTCGAGGACGATGTGGACTTTCTCGATGCATCACTTACTATCTGAAGGCAATAGCGGTGGCAGATTTCTTTGTCATCGTTACCGGATGCATCTTAAACAGAATTGGACGCATCTATTTTAGCTACAGTGTCCTGTCTACCACCCCCGGCTGCAGCATCAATGCTGTGATGGTCTATGCAGCTCGGGATGGTTCTGTATGGTTGACAGTGGCCTTCACAATTGATCGTTCTATGTCTTTCTGCTGCCAGAGAGTGAAGTCCATTTACTGCACTGAGAAAACTGCATCACTAGTCATCGGAATCATTTGTATTTTTATCTGCATCAAGAACATTCCGTACTACTTTATATACGACCCCTTATACATTCTGGATGGGGTGCCCTGGTTCTGTAACATCAAGCCCAACTTCCATACTGCGTCTGCCTGGCAATCTTACCATTGGCTCGACCGTATCTTAACCCCTTTTCTCCCTTTCCTCCTCATTCTGCTTCTCAACGTCCTAACTATGAGGCACATTCTTGCAGCGAGCAGAGCACGAAAGAGGCTCCGGGGCCCTGCAAATCGTGAGGACTTGCAGATGGCCAACCGTAAGAGGTCAATTGTCCTGCTCTTTGCCATCACGCTCAGCTTCCTCCTCCTTTGGGCCACCTATATTGCACGTTTCCTTTACAGATTGATTGCACGCGATGAGTACGTCAGCAGCCTGAACTTTAGAGCCTCTCAGTACATCCTTCAAGAAACTACAAACCTGTTCATGTTACTTAGTTCCTGCAACAACATCTTCATCTATGTGGTGTCACAGAAAATGTTCAGAAAGGAACTGAAGGAGCTATTGACGTGTCCCTTCCAAATATTCACCGCCTGCATAAAACGATAGGGAGAGCAAAACAGAAAACTGTCCTACCAGTATTTCCCGTGCAGCTGTGTGTGAAACACTGCCTGTTCTGAAATGAAAAAAAAAACTTCTTTCTGTCTCTCTGGGCCGATACGTATCACTTATATCATATCATAACAACCAAATTACTGTTTATTTGCTCAGCTGTTTGTTTTTTTTTGGAACCTAGCGCTACACGTTTTCTGCTACTCTTTGACAATACGACTGCAAAATACATAACTAACCATTTTTTCTGTCCGTATTTTGCCACTTATCCGCTTCTTTTCTTTCTCCTTTTCTTCTTTCCTTCCTCCTTACCTTATTCCTTTCTTTCTTAACCACGAATTAACCAAAATGGGTTGACACGTTGTCTCTTTCTGACCACATAGTTTACAGCCTTGATCATATGAAGTGCATTTTGGTTAATTCAGTCATAAGATGTGGGCATCTCTAGCAGGAGCAGAACCTCTTGCCCATCGCCAATCGCGCTGGAGCAGGTGTATGTGAAATTCCTACTTCAAACTACCTTACTCTTCAGAGTGTAGGTGTTACCACAACGCTATAAGGGAGAGGGTTCGATACATATTGACCCAGTGGCACTGCATAAGAACTGATATAATTCCAAGTTGCGATGGTATGTGGCTTGGAGGAGAACTTCAAGCTGCCAGATTCACCTTGCGTCGTCTGCTTTTTCCTGCAGGATCGCAGATGTCACTGCTTGCATTTTTTTGACGGAAGTCCAGATGGTTGCAATTGATAGAAGGTAGATACTGCTGCAACTGTGCGTCAGTGACTGACGGAGAAACAGTTGAAAGTTGAGGATGGTGTGCAAATTGACCAAGCTATTTGCCTTGGACTGTGTCAAGCTTGATAAGTCTTGTCGCAACTGCAATCATTCAAACACGTGGGACATATTCCATCATAATCCAATTTCGTGCTTTTTAGTGCAGTTGACAGGCCTTGGGTAAGGCATATAATGTACACGCCCCAAAATGATAAACTTCTCACTTGCTGTTGTCAACGCAGATTTTATATTGCTTTTCCAGTGTGGTTTCTGGTCAAAGTTGAAAACAAAGTGTGATTCATTCACAGTAATGCCATTGCACGACAGGGTGTGATCGAAACATTCAGTCTAATTAAAATCGGGCATTACTTGCCACTTTTGCGGTACGATTATTACTTAACATTTACTGTCATTGACCTTGAAGATCCTTTCTGAGAATGATGTTTCTTAAGGTCGCAGCAGTGCCCAAGTAAAGAAAACAGACCATGTTGGCATCAATATATTCAGCATTGATCAATTTATCGTGCTAGATTTGTCAGAATGGAAGTGTCACTACGAATCTAAAGTTAATGCTGACATCAATCCACATTAAGTATATCCTTCAATGAACTGCAGTCGCGTGATGGGATGGATATTTTGTTATTTATGTCTGCAATAGTTTGTAGGTTTGTGCTTGATTCATAAAGATATTACTTTCAATATTGATGATCAAGCAAGTATTTTAATCAGCAAAAATGTTGAACACAGAGGACTATGTTGGACACATTCGTTCAACCACTGTCAATGATAATAAAGAATAAAATTTGTTTCACACGGTCCAGAGACTTATTTCTAGAATCAACACGTTAAATCCAGAACAAATCTCTCTCGTGCAGAAGAGGCATTGATCAGCTCCAACATAAATATCCCTCTACACTGTATCATTAAATACTGTCCAAGACAGGTAACAACACGGAAGAAAATCCAGCGAGATACTTAATTATTCAGGATCATTTATCACACAGTATCTGGAAAGAAATGTGCTTTCAACTTTCAAGGAAAAACAATTGTTGTTTCATTCTGCCAAATCACCTGAATAATACACGTTAAGCGGTTTAATTTATACACTGTTATAATATAATGATTTTGATAAATTAAGCAATCAGTTCTCGAGGCTTGTCGTTAATTTGTAATTTCAATATTTTTTTTTCCTCAAATGGTCAAAGCGTCGAATCAGTTGCTCTGCTCTATATTTATTAACTGCTTCCAAATGTTCAACACGGGATGCTTCCTCAAATTGAAAGATACAATGTCAGTAAGGCTGCATAATGCAATTACGCATTCTGTTTTCATTACTATTTCGAGTAGAAATCACAATCTTTGAATTCAGAGTCAGATTCTTGCCGGTTTTTGCTGATCTCTGTGGGTTTTTGGGAGGAGTTTTAGCAAGTGAACACTACACTGTGATAGAGACAGTTGGCATGATTCGGCGTCAGGACATTTAATTTGAAACCCAGATGCTAACAGGGTGACTTTTATTGTTACACCAGCTGGTGTAGCTATGGAGGGCCATCGTTCACAGCCTCTCACCTCATTGAATATGTGTCGACCCGCAGGGTAAACCTAGAGGTGTAATATCTTTTCATCTTTAGAGCATCCCTGTAAACTGGTTTAGAAAATGGTGACTATACATTGGGAGCTGAATGAATGTTTCAGATTGCTGATGTGAGACTGCGCTCAGCTGTGTGGAACCGGTAGCGTGAATATTTGCCACAATCTTCAGCAGTATAGAAGGGAGAAAAATGAATTGAAATCGATGCGGGGTAAGTATCAGTCGTTGGCTGTCGCTGAGGAAGAGAACATGGCTGTTGGAGTGAGTTTTGGCAAACACCTTGTCGAAAACCAGCAGTGAAATGGAGAACAATGAAGGCATACACGGTGAAAGAGTCAACCAGAATTCCTGTCAGCGGGAAGAACAAAACATTTTCACGGTAGGCATTCCTCGAACATACGTGGCAGTCAATTAAACAAAATGTAGGAACAATTCACTGCAGATGCTGGAATCTGTACTGAAAACAACAAATTCTGAACATCACAGAGGGTCGGACAGCATCCAAGGAGATCGAGCAATCTAACGTTTCTAGCCGATATGGATCTTCTTCAGGGCTGAAGTGAAGTGTGAAGAGGACATTTAAATTATCATTTGTAGGGGTGCGGGGTTAGTGGATGTCGTGTGCTGGTGGAGAAAAGATGCTAATAGTTCAGATTAAGTAATCGGAATTTGAGAATGGCATAACAATGGTGTGTCTCCTGTCAGATTTGAAAGAATTGTTATTGGGATTGGGGGAGAGGAGGACATGATAACATGCTAAAAGGAAAAGAAGAAATTGTTCACAAGTTAAAGCTGTTGAACTTAGTATGGACTGCAAAATGTTGTAAAGTGCGTAGTCTGAAGATGAGATGTTGCTCCTCCAGTTTATGCTGTGATTCACTAGAACACGACGACATGCTGAGGACAAACATGTCGAATTTCCAGCAGGACAATATAAATGACCAGCTACAGGAAGTTCTTGGTCGGGGTCAACTTATACTTCACCCTTCATGTTTCAAATCCACCTAAGATTACAAATATCTTCAGGACATGCAATGTTCCTTGGACTGCTATTCTCGCCAAATCCTGTGATCCACGATCATCGTCATGCACCGGCGTCTTTACATACTTGAACCCACTCTGCAGCAACCTCGACTGACCATCTCTCAAACCTGCGCCATTTCCCAATTTCACCTCATCCTTCGCCTCAACTAAAACCTTCTGCTCATTTTTACAGACATTAAGATGTGCAAGGTCAAGCAACTTATGGACTGTAACATCAGTCCTGCGGACCTCTCCTTACGAAATATACGGGGTAAATGTAAAAGCCCTGGGGCAAACTGATGCACAGAGAGATCTGGTTGTTCAGTTCCATTGTACCTGGAAGGTGGCAATGCAGGTCAATAGAGTGGTCAAGAAGGCATACGGCATGCTTTCATTCATCGGACGGGGTATTGAGTACAAGAGTTGGCAGGTCATGTTACAGTTGTATAGGAATTTGGTTCGACCACATTTGGAATACTGCGTACAGTTCTGGTCGTCACATTACCAAAAGGATGTGGATGCTTTGGAGAGGTTGCAGAGGAGGTTCACCAGGTTCACCATGTTGCCTGGTATGGAGGGCGCTCGCTATGAAGAGAGGTTGAGTAGATTAGGATTATTTACATTAGAAAGACGGAGGTTGAGGGGGGACCTGATTGAGGTCTACAAAATCATGAGATGTATAGACAGGGTGGATAGCAAGAAGATTTTTTTTTCCCAGAATGGGAGACTCAATTACTCGGGGTCACGATATCAAGGCGAGAGTGGAAAAGTTTAACGGAGATATGCGTGGAAAGTTGTTTACGCAGAGGCTGGTGGGTGCCTGGAACACATTGCCAGCGGACGCGGTAGAGGTGGGCACGATAGCATCATTTAAGATGTATCTCGACAAATACATGAATGGGTAGGGAGCAGAGGGATACACATTCTTGGAAAATAGGCGACAGGTTTAGATAGAGGATCTGGATCAGCGTAGGCTTGGAGGGCCGAAGGGCCTGTTCCTGTGCTGTAATTTTCTTTGTTCTCTCTTTGTTCTTTGTTACCACCGACCTTACCAGCCCTCAGATTCCATCACTTTTTCTGAGACCCAGTGTCCACTCCTCCGAATCCTGCCATGTGTTCACCTGTGCTTCTGACCTTCCCATCTCTGACGCTGAATGTACAGTCGTCGGCAAAAGACTCAACTTCATACCCTTGTGCCCCAATCTTAATGAATTTTGGGCTCATCATAATTTTGAACGTTTTTTTTTCCCGCTCCTCTGTCTCCGTGCTCACTTCTTCAGGCGGGAATGTCGCCCCTGTTCAACTGACTCCTTCACTTGACTCCAGTATTCTCCCTTCACCTGGACCTCTTCCCCTGCCCTCTTAACTACTCTCGATGTCTTCATTAAAATCTGCCGACATGACATTAGCTGTTTCAATTTCTCTGTTCGTCTCACCCACTTTAACCTGTCCCCATCTAAACTTGCCACACTCCGCACTCTTAGGTTCAACCCTAATTTTGTTATCAAACCGGGTCAACAAAGATGGTGCTGTTGTAGCTTGGTGCACTGATTTTTACATTGCAAAGTGTCCACGCCATCTCCTAGGCACTTCTTCCTATCACCCCCTTGACGGTGCCCGTATATCCGAACATCAAGCTATTGTCGCCTGGACAATCATCGACCTCATTACCTCTGGATATCTGCCTCCTAACTCCCACTGCCTCCAAATTAGTCTTCTTCCCACCTTGGACCAACTGGTCCTACCTTCTTCCCACAATCCAGCGGTAGGCCCATTGTATCAGCCAGTTCCTGCCCCATTTTGCTCATTTCCTCCTACCCTGACTCCATCCTCTCTCCACTAGTTAACATCCTCTTCACCTTCATCCGCAATTCCTCGGATGCCCCCCAGCATATTGACAGTTTGTAGTTTACAGGTTCAACTACCTCCTGTTCACCATGGATGACCAATCCCTCTACACCTTCGTTCCCCACCAGGATGGTCTGACAGCTCCCGGCTTCTTCATCCAACAGAGGTCTGAATTGTCCGCATCCACGACAACTCTCGCCCTCTGGACTGATCCCGTTCTGTCACTGAACAATTTCTTCTTTGATTCATCTCACTTCGGCCAAATCAAAGGAGTGGTTATGGGCAAACACATGGGTTCCAGTTATGTGTACTTCTTTATGGGGTATGTGGAACGATTCTTGATCCAGTCTGGCACTGTCTCCGTGCCACAACTGCTTTTTTTTTTCCGATACATTGACGACTGCTTTAGTGTTGTTTTATGCTCCTGCCAAAACGTTGAAAACGTTATTAATTTTGCTGCCAATTTCCAACCTCTATAACTTGCAGATCATCAATTTGCGACCTATTCCTTCCTTTTCTTGATCTCTCTCTGTCTCCATGTCAGTGTATAATCTGTCCACCGCCAGCCACTACAAAGCCACTGACTCACATAACTACTCTCACTGCAGCTCAGCACACCCCACTCCTTGCAAGATCTGTATCCCATTCTCCCAGTTCCTTCACATATGTCACACCTTTTCAGATGATGATACCTTGCAAAACAACGCTGCTGACATGGCTTCCTTCTTCCATGACCACGATTTCCTACCCACTGTGCTTGGCATGGCTCTCAATTGCATCTGACCTGTCGCTTGTGCTTCCACCTTTGCCCTTCCCTTCAGTCAAAACTGCATGATCTGTTCCCCTTGTTCTCACTTTGCCACCCAACAGCCTTCACATTCAAAGGGTCATTCTCCGCCATTTAAGACGAATGCAGCAGAACACCACCATCAAAAACATCTTCACCTCCCTCCTCTTGTCTGCATTTCACAGAGATCCTTCCCTCTGGGGCACCCTAGTTCATTCCACAACAACCAACACCACCTCTCCGCAGAACCCTCCCATGTTACCACAGAAGGTGCAACACCTGCTCCTTCACTTCCTCGCTGCTGACCATCCAAGGACCTAAACGGTCTTCCCATGTGAAGCAGTATGTCACCTCTACCTACTACATTCTTGTTTATTGTATTCGCTGGGCGCAATGTGGCCCACTGTACATTGGAGAAGCCACCACAGACTGGGTGACGGCTTTGGAGAACACATCCAGTCTGTGTGCAAGAATAAATTCGACCTTTGTGTAGCCGTTTATTTTAACATAGTGTCCTGCTTGCATGCCCATATGTCTATCCTCAGCACGCCTCAGTGTTCCAGTGAATCGCAGCGCAAACTGGAGAACAACATCTCATCTTCAAATCAGGCACTTTACAGCCTTCTGAACATCAGATTGAGTTCACCGCCTTTAAATCGTGAGCTATTTCTTCTTTTTTTTTCAGTTTGTTATCATGTCCTCCCCTCCCCCCATCCCAATTACTTTCCTTTCAAATCTGGCAGGGGACACACCATTGTTCTGCCATTCTCACAATCTGATCATTTAATCTGCACTATTAACATCTTTTCTTCACCAGCACCCTACACTCACTACCCTCACAATCTGCCCCCACGCAAAATCGTCACTTAAATGCTTTCCTCTCTATATTTCACTTCAGCTCTGATGAAGGGTCATCTAAACTCAGAACGGTGGTTAACTCTCTCTCCATGGATGTTGTCTGACCCGTTGTTATCGACAATATTTGTCGGGCTCTGTACAGTTCCAGAGTCTGCAGTATTAGCAGTATAATTTATTTCAAAGATGATAACTGCATGGCTCAGACTAAGCCAAGTCATAGAATTCTACAGCATGGAAGCAGGCCATTTGGTCCGACCAGGCCATGCTGAACATAATCCCAATTTAACCCAGTCCCATCTGCCTGTTTGGCCTGTTTGCATGCTGTAGAATTCTATGACTTGGCTCAGTCCGAGCCATGCAGTTATCCTGGTCCATATCCATCCAAACTTTTTCTATTCACATAATTATTCAAATGTCTTTTCAACGTTGTAACATAACCACATTCTTTGGAAGTTCATCCGATGGGTGCCAGAGAATTTTGTGGAAACCAAGTCCAATTATGAGATAAAATTTCGCAGAGCAACAGTTTTTTGGGAGAAGCCTTTGATTTCACATTTGAGAGGCATGTGCGCGAAATTTCAATTTACAGAATATTAAAAAAAGAGGCACGAAGCAAAATATACACTGTGAGAAAAGTTGTCCACTTCACTCAAATCGGGACAGTATTTGCTTCAAGCCAAAATTAAGAGTTAAAGTAAGAGTTAGGGGTTAACATGAATTAAGTAAATTGAAGGTAATTTAAATGAAGTGAGGTAAATTGGAGTTAAGTTAGATGCAGAAAGAATTAAACGTTGCAAGAAATGTATGCTTTATGTTAAATGTTACACTGTAAGACTTAAAACACAGAAGTCTTTGTTTAATTAAAGTTTGAGTTAGTTTCCTGCATTTTGTATACCTCACAAGGAAAATTTGTCTGGGCATAAGGTTTATGTACTGCGCTCAGGCAGCAATGTCCTTCTTCTGCACGAATACCAATGCAAAGTATTCATTAAGTAACGTACCCGCTTCCTGCGGCTTCAGGAATTAGTTCCCTCCTTTATCTAAAGTGTGCTTTCCCTAGCTGACCTCTTGTTTCTCATGTATGTATAAAACGCCTTTAAAATGTCCTTAATTCAGTCGTCCAAAGATATTTTCTGACCCTTTCTAGTCCTCCAAAGTCCTTGTTGAGATTTTTTTTCCTTTTATTCTTGTATCCTTCGAGGGATGTGTCCGTTTTCAGCTCCCTAACAATAATGAATGGTTCCATTTTCTTTCCAACGAAGTTCTCAATTTCACTTGATGAACTGAGGTTTCCTACTCTTCCCATCCTTGTCTTTCATTTTCACAGGAACATCCTTGTCACATCAACATGCTTTTAAAATAATGCCACATGCCAGACATGAATGTAGCTTCAAGTAGCTGTTGTCAACTTACATTCACCAGGTTCCTGCTTGATATTGTGATAGGTAGCTTTCCCACAAATTGTCGCTTTCACCCGAAGACGACACTTCTTCTTATCCATACATAAGTTGAAAATTACAGAAATATGGTCACTTTTCCCGAAATGCTCCCCCATGAAACTTCGATTCCTTGTACACTCTCAATCCCTAAAACCATGTCTAATAAATCTTCTTCCATTGTTGGGCTGTTTACATATTTTACCAAAAAGAACAACTGTCCTTGACACTTCCAACAATGTACATGATGTGTCAACAAGTATTTTGAAAGTCAATATGTGACTTTGTCACAACAGCAGCTGCCTACACATATCATTTCATGTCTGTTGCTGGTAAATCGCCAGTCTTCTCAAGCTTATGAGTCAGTCTAACTTCATTCCTGAAGTAGAAAACATTTGTCTGAATTTTTTTTTTTGGTTAATTCAGAGAATGTGGGAATCAATACCCACCGCTAACTGCCCAAGGGCAGTTAAGAATTGACCACATTGCTGTTGACGGGAGTTATGTTTAGTCTAGATGAGCTAAGGACAGAAATTTCCTTCCCAAAAAGGATTTTAGTAAAACATTCCTGAATAATGGTCCCGGTCTGAAACGTCAGCTTTCCTATTCCTCTGATGCTGCCTGGTCTGCCGTGTTCCTCCAGCTCCACTCAGTATTCATTTTCTCTCTCATTCGTGAACCAATTGATTTTGTTCTACCCTGACAATCAGCAATCGTTTCATAGTCATTATTAAATTCCTAATTACAGATTTTTATTTTAACTCTGTGAGATTCGAACCATTCTCAGACCATTACTCTGTTTCTTTTGACCAGTAGTGTAACTGCAATATCGCTCGACCACCACCACGACAGAGTGACACTAACTAATCGAGCCATGGAAATTTGGCGAGTTTTTCTTCACCAAACTGTAACTAAACTGAATATTTTAACCTTATTAATCCTCTGAAGTTTCTCACGATGAATGAATATAGCATGAATTAATACTGTAAACGAGTTATATTCTATTGCTTTGGAATTCGTTTAGATTCTCAAAGAAGATGCATGGCCGAATGAATGGACATTTTTACCATTTCCTATTCCGTTCGTTTTCTTATTGCTGCTCTTGGCAAGTAAAGGATTACAATGAAATTGTTTCTTCTTACCACATCTCGAGATATTTTGGCCATTTCTTTTTCAAGATCCATTGTATCTTTTTTTCTATTATTCGGTGTTGCCTGATTGTGTTGAACTTAACAATGGAACGTTCCAAGATGTTATTCAATTTATTTTTTGTTCATTTGAAAACTGTGTAATGTTTAAATTTCTAAAATATCGATGATACCGTATTGCATTGCATGCATATTAATTTGTCAAGTATGAACATACACAAATTAGGAGCAGAAGTGCGCCAAGTGGACCCCGTGCTTGTTCCACACTTCTATAAGATTAAAATATCATAGCTGTAATCCCTACTATTTGTTCACTCGAAATCTAAACAGCATTTCACTCCTTAATTTACGAAGAATCTACAGATATCTACTGAAATACTCGAATACTCCAACTCCCCACATGTTCCGGAATAAGAAACCCAAAAGCAAAGACTTTATGGCAGTGAGAAATAAAGGCGTCTTCCCTGTTTTCAGTGGGTCATACCATATTTCTAAACCGTGACAATTAGTTATAGATTATTCCACAAGAGAAAACATGTTTTCCACGACCAATCTGTCAATCCAACATACATACACCTCAAGTCGCTAAATATTCTTCAAAGAAAGAGTTGATACAAGCCTATACAGTTCCACATGGCCTCAAAAAGAAAGACATCTATTTCAGGTGTTAATCGAGTAAACATTCACTGAACTGCTTCCAGCCTATTAATATCATTATTTAAATAAGTTTTTCTTTAAAAAAAAAATAACTGTATTCGGTAGTTCAGATGTCTTATCACCAGTAACCCGTGTAATTGAAGTTAATATCCCCAATTTTGCATTCGATTATCACTCATTTAGCCTTAGATTTGCCCTTTGTGTCCTCCTCTGACCTCTTCACAACTTAGGTTTGCACCAATTATTGTCGCACACTATCATCGATGACCTATATATACATATATATATATATATATATATATCTACTTTCTGTTTCCTGTGGGTCAGCCAATGTTCTACCCATGCATTCAATCTATTCAGTACATCCCGAGATTTTATGTCCCACTCTAAAATTTACTGTGGTGCATTATTCATTGCATTCTGAAAATCTAAGTGCCCCACGTCGCTGGTTCATACTAACACATTGTACTTACTGCAATAATTCCAATAGATTGGTTAGATCTCATTAGCTTTTGACAAGATCAAAATTGAATCGAATTAATTCCTTTGAAGATTCACAAGTGGCTTGATATGGCATCTTTAATTTAACAAAAACTTCTAACATTTCTCCTATGGCAGTTTATCAGCGGTACAGTGGTTTGGTGGTTCGCACTGCTGCCTCACGGCGCTAGGAACCTGTGTGTAGTGAGCACGTTCTCCGTGTTTCTGCATGCGTTTCTCCCACATGCTCTGGTTTCCTCCCACACTCCAAAGATGTGCAAGTTAGATGGATTGGCCATGTTACAGTACCCATAGTGTCCACTGATATGGAAGTTAGGTGCATTAGCCACGGGAAATGCAGGATTACAGGAACAGGGCAGGGGACTGGGTTTGGGTGGGTGCTGTTCAGAGTGTCATTTTGATCGTGTTGGGGCAATTGGCCTGTTTCCACACTGTGGGGATTCTCTGAGCTAACTGGTGAATATTATTTTTTTTGTCTCCCTGTATTTTTGCATAAATAAATTGCATTCTGGACCTTCCAGTATAACTGATCTTTCCCCAAATACAGGGATCTTCGGAAAATTAGAAGAACTATCAACTGAAAAACGCATCTTTTAAGAACCAAGGATGAATTCCACCATAAAATTTTTAGACAGCTATTCTAAAAATGTGCTCACTTCCACGTCAGTGTTGATTGTGAATTTCCTGACTTCCTCCCTCCCTTTTATTTCCGATTTATAGCTATTTCTGAGTCGTTCTATGTACTTCCTATAGTGAATTCCAATGCAAAATAGTTATCCATATTTTCCACAAATTCCTTATTTTATATTATATCGTCTCCGCATGCACTTTATAAAGGAAAATGTGTCACTTCATGCACTCTATGTTCTTTTTTTTAAGCGTAGAAATTCTTACTATCTGTTTTCAATGTTCTTACTCGTTTTCTCTCACACTTGTTCCTCCCTCTTATTGATGTTTGCGTCATTCTTTTGTGTTCTTGATATTTTGTCAAAAATTCTGATCTTCCACGTCATTTTCTGTCTTCTTCAAGTTTTTTTCCGTCTTCTTTTCTAACAACATCACACCGATAGTGTTTAAAAATGGAAGGTAACAACTCCAGATTCTCATGCCAGCTGGTAAATCCGTTTTATATTTTAGCAACCCCCAATTGTTGCCATCACAGACGGAGCTTACAAGGCTAACGATGCTTTCCTGTCTGCCCCCAAATGCAATTAAATAAGTTTAGCTTTTGTTTCTAAGAAAGTAACACGCAATCTTATGTTTTCTTGTTAACTGGGAAAATAGCACACCATAGTGTCACAAAACGTATTTGGTGCACTGAGATTGTTACAGTTCCTGAAACGGAATTACTTAACTGCAAGCATCATACAAATACCGAAATAAAAATAGGTGCAGTATTCAGTGATTCTCTGCATTTTCAATCCGACTTTCCAATGTGCAATGGTTGCAGCATTGTGAGTTCCCATCGAAGAAGGCGCCATTGCTAATGTCGTCATTCAAAATTGATTATGTGAACATTGATTGAAGGTGCTTTTTTCAGTCTTGAGCTTGTTTTCCTTGCATGTTTGCGTTTTATTTTTCGGATATTCCCGTAGTATTAATCATTAATCAGATTCCGTGCTCAATTGCAATGTTAACATTGGTTGCTTATCTCCACTTTATAGATCAGAAGGTGAAGTTGTACCCAACTCTTCCATTAATGCTATCCATAA
>NC_063373.1:1665381-1699590 GCF_021869965.1 Rhincodon typus | reverse complement strand
ACCAAAGAAAATAACCAGGTTTCAGGGAAGACTTCCAAACTTTTCAATAAAGAGGTACATTGTAAATATTCTTTAAAAGAACTTTGACATAGAGTCCTTGAGTTATGCAATTTTATTGACTAGGTGTTGGACAGCTAACGGCATAGGCACCAGTGATGGAGAGATTAATGTTAGGACTGTACAAGTGGGCCGAATTGAAAGGAAGCTGAAACCTGACACTGTTCTCAGTGTTGGCATAGGTGATGAGAGCACGGTGGCTATGTTGGAGCAGAACATAACTTTAGTCCTCCACAGTTGGAGCACTTCTTTATAGTTCTCGTAACTACACCAAATGAACATTATGATTGCACTGGATGGAGTACAAGAGAGATTCACCAGAATGTGTCCTGGGATGGAACATTTCAGCAATGACGAGAGGGTGGCTAATGGCGTTGTTTTATCTCCCTGACAGCAGAAAAGCTGAGGGGCTATAAACATAGATATGTCACATCATCAGCAGAATCTACAGAATGATAAGAAAGCAGACGTTTTTCTTAATCGAAGGGCCATAATTTTAAAATGTAAGTCGAGAAGCTTAGAAATGAATTGAGGATTGATTTTTTTTTTTTTTGGCCAGATATTTGTGCACGTCTGAAATGCACTGCCGGAGTGAATGTGATGGTAGTGGAGGCGGGATAACTAGAAATCTCAAAAACGTATATCAGTTGAAATAGTGAAGTGTCATGTCAGGCAAGTATTTTGACTCAGGGAGGGAAATGGGACAAGTGTAAGTGGTAGTATATTTTGGTGACACAAACATGAAGAGCTGAAGGCCCTCTAAAAGACTGCATGACTCAACATCCGATGTTGCAAGCTTGGAAATGTAATAAGATGGACACCTTGAAAACCTGGAAGCATTTGACCGATGGGGAGTCATTGTAGGTCAGCAAGAATAAAGGTTATGAAAGAATGGAATTTTGCAAAGACAGGAGCAAGGACCTCCCATGTTTCAGCTGATCTGAATTTGAATTTTGCCCTACAGGTTTGATTTAAGGGCCAGAGATCGAGTTTCGTGGCATACATTGATTTCTATAACACCTGCATTTATATATGTGTAGTCCAGTATGGTACGTCAAACTATTAGCATCAGAATCAGAACAAGCAAAGTCTGGAAGACAAAGGGCCGGGTCAGGGTACAGTTCAGGGACACGATGAATGAGCACAAAGCTGTTTTTTGTTTGTTTTTTTTTAATTTAGAAATCGCTCAGCAGCATCTCTCTTCTTTTTATCTCTCATTGTAAAATTGTTTGCCATTGATATCCTAAACTGAGATCAGTGCGATCTCTCCTGGTACATCAGTTCTATCTGATTGAAATAGCAGTGAACAATTTTCTTGTCATCATTACCATCGACATCCTGAACAGGATTAACCACATCTATTTTTGAGCAGCGTCCTGTCCACCGAACGTGTGTATGCACTCACCATATTGCTCGGTTTTGCCACACGGCATGCAACAGTTTGGCTGACAGTCGCCTTTACCATTAATCGTTTCATGGCCATCTGCTGCCAGAGACTGAAGACCATTTACTGCATAGAGAAAAGTTCTTCGCTGCTCATAAGAGTGATCTGTGTCCTGAGTGGCATCGAAATACTCCATTGTACTTTGTTTTCAAACCTGGTTCTGTGACTTCAAGTCTACCTATATCACTTTCTTTAACTGGGCGGTCTACGACTGGCTTGACCACACCTTAACACCCTTCCTCCGTTTCATCTCATTCTACATCTGAATCCATTCCAATGGACCCATCTTAGCAGCCAGCAGAGCCCGCAGGAATTTCCAGAGCCCAAGATTCACAAGGATCTGGAGATTGCGAACTACAAGAGGTCCATTATACAAACTTCACCATCTCGCTCATCTTTCTCTACTGCGGGTTTCCTATGCTGGACATTTCTTTTATGTCCGAGAGTTTGGTCGGGCCTACTTTAACAGCCTGGATTTTAGTGATCCACAGAGTATCCTTCAAGAGGGAATGATCACGTGCCAATTCCTCAGTTCCTGTAATAAAGACTCCATCTATGTACTATCACAGGCAAAGTTCCAAGAGGAGTTGAAGACTGTGTTCACCTGCCCATTCATTATTCTCATTGGTTGCCTTAAACTTATTTTTTTTAAATTAACAACAGTTACTTCACCTCTATCAATACGTTAAATGTGTAGTGATGTTTCTCGTTTCGGGAAGTCCCCGGTATTAAAGGTCACAATTAAGTGATGAAATGTCCATACCCCAGCTCAGAAACAGCCGTGTTCACACCACGAAAGGAACGGTGCCCTGTTATAAATCCTGCTTCTGGATCACATGCTAAATTTCTGTCTGTGTCCATCATATTAGATCGGTTTAAGATCCAAGAATTGCTATTTCACGAAGTGGCAAGAAAGCTGCGTCATTTGATACTCTCTCCCTTCTCTTTCTCTAACTCTCTATAAAACATCTCATAATAAGTAAAAGGTACAAGAACAGCATATGTTGCGACTTAAGATTTAACCCAAGTGACTTTCCCAGCATAATAAAACACAAGAATTGCCCGTGTTGGCAATTAAAAAAAAAACAAACACAAAGAATGTTGGAGAAACTGAGCAGTTTCACTGTCCACAGATACAGTCAGACTTGCCCAGTTTTTTTTCCAGAAATGTTTCATATTTCTACTTTGTGGAACAAGAGTGTGATGTCCTTTTTTCACCTGTATGACCAATACTCTATACAACTTCATCTTTAGTAGTGTGTTTCGAATTTCACCCCAATCTTTCAACAGAAGGGTTAAGTTCTCAATATCTCAGCCTTTTACAGCAACCAATCTGCTTTCACGTGATATAGATATCGAAACGCAGGATATACAATTTGTTATAATAAGGCTAGAGTATTAGATGATTTTTTGGACCTTTTTGTATAACAGATATTACTGCTGCTTACCTATAATAACCGTAGGATAATAAGTATTTCTGAGATAACAAATTTGCATCGCATTACATTTTCCAATGGCCTGCTTTAATATTTTGACGAAACCAATCAGAAGAGAACATTGTTGAATATTACCTAAAATGAGTAAAACTGCAGAAAGCTACAGTATAAACGGATTTGGGTACCCTTGTCACTCGTCACAAACTGATGCACCCAATTTCAAAAATAACACTGAAGTAAAATTAAACTTGGCTTTTGTTTAAAAATCGAATGGAGTTTAGAATTAGTAAGCCTTTTTTTTATTCATAACAGTGGCAATCAAACTACGGCTGAGCCGCTTATCAACTGAAACGTATACTGGCATGGGAGGCAGTCCACCAAATGTCCTCTTGGGTTTAGACTGTCTTTTGAAAAGAGGTCAGGTCGACTGGGCTGGACGTGCTGGAATATAAAAGAACAAGAGGAGACCTTGTTGAAAACTAAAAAAAAACTTAGACAACTCGGCAGTGTAGACATGGACAGGCTGTTTCGCTTTATGGGAAAGTTTCGAACCAGGAGACATAATCACAGTATTGGCATTGTACAGTTATACAGAGCTGAGGAGACATTTCTGTCAAAGAGCAGAGAATCTATGGAGTTTTATCACATACGGTGTTGAGATTGCGTCATTGAGATTTGTGAGGTTTTATATAGCCAGGACAAGTATAAAGAGGTGGCATCCGACCTGCAAGCTGGCTTTTCTAATAATATGCACCATCGAGGACTTAAACAGAGTTAAATCCAGACACTCAATCAATTTTGACTTCCGTGTTAAGCACACTTTCCTGTATTAATGGTCCCGCAACATGTCCGGGTAGTTTCGAGCTGAGTGGAGCTGGGAATGTATCGATATCCTTGCTTATGATTCAATGTTGGAAACTATTCATCACGGGTTGTGAATTACAATATGTGTTTTAGCATCGTCCATTGCGGTGAACATTCGGCTCTCTTTGTGAAGCAAGCCTTCGAACGTGTTTATGGCTTCTAACATGTGGCTCCGACTTTTTCCAGTTTTCAGAGGAAGTCATGGAAACGAGAGTTCTTTGGCCTGTCACAGTAGACCCATATCGAAGATTGGTGCTTTCTCCAGCCGAGGTGCATTTTCGGAGCCACAGCCCCCCACGACTGATTCATTGTGGATAGAATCCCCAGTCAACCTTTTTTTACAGATGGAAACTGCAAAGCATCTGTTTCCAAGGGACAGTGGTTGTTGAAAGAAGGAATGAACAAAAAAAAAGTAAAACAAAAGCTTTGACAGGTCAACAACAACACTGATATCTATTCAACAAAGCAGAAAATAAGTTCAGTTATGCACTGGAGAGCCTGGGATTATGTTCGTTCGAAGCCAAAAGGCTGATATGTGATTTGACGGAAACTTTAAAAATCAGTCAGCTGCTGGAAAGGAGCTGATAGGCTGAGGAGGTGATCAGGAGAAACAGTGCCTGCTCACAAAAGTATCTAGAACTACAGTACACCGTTTTAAAATAGTTTGCAAAAGATAAAAAGACGAAATTAGAAGAAAGAAAAACCTTTCAAAACACATACTATCGTGTTGCGAGTATATTGACGAGAAGGGGTGGAAAGGCAAGTCCAAATGAGAAATCGAAGCGGAGACTAGATGATTATTTAAATCATAACAATGTCTGCATATTGAGTGCAAAGGCTGCCTTATGGATCTAAGTCTAAATGCTAGGAGAGTCGCTGCAGATCAGATGGACTGACTAGCCAGAATCCAACACAGCAGTTCTGAGAATTCAGTGAGCATACAACAAAATGAACAAAAAAGGAGTGAAACAATATTCTCATGACTACCCTTCACGCATATCGGCTGTCAACGACCGTATATAATAGAATCATTATATACAGCTGGTGGTTCTTCACCCCATTCGAACTGATAATCTCTCTGAAAATGCTGCCAATCTGTCCCAAACCTCTGTTGTTTTCTGAATGTTACCTAAACATTTCTCCTTACTAATTAAGCGTCGATATCTCTTTGAAAATTGAACACGCCAAATGAAAACATTTCCACCTTCTTGAATATGTCTACATGACTAAAATCGCATATTCCTCATGCTACTCTCGCAAATATTCCCTTCAACCTCGTCAAGTGGCAGATATCTATCATAATGTATGGCACGCAGAGTTAAGCACCATAATTCAATATTGCTTCAATGGTAATTTCTCATGACTCAATATCAATCTATTTCATTGCATATCATGCCTTCATCGATATTTTGAAGGATCCCATAATCTTCTTCTTTTCAAAATAAAAGAGTTTGATCAGATTCTCTTGTAGCGTTCGAAGATGTATTCATTTGAGCTTCCAGTTTTCTACGCAGTCTTTCAAATTGTACCATTTAATTTCTTATGCCTCTTCTCGTTTGACTTTCCAAAAGTGTTCATTGGCTGTGAATAATTCTGGGATTGTTAATGGTGTGAAAATTGCCATATGAATTCCGGAACAACTTTTTGTTTTTTTTTTGTTTTCGGCAGCTGATTAAAAATAGATCTTTGTTTCCCTCAAGGGATTAAATTAAAAACTGTGCTTGAAGTGAAATATTTCACTGTTTGCCCTCATAATTCTCGTAGTACGTGGTGCCAGGACTAAAGTGCAATATAAAAGTATGTGATAATCATGTTCCATTCATTAATAAGCAGGGAAACTGCAGAAATTATAAAATACCATGCGACCACCAAAATGATAAATTTGTCAGGCTAATGTTCACGCCAAAAGCAATTCGTAACATGTTTCATCAGAACTAGAAAAAACAACTATTGTTGTGACACATAAAACAAATATATTTACGTTCTATGAATCTGAAACTTAAACTTTAATGCTTCTGAAATCTTCAGGTACAGACACATTCAATCATGATTAAGACAAAAAATACAAACAGTTACAATCATATAAGGTGGTTGAAAGGGTATTTAGACAGGGTAAACACAATTCAAATGATGACAATTTTAAACGAAGGTGAAAGTTATTTTCTCACAGTCATTTTGATTTTTGTAATTGTGTCACAGTTTTCTGTGTGTGATGGTCAGATGAGGTTAGCTTCGATAAGGGACCTTCTGAAATATCCAGCTTCTTCCTCAATTGAGTACTCTCCAGCACAGTTGTCAGTAGGGCTCTCAACTAGGTCAAACCCACTTCCCACACTTCCCCCTTCGCCTCCTTCCTTTCTTCCCACAACAGCAATAGAGTTTTCCTTCTCCTTACATGCGATCCCACCAACATCCAAATCCAGAAGATCATCAGGCGCCATTTCCATCACCACCAGCGAGATACCACCAGCAGACACATATTCCACTTCCCTCTCTTGTCCGTCTTCTGCAGGAACCGTTCCATCTGGTGACACTCAGCTCTACTGTCCCTTCACTTCCAACACACCCTCACAGCCCCGTGTTTCCTTCCCCTGCAAACACAGAAGGTGTAACAACTGGCCATTTACATCCTCCGTCCCAAGTAATCAAGGGCCGAAATATACCTTCCTTGGAGAAGCAGCGCTACTCGTGCAGTTCCCACAATCTAGTCTACTGAATTTGCTCCTCACAATGTGGTCTCCTATAGACTGGGGAAACGAAGCGTAGACTGGGTGATCACTTCACAGAATATCTACGTTCTGCCCACAAAAAAAGGCCTTTAGCTTCCAGTTGCCTGCCATGTCAACACACCACCCTGTTCCCAAGCCAACTTCGCTATCTCAGGCTTGCTGCAGTGTTTCAGCGAACCTCAGCGCAAGTTGGAAGAAAAACACCTCATTTTCTGCTTGGGTACTCTGCAGCCGTATGAACTCAATACTGAGTTCAATAATTTTAGGGCCTGAACTCCCCCATATCCTAGCACCCTACCCCACACACCAGGCCTTGTTATCACACAGTGTGACATTACACAATACCTAGTCTTAGTCACTGACAGTCCTCATTAACTGCTATTTACCGTCCTAGCCAGATGGACATCATCTCCTTTGTCTGTACAATATTCGTCTCGCGATTTGGACTCTGTCCCCAATATCATTTACTCCTTACCCACTCCCCTCACTCTATCGTCTGCATATGAACCAACATTTTTCTAGCTATCATCAGTTCTCAGGAAGGGTAAGCAGACCAGAAAAGTTAACTTTGACTTTGCTTCACAGATGCTGCCAGACCTGCTGAGCTTTTCTGGCAACTTCTGTCTTTATTCCTGATTTACGGCAGCCACAGTTCTTTCGGATCTTATTTACTATTTGCTGACCCAAGATTCATTTTGCAAAAAAAAATATATGTTACGACTTTTCGTGGGGAGGCAGTGGCCCAGTGATGGTAACGCTGGACTGTTAATCCAGAGATCCTGATAATGCTCTGGGGACGCGGGTTCGAATCCCACGACAGCATATGGTGGAATTTGAGTTCAATAAAATAAACCTGGAATTAATAATCGCATGATTATCATCAATCCATTGTCGATGTTGGGAAAAACCTATCTGGTTTACTAATGTCCTTTCAGGAAGGAAACTGGTCTACATGTGCCACCAGGCACACGGAAATGTGGTTGACTCTGAATTGCCCTCGAGGCAATTGTGGATGGGCAATAAATGCTGCCTCGCCACAAACACCCCCATCCTGCCAATGACTAAAGGACAAAAAAATTAACAGCTGTCACACAAACATATGCATTTCGCAATAACCTTAAATATCTATTTATGCAGAAATGCAGAGAAAATTCAAAGAGTGGGTAAAAATAGAAGCGACATCTCCCTTAAGCCTCATTTGCAAGCTCATCGAATAACTACATGTATTAATACAAAGAAACATCTGTTCCTATCATTAACTCCTTACCTATTTCATTGATATCGCTTTTCCTTTTCTCTGAACCTGAATTATCTAATGTATTCTCATTACACTTCCTCCAACTTTTGTTTATCAATATCAATATCAATTGTCCCATTGAATTAAGAAATTGCAAACATCTCTTAAACGTTCAAATTTTGATATGGGATCAGTGATCTGAACCAATGGCTCAAATGCCCTACCATAGATCATTTTTACTTGCAACAGCAGGAATTTGATTTTTGATTACTGCGACTCTTTCCTCACACCGCATGAATTCCCTTTTGAAAATAAGCAACTTTTGCGTATGAGGTGTCCATTACCTTACAGCTGTAGGATATAAAGATAAAGTCGTTGTGAATGCGCCAGCCATAGTTGTTTAAACTTCATTTTTCCACTCAGGGACTTTTGCACTTAAAACTAAAATGGAAAACACTAAACTTTGGAAACCAGTGTCATGTAGTCATACACAGTGAATGGTGGGATGCGGTGGCAGGTGACCATAAAGGTTTCGCAGTAATCCCACTATAAAGGAAAATGTTGGAAGTGCACGGCAGATTGGACATAGCCTGCAGTAAGAAAAAGAGTTGACGTTTCAGGCGGTGGACGTTACAGCCAAGCACAGACAATCTTAGGATCACATTGGATTATTGAAAATTAGGCAGACTGAGAAATGGCGCACAGCAGAAGTGAGAGTTTGTGACTGCATAGACGAGAGGAGAGATTAAATAAATTAAGAGTGATGATGCAGTGTAGACACTGTGCAACTCGATGCAGTACTGAAACGAAAGGTGGGAGAGCCATTGTATAATTTATCTGATCCTGGTTTGAGTGGAAATGTATTGCTTCTCTCGCTTGAGTCATTTCGCTCCTTTGCCACACGGAAAATGTTCAATTTTCCTCAAATGCCCTCTTTTGCAAGTTTGCAGACTGAATGAAGGTTGGCCCAGAAACTCATCAACCCGCGCTCGTTTTCTCCAATGTACGGGAGATAGAATTGTCCTCAGTGAAAATGATAATTAAATTGTAAGAATTGGAAGTAAATCACTTTCTAATTACATCTCTCAAAACTCTGAGAATAACCTAACAAAGCCCTTTCATCTGAAGACCAAGCAAAAAATGATGGAAAATAATGTTAATTATGAACTACGTTAACTGAGTATTAATAGCTATCGCAGTTACTTCGATTTTTAACATCGGCAGAAATAACCCCCAATTATCAGAACGAGCACGATGCATTTCTCAGTGTTATTTGCAGCGAAATCGAATTATTTTTGTGACGAATGAAATCACTGGTGTGTCAATACAATGGATAACTGAGTCGATCCCGACACACATTTTCAATAAGAGGTGTCAGAATGGATGTGGTTGAATTGTGAAAGTAGGAGGGGGGAGATATGACATAATGGGTGGTGGACTTTGAGAATTGAAGAGATGAACTCTGAGAGCGGGTGGGGACTCGTTTCGAGAGTTTGAGGATTTGAGTTCTAATAGTGACTGGGGATTAGTTGTGGTAGTGGGAAGTTTTGAGTTGTGAAATCAGGAAGAGTGAAGTATGAGAGGTGATTGGAAGCATTAAGAATTGGCTGTATTGCTCTTCTGTGCGATACTGATTCCAGATGTCGTAGCACTGGGCGGCAGACTTGCCTATGGGGAGAGAGTTGCAGAAAAAGATTGAATGCAGGGTTCACTTGTTTTGAATATATTACTGTGAAAGTTCAGTATCTTATTTCCTAATATAAAAGAGATTTCGGACAGTACAATATCTGCAGTACAGAAGTATGAGAAGTGATCTCATTGAAAAGTGTAAGAATGAGAACGTGCTTGACGAGTTAGACACTGAAAGGTTATTTTCTCTGGCTGGGGAACAGTAAGCACAAGGGCACAGTCTCACGATTAAGGGCCAATCATTTAGGACTGAATGAAGAAATAGAACATTAGGAGCAGAATCCAAGCTTGACAATCAACTGCGAAGCCACTTCTGCGTTTACAAGTAAGACAAATCTCGTTGCGCACACACAATAGGTGAATGAACACTTCTTACTGTAGACCTGCTGGTGTCGCAGATGGTTGAATGTCTGAAAAAAAAGTATAAAAGTCCCACAAACAAAGCAGATGAATATATTTTGCCCCATTGTCAATCCTTCTATGTCGTACTAGATTGGATGAAGGCGTCAATTTCTTCACATGTAAAGAGCGGGTAGCTGGCCTCTCTCCTGTGTGAACTTGCTCGTTTTGACTTGTGTGAGATGGTTGTCTGAATCTATTTTCTCAATCAGAACAAATAAACGGTCTCTCATCAGGATGAGTTATAGATATAGCACACTGTGGAGTTGGAGGAACACAGGAGGCCAGGAAGCGTCAGAAGAGTAGGAAAGTTAACCTTCCGAGTCAGGAGCCTTCTTCAGAATTGGGGGAAGGGTAAGGGAGCTCGGACGTAAATAGAGAGAGGAGGGGTGGGGCTAGGAAAGGTAGGTAAAAAGGTGATAGGTGAGTGCAGGTAGGAGATCCACTGAGGCATTTCCAGAGGGAGGAGGGTAATTCCTTCAAGGTCGGCAGCCCAAGAAGATGCTTCGCAGTGGGGTTATAACTCACTCACAGATAGTAAGAACTGCCGATGCTGGAGTCAGAAATGACACAGTTTGGAGTTGGAGGAAAGCAGCAGGCCAGGCAGCATCAGAGGAGTAAGAAAATTGACATTTCTGGTCCAGACCCTTCTTCAGAAATGTGGACGGGGAAGCGAGCTCAGAAATAAACAGAGATAAGGCTTGGGGCTGGGGTAGGTAGATGGGACGATGATCCCAGCCCCACCCCTCCTCTTGAAATTGAACTTGAACTTTTCGTCCAACTTGGAGACAGACAAAGATGACTGAACAACGAGGAAGACATTCGTATATCGGGATTGTAAAACAAGAATCAAATTCCTGTCTATACAGGCATTGTCTTGGGGAGAAGCCGTTAATATACTGCCAATTTGCGAAGTAATTTGCTCAATCAAAAACTATGCTGGTATACGAGTGAATTCAAATGCGTGAAAGCCTATTCATCTGTCAAATATTTGCAAGGGTATTTATTCAGGTAGCCCATCTGCTGGCAGATCAGCAAGTCCGCACATGACTGTAGAGGTTGAAAATGAGTTTGTTCTACTGTTCATCACATCTTGGACCTACTAACCACATAAGTACAAAAGTAGATTGCAGTACATTCTGTAGCTGATTCTATGTTAGGTTTGTAGTGCCCTTTAACGGAAAGCTGTCAGTGATACTTTCTTCGAATTCAGAAAAATATCACCAGTAATCAGGTTGCACGTAGGGTTGTTTTGTTGTTTCAAACATAAGTTTCTCCTGGTAAGAATAAAGGAAAATTGAAATTTGATGTCTGAAAGACTCTCCTGATAAATATCTACCGTTAGAATGTGTTAAAACTTTTCTGATAATTCTACGGATTTGCACAAAGACACGTCCAAGATGCACCACGAGGAAGGGGAATGGGAACTGATGAAGAGTCAATGATATAATCGAGAGGAGGAGATTGATATCAGAGATTGTGAAATAGTTTATATGAGACAGGAGTAGATTTGTATCAGTGGCTTTGTGACCGATTTATATCGGAAAGGAAGAGATTGGTGTCATTGACTCTGTGGTTAGTTTATATCAGACAGGAAAGATAAATTAAATTTCAAGACGTTAACAGCAGAGTATAAAAAGGAAAATGTAACAAATCCACAGTGTGGTTCCAGGACAGAGTTGAGTTGCTCAGGGGAAGAAAGAAAAGCGGCTCACTGGATCCGAATTTGGAGAAACAAGGAAAGGAATAGGGTTCAATTCCGTGACTGAGTCGGCCTCAGTCTCAAAGATTCAAACTCTACAGCCAAGTGACAGCAGCCAGGCTGACGCCCTCCCCAGTACGGTGACTTCATTCATCTTTACGACTGCGTTCAGCGAGTCCAGGGAAAAAATGACGGGGAAAGGTAGCACACAGAATGCCCGTGATTAGTCAAGGGGAGCATTCGCACTCTTCGTGCATGAGAAAATGAGTGTAATGGATTCAGTGGTGTCTGACAATTCTACTCACCGCAGCCACTGGTGGTCAATAAATAATGGACTAATCTTCTCATCGCCCCTTTTCATGTATGTAGTAACTTTTACGTCCATATTTCCTTCGAAAATTTCACTCTTCTCCATCTTAACACAGAAGTCTCATACGTGTTGAGTATCTTCATTGTGCTTGTTTCAGTTCATACTTCCAGCATTTATTGTTGATTTTATTCACATCATGTTGGTCTCTTCGGCTCAGTCAGAATTCAATGTCCATTACCATTTCCGCTCAATAAGTTTGCCTACAACTGTACTCTTGTGGTGTTGGGACACCCGCAATGTCATTACAAAGGGAGTCCCAGTGACAGTGAAGGAATGGAATATATAAAATGTGTTATCAGTAGCCGAGCTGTTACCTAAAACTGCTCATGCTGGTGATTGTTCCTTAATGAAACTAAATTATATGAAAATGAATGCAGATGTTATAAAACTGGAATAAAACTAGGATGGTATTGAGAAACTCAGCAGGTCCGATTCAGTGAAAAGAGTAACATGTAATGTTTCTAGTCGAAGATGCATCTCACATTTGCTGCTGGTACTTCGAGTTTATGCAGGAGTGCCTGTTTTATATGTTACCCGCTATCGCCACCAGATGAGAACAGTGCAGAGGTCAAAATTTTGTTTAAGTATACACAGTACCACTGACGGATATGGACAGATATGTCTATTTCCCAGCAGCGGGATTAAAGGACATGGAGGGCAGAGAGAAGAAAGTGAGTGCAATAGTTTTTGAATTTGGTGAGGTTGCTTCTTAAAACTGTTCACGTTGGTAACAAAGCCCAAATCTGTTTTTGCACTGATTGAGTGGAGTGGAGTGCTGTTTTTGAGAACCATCTCACAGGCTTTGCCTGGTGATTGGGTCACCATCTTTAAAGGGGGCAATAATTCCTACTGGACTAAATAGCAGGAGGAGACGATGATATGAAATTCTTTAAGCGGCAGGATTGGGTGAATTTTGAAAGCTTTATTTTATTCAGGTTTCGAAGGGAAGGATTTATGCAGTAGACACAAGTCAAGAAACATTTTATTTATTCCAAGTTTTTATCCAATACTCATAATTATTTTTCTTTTTTATATATAAACTCTATTTCCCGGTTATTAAACTAGGAAGAGTTTCACAAGGAAAACTGGAACAGAGAGTCACATCATACTTTGACAGAGTGACTTGAATTTCACAATTTGCCAGAGTACCGTGATGCATCAGGACCTGAATATTTATATCCTTTGAATGTGGAAGGAGATAATATTATTTGCTCTGTCTAGGAGACGAAATTTCAAACAGCACTTTTACTGACACACACACACACCCCAGACTGACACTGTTACATTAAATTGATTATGGAATTGCGTTAGCCAGTTGAACAGCCCAAAGAAATAGAGAGAAATAGAAACAGTTCATCCATGCATATTTCCTGCGGGTGGACAAGATTTTGACTGATCACTCAAACGAGACAGAGACGAGGACACCAACACAATCCAGAAATCGTGAAAATTTGGGATCTGCGACAAGCGATTCCGGTGCCCATCACATCTTGCAGCTCATTGCCACTGTCCCACTATGGAAGGTCATTCACCTTCCCTGTATGTGGGAAATGACTTGCCTGGTTATCCTGCCTTCAGACACACAACTCCTACATTCTGACAACGAACCTGTCACATTGTGCTGAATATGAGAAGAGCTTTAAACGGAAACCAGATTTGCTGATGCAACAACCTCTTCACACTGGGGAGAAATTTTTACCACTGTCATGACTGGGAAGGGATTCAAATTGTCATAAAAACTTCCGACACACCTCGAAGTTGACGCTGAAGAGAGACATGTAGCTGCTCCCAGTGTAGAGACTCTTTCAGAGAGCTATTTAACACAGAACATAGAACGTAGAACAGTACAGCACAGTACAGGCCATTCGGCCCAAAATATTATGCCATCCTGTTATCCTACTCAGATCAATCTGCCCTGAATACCATACATTTTACTATCCTCCATGTGCCTATCCAAGAGTCGCTTAAAATTCTCTAAAGTGTCTGGCTGCACTACCTCTGACTCCACTACCACTATCGGTAGAGCAGTGTACCTCTAACATCTCCCCTATACCTTCCTCCAATCACCTTAAAATTATGCCACCTCGTAATGGTCATTTCCCCGCTGGGGAAAAAAAAAAAAATCTCTGACTATCCGTTCTATCTATGCCTCTCAGCATCTTGTAAATCTTTATCAAGTCACCTCTCATCCTTCTTCGCTCCAATCCAAAAAGCCCTAGCTCCCTCAACCTTTCTTCATAAGACCTGCCTTCTCGTCCAGGAAGCATCCTGGTAAATCTCCTTTGCACCCTCTCCAAAGCTTCCACATCTTTCCTACAATGAGGTGACCAGAACTGAACACAATATTCCAAGAGTGGTCTAACCAGAATTTTATGGAGCTGCAGCATAACCTCACGGCTCTAAAACTCAATTACCCTGCCAATGAAAGCCAACATACCATACGCCTTCTATACAACCCTATCAACTTGGGTAACAACTTTGAGGGATCTATGGACATGAACCCTAAGATCCCTCTGTTCCTCTACACTGCCGAGAATTCTGCCATTTACCCTGTATTCTTCATTCAAATTCGACCTTCCCAAATGAATCACTTCACACTTTGCTGGGTTGAATTCCATCTGCCGCTTCTTTGCCCAGCTCTGCATCCTGTCAATATCCCGTTGAAAACGTACAACAGCCCTCCACGCTGTCCACAATTCCATCAACCTTCGTGTCATCGGCAAACTTACTAATCCACCCTTCCACTTCCTCATCCAATTCATTTATAAAGATCACAAACAGCAGAGATCCCAGAACAGATCCCTGCGGATCTCCACTGTTCATGCGATTCCTGGCTGAATACTTTCCATCTACTACCACGCTCTCTCTTCTATTGGACAGCCAGTTTTGTGTCCAGACAGCCAAATTTCCCTGCATTCCATGCCTTCTTACTTTCTAAATGAGCCGACCATATGGAACCTTATCAAAATCCATATACACCACATCCATTTCTCTACCTACATCGATTTGTTTTGTCACATTCTCAAAGAATTTAATAAGGCTTGTGAGGCATGAACTGCCCCTCACAAAGCCATGCTGACTATTTCTAATCAAACGGTTCTTTTACAAATAATCATAAATATCATCTCTCAGAATCTGCTCCAATAATTTGCCCATCACAGAAGGAAGACTGCCCAGTCTGTAATTTCCAGGATTATCCCTATGCCCTTTCTTCAACAAGGGAATGACATTTGCCTCTCTCCAATCTTCTGGGACTGCTCCAGTAGACAGTGAGGACGAAAAGATCATTGCCAAAGGCGCAGCAATCTCTTTCCTCACTTCCCGTAGTAACTTCAGGTATATCTCGTCTGGTGCAGGGGACTTATCTATCCTCATGTTTTTCAAAATTTCTAGCACATCCTCCTTCCTAACATCAATCTGTTTGGGCATATCTGCCTGTTTCATGCTGTCCACACAAATGTCAAGGTCCCTCTCACAGGTGAATACTGAAGCAAAATATTCATTAAGGACCTCCCCTACCTCCTCTGACTCCGCACTTAAGCTCCCTCCACTACGCCTGATTGGCCCTACCCGCACTCTGGCCATACTCTTGTTCCCCACATAAGTATAGAAAGCCTTGGGGTTTTCCTTGATCCTATCCACCAAGGTTTTCTCATGCCTCCTTCTAGCTCTCCGAAGCCCATTGCCCTCTTCAAGCTCTCCTAAGCCCATTTGTTGAGTCACCATCTAGTTCACACGGAGCAGTGTCCGTTCATTTGCTCTTTGTGCAGGAATACATTTAGTAATTCCCCCACCTAATCAGGCACCACCGAGTTGACATGCAGCTACAAGTAGTCGGACTACTGTACCGCTACATAATGAATTTAGCACAGAAACATCCCATTCAAGACATGATAGTCTACATGGGCTGGGAATGAAAAGTGTTCCCCATTCTGAGGCAAATTTCCAGTCCATAGCCAACGTTTCTGGAATAAATCCAGGCTCTTTTAAAATGAGTTGATTTTTTCCGCCTCAACCATAAAACTGTGCATCGAACCACTAAGCTCTGCTTCCTAAAAGTTTTCCTTGATGTTTCGATTATGTTGTTAAACATATTCAGGACATAAACATAATAAAAAGGTCAGAACTGTGGATGCTGAAGGGGTGAAACAAAAACTCAAGTTGAACGAGTAAGACGGCAGGTTTGAAAGCATTTGTGGAGAGAATGCAGAGTTAACCTTTCCAGTCCAATGACCGTTCTTCGGAAATACAGTAGCTCAGGTTAAGTGGTATAAAGTAGACATTTGAGAGCGCAGAGATAAAGTGAGAGCAGGTAGTTTAAGGTGGAACCACATGAGAGAAAGATAACAGGACAAAGTTGACAGTAAATTAGGGAGAAAGGAAAGCTTATAATGGGGACCATGAGTGTGTCAAAATATGTTGGCTATGCCTAAAGGAGCCCATGTCATAACAAGGCGTTTGCATGATTGTGGCAAAATGATAGACAGAATGGCGTTCCCGTTCCGAAATTATTGAAATCGATGTTGAGTACTGAATGTTTCAGAGTCTCCAAGTGGAAAAAGAGATGCTACTTTTCAGCTTGAGCTGAGGCTGGTTGGAGCGCTGCAGCAGGTACGAGACAGAAATGTTGGCTGGGGAAATGGGTGGTGTGTTGAAGTGGCAAGAAACTGCAAGCTTGCTGTCTTTTTTTTTTTACAGAGAGAACGTAGGTGTTCCTCAAAGCAATCACCCAAGCTGCATTTCGTCTACTTTATGTCGAGGAGGCCACATTGTGATCAGCGAATTCATTTGTCTCGATTTATTGAAGTGCAGTTAAATCGCTGCTTCACGTGTCGTGCTCTTCACTAATCACGGGGAGGTAGGATCAAAACAGGGAAGTTTTGTACCTTCTGTGACTGCATGGGGAGGCTTTGTTGAAGTTGAGGGAAAGTGTTGCGAGTTGAGGAGGTGCGGAGCAGGGTTTTATGAAGTGAACGGTCAATGCAGAATGCAGATCAGAATGAGGAAGGGAATTTGCTTCTGATGTTTGCATTCTGCTGGAGTCGACAGATATGACGCCCTATGGACCTCTGGTTGCGGATGCTGGCGAGATGTAAAGTGCGGACCAAAACTACATTGCTCGTGCTCTGGGAAGGACGAGAAGGAGTGCAGGCAGCAACAGGGTGTGAGGATTCATGGTCCAAGTCACCAAATAACCAAATTGTTGCGTTTAAAGTGGATATTGGTGAGAAGCATATCAGCACAAATTGGAACAGAGATTTTGAGGAAGTGAAGGAAGGAGATGGAGACGGACCAGGAGAAGTTGTGAGCAGGGTCAAAACTGAAAGAGACCATGTTAACTTTTCCATTTCCAAACAGGAGAGGGAAGCAACGCAGATGTGTTAACTGCAATCCTTCAACACGTCCGTTTCCCATGTGGATGGTCTTAGTGCTCTTTGGGTCTCCCTGAAAAAATGGATTGAAACGTGCACCATCTACCACCAGTATCAACCCCTTCGCCGAGCTCGTCCTCATTTTGAACACTTCTCGTTTAAATCATTTCACATTTTACAGGAGAGAGGCGTGGCTTTGAATGCCAGCATGGAACCCAGTTGCACCAGTATCTTGGTGGGTTCCTTGTTTTAATTTTACACCAGCTCCCACCCCCAAATCTTTCTCCAGAACGCTGATTATGTTATTGATGTATTTTTTTTTTCATTCTCCCGTTCGCAATTGGAAACAAAAAATAGTAGCAACTTCACTTGCAACTTCCACCGCGCACTCATATTCACCTGGTCCATCTCAGACTGCGTCCCTCCCTTCAGCAACATCTCTGTTTCCATTCCTAGGGATGGGCTCGCCACTAGCATCCATTATGAACCTATTGACTCCCACACCTTTCTGCACTATACATCCTGACAACCGGATCCCTCTAAAGACTCCATCCATTCTCTCAGTTTCTTCGTTTCCATCACTTATGTTCAGATGAGGCCAACGTCGACAAAGGAACCTCTGAAATTTCCGTCTTCTTCCTCAACCGAGGATTCCCCAGCACCTCCGAAAGGACCCTAAACTGGGTCCGACCCATGTCCCGCACTTCCGCCCTCACCCTTTCTCTTCCCTGCCACAACAGTGATAGGATTCCCCTCGTCATTACCTACCATACCCCTAGCATTCACATCCAAAAGATCATCGGACCCCATTTCCGCCACCTCCAGCGAAATGCCACCGCAAGACACATATTCCCCTCCATTCCCTTGAGGGCCTTCTGCAGGGACAATTCCCTCTCGGGCAACCTGGTTCATTCTTCCTCCCCTCCCAACACCCCTCCTCCACAGCCCTATGGCACCGTTCCCTGCAATCGGCAGCCTTCACCTGCACTTCCCAGAATCTTATCTACTGTATTTGCTGCTCACAATGTGGTCTCCTCTACAGTGGGGAAACGAAGCTTAGACTGGGTGACATTTTTGCAGAACATCTAAGGTCTGCTCGCAAAAAAAAATACCCCGAGCTACCTGCTGCCTGACACTTTAACATAAAGCCCTGTTCTCTGGCCAACATCTCTATGTCGGCTTGCTGCAATTTTCCAGTGAAGCTCAAAACTAGCTGGAAGATAAACACCTTATTTTCTGCTTGGGAACCCTGCATCGCTCTGGACTCAAATTTCAAGTTCAATCATTTGTAGTAGCCTCCCCATGTAGTAGCCCCCTACCCTACACATCACACATTGTTGTCTCATAGCCCGCCATTACACACTACCTCCTATTAGTCACTAACAATCCACATTAAAAGCTATTCACCCTCCTAGCTAGATCATTATCAACTCCTTTGACAATCCAACTGCTCTTCTCTCTCTTCGGGCTCTATCCTATTGTTTACTGCCCTACCTCACGCTCACCCCATTTTCTGCATCTCAATCGATGTTTTCCCAGCTATCATTAGCCCAAAGGAATGGTCACCAGACCCGAAAATTTAACTCTGATGTTTTCTTCACGGATGCTGCCAGGCCTGCTGAGCTTTAGTGATGGACCCTCTTACAATTACAAATTTAAAAGACATCAGGGCGCGTACATGAATAGCAAGGGTTTGGAGAACTGTGAGCCAGTTGCTGTTAAATCGGACTGGATTAACTTCGGATATCTGATCAGCAGGGAAGAGTTAGATTTAAGGATCTGTTTGCATGCTGTACATTTCTATGGCTCTATGTCACGCATCAATTTGCAGATGATCAAGTGAACACGGAAGTGCAATAGTTGGCTGGATTTGACGTGTCCATTTAATGCAGAGGACAATGCTAGCAAATAATACACATTGTCCGGTAAGATGCCAAAGCTGTAGTTCTTTTGAAAGGCAAGTTGCAGTCGGCTGCACAAGTGCAAGGCCTGATCATTTGTTAAATTAGAGAAGCTAATCATCATTTTTTTTCAAGTTCAGAATCACTCAACTGCCGAATGCGTCACTATCAAAATGCTGGGGTGGGAGTTACCACTGACCAAATAAGTACTGGACTAACGTGCAAATGTTGAGTAAACAAGAGAAGATTAACGGAGCAGAGAACTTTCATTTAAAACAGAGGCTGGGAACATTGCAGAAAACAATTCCCCTCCTGGCCTTCTGGTCACGTAAAGCCTGCTTTCATCTACAAGACTCAGGTCAGAACTGTGATGCAATATTTCCGTCTTGCTGGGATGAGTGCCCTGCAACAAAACTCAGGTAGTTCGTTGTCATCCCGGAGAAAACATCCCATATAATAGATCATAACGAGCAAAAGCAGGCATTCCCTACTCAACAGAAACTTAAGGGAAGTTTTTGTTGACTTCAAGCACTGCAATATTTCGGGAATCATTATGGTCCTTTGGATGGTCATTGAACAGAGGGAGTCGCAGCGAGTTACATCATAGAACATAGAACATAGAACATAGAACATTACAGCGCAGTACAGGCCCTTCGGCCCTCGATGTTGCGCCGACCTGTGAAACCAATCTGAAGCCCATCTAACCTAAACTATTCCATTATCATCCATATGTTTATCCAATGACCATTAAATGCCCTTAAAGTTGGCGAGTCTACTATTTAGCTCCACCGTGCGACAAGCTGCTCACTTAATGTTTATTTTCAGTTTTCATTAATCTCAGATTTATCTCAAACTTATTGAGCAGGCAAAAAAAAAAAAAAAAACAATTTTATAACTAAGAGTTTCGATTGCCATTTTAGGCTTGCATAATTTGGAATAGGCCTGTGCTTGTAAGCAGATAGGGTAGGCATAAGACATTTTGCTTCATAAATTAATCTGAAGTATTATAGTTATTTTTCTACAACATGGACACTGTCTGCATATCTCTCCCTCTCTACATATAAATGTATATTTGAAAGACGTTCAATTGTCAAGGGGAATACAGTAAGTTTCAAGTTAAAACAATAATCACGAAAATGGAAATTAATCCTGAGATTAATGCATTTGCTGTATAAATTGTGAACTAGCAACTATACAAATAAAAGCCTCTGATTTTGTTTGCTGTTACCCCAGAGTCCGCCTGTACCAAGTATATTCGTCAGGAAATTTATCATCAGGAGTTCAAAGTGTTATATACAACTCTCTCCGTTAACTCTTCAGTCACATCATATTCAGCATTTTAAAAACTCTCACCTTGATCTTTACAGCTGTATATCGCCAATACTCACCATGTTCAGATTTTCGTTCAGCTCTCTCCGTGGTCTGTATAATGCATATGCTGATTGCCAACTCAGTGCACAGTAAAACATAGCGGAGGCACTAAATTGTATTTGGGACATCTTTTCATCTTTTGAGACATCTTTTCACTGCAAGGTTGTTAGAAACAAAACAAAGTCCCCCAACAACTTTGTTCTTTATTCTCCCATCCTGAATTGTATCTCTGAAAGTGGTATTTCGGAACCTATCATGCAGACTGACGATACCAGTACTTACAGAACCCTGAATATTCACAGATATCAATTTTATCAATGTAATTGTGTATCTATCAGCAGAGATTTTCACAGACAGGCTCCAAACATCAGAGAACTGGAATCTTAAAGACAAAAAAAAAATTACGACCATATTTTGAAAACTGGTAAATGGTTTGAATGGCTCTGTGATTAAGGGACTTGAAGGAGAAGGTTCGAAATGTTTTCACGATTGCAAAAACAAAAACAGTACGGTGATGTTAAGACTTTTAAACAAATATACATGTTATTCTTATCTGAATAATTTGTTAAAATAACCGGTGGAGGGAAAAGATTCCACGGTAACTTTCAGTTACAAATTGGAGAAAGTACAGGAACAGTGGAAAATGTTTGGGCAATGAAACAATTTGATAATACCTTGAAACAAGGGGCTCATAAATTATGGCGAGTAGAATATGATTCTGCTCTCTGATATTGTGTGATTTCTATTGAAGTCTAATCAAATATTGCTTTGTAAAATACACATCTGGAAGATATTTTAGTAAAGAATTCAATTTTTCACTGAAAGAATCGCTTTGCAGAATTAGTTGACTGGGAGTAACTCTGTTGTGTGCATGCATGTTTTTATTTCATTAGAGTATGTACACGCTACTCTCTGAGTCAGAGTGCACTGGCCAACTTCAGTTGCCCTTCATGAGGTGTTGGTGAGCTACCTTCATGAACTACTGTACACCTTTGGGTACATATAAATTTACAATGTCATGAAAGAGGGATTTAGAGGATTTGACAACGGAAGAACAGCAATATATCTGAAAGTCATTTGGGGAAAGCATATTGAAAAATTTACAGGTGGAGGCTTTCCCATGCAATTCGTGCTTTTCTTACACAATTGACAACAAAAAAAAGTTTCCATAAAATTCAATAAATTTCAAGAGTCCTAATTGACGTGCGTCAATCCAATAAGATTTATATGCAATCATAGAGTATTTCCAGAACAGGAGTTCATTTGATCTTCGAGTACGTGCTGACTTGCTCCGGAGCATCTCAAACAGCGACATGAACAATGATAAACTCCACCTCAGGAAAATTATCATCCAATTCAATTTTAAATGCCCCAATTGAACATGTTCCCATTCTGTTAGTGCATTTCAGATTTTCTACTCTCTTTTCTATTCTGAAGAAAGGAATATGATATAATTCAGCCTTTCCTCAAAGCTAATATACTTCAAACAGACAATATCCTGTTGAATCTCTTCCATGCCTTCCAGTGAACTTAAGCCCTTCCTATAGTGTTGTGATCAGAAGTGCACACCGTACACCAGTTGTGGCCTCAAAAAAACCTTGTACAACAGCAAAGTTGTAATTCGTTGTCTTGTTAATTCTCCAAAGTGCAGTTCCATACAATTTCAACAAAAAAATATATTTTTGTTTAAAGGACGTGAGCATTGCTTCCTAGTCCAACATTTATTGCCCATCCGTTCTTACCCAGGGGTCAGTTGAGAGTCAACCACACTGCAGTGCGCCAGGATTCTCATGCAGGTTGAGTCAAGTAAGGATTGCTGATTTCCTTCATTTAAGTAAATTTTCAGTGTTAAATTCCATCTGCCAACCATCTGCAGATCTGATCAACGTGTTCGTACCTTCCTGTAAGTTAAGGCTGTCCTCCTCTCTATTAACAACACTGCATCTTACACTGAGCTCTGTGGTATACTGCTGCACATCGATCTCCAGTGACACAAAAAGCCTTCTAACACCACAGTTAGTCTCCTACCACTAAGCCAATTCTGAATCCACATAGTCATATTATCGTGGAACCCCTCGGTTTTTACATCATTTATCAGTCTCCCATGTGGGCTGTGCTGAAATCCATACAAATTACAGCAATTCCATCGACACAAGGAACCTCATCTACATAAGTGATCACATCCTCAATGAGTTCAATTATCGCGTTATACATGATCTCTCTCTGACAAAGCTATGCTGACTGTCTCTAATCAAACCTTACCTCTTTAAGTGGAGGTGAATTCTTCATTGGAGAATATTCTCCAATAGTCTTCCTATCATTGATGTGAGAGCCTCAATACAGTGATTCCCTGGTTTACGGCATTTGATACTCTCCGGAGCTCTGACAGCACCCCTGTAACTGGAGAGAAATGAAAAGTTTTGCTGAAGTCACTGTGATTTTCTCCTCATTTCCTCAACAGCCTAGGTTATAATATACCGGGACGTCCAAAATTGTCACGTAAATTCCCACAGTAATACTTAAGTGATACAGATTAGAAAAATAAATTGTCAGTGAAGTGTCACTGAGCCAGTGAGTAACACGCTGCGTTAGGAATAACTTACCTGCTGTGACAGTCACTATGATCCCAGGTTCATCTATAATATCATGCTACCAGCACAGTGACTACATTCCCAGTCACCTGGATGCAAAACCACGGCAGTTTGTTCTGACGCCCGCATGATACAACACACAAGACACTGACTTATTCCAATGTTTTATGTCAATTAAATCTAAATTATATTTCCATGACCCATTGGTTTAAACTGTTATTGACGAGGCTGTAACCAGGAGAAGCAGGAACACGGATCGAACATGATCACGTCATTTAAATTGGAAAAATTGTCACATAAGCATGACAGGAATTTGTACCAGGCTTTCGTAAATAAATAAATACATTTCACAATATGGAATGGGAAACAATATAGTAAGTTCACTGTGGCATTTGGTTAAGTCTCACCCACTTTGGATCCACTAACAATTGCTTCAATATACAACCAAGAGAAGTGGGAAATAACTGTTTAGTGTTGAAATCAGGCATGGAACGGACAGAAAATGACAACTTGCTCACAGTTAACGTCTCACCAGCCTGATTGGCATTGCTTTCATTCTGACTCCTTCATATACGTCATACAAAGCTCTACATTCAATGATTAGCTAGTCCTTGGTTATTACTTTATGAGTCTCTTGAATATAATGTTAGATTCACCGCTGTTGTCAAAAAAAAAAGATTTTTATTGCATTTATCCCTTTTGCCCTGATTTTTCTATCAGGATCTTAATTTGTTGTACCTGGACAGGTTTCGATTTAGATACTACTTGACACTTTTTCAGTTTGTATTCAGCACAGCTGTGTCTCTGTTTCAATTACACTTGTGATAGATTAGGCCAGGCCACTTCAAAATACTTTAAGAAGGTTGCCAAGACCATAAAATTTTCCAATTTGAAAGGTAGATGTGAAGTGAGTGTTCCACGTGTGATGCAACTGGTCAAATCATACTTAAAGAAAAACAACATTTATTTAAACACTATAGTCTAAACACGAACGAAAGAACGTGTAATTTGGAAAAAAAAGATAGCAATTGGAAATCTTAACCGACCTGATACAGCGACTATTACTAATTAACTGTTACAATATCGTAGCATCCGATAACCACAGCACTTGGCAAAAAAGATAAATGCAAAGGCAGATACTTATAGGCAAGATTAACATCCAGGAGGCAACAGAATCAATGGAGATTTCAGAGAAATTCGTCAGAAATTATTTGCTGAAGCTTGCAACCCTTCTGGGACTCAAACATCTTGAGATTGCTGCAGCTGGAAAAATAAACTAGCAAACCTGAACTGGGAAAACTGGCCACCCTCGCTCTAATGTTAAAACGTTTCGAAGAAAAAACCTAAAGGAATCTTTCTCTTTTGATTTAGGCCAGATCCATAATCACTTTGGCGCCTCTGCATTTACAATTCTCTTCAAAACATTCAGGGCACGAAAAAGGCTTAAAGTGACAGCATGGATAATCCTCCGCCCTTAAATAAAATGAAACATCAATATACAAAGATGGCTTCTTTTCTTAAACTCTTAGATTTACTCTATTACACAACAATACATATAAATTACATTGACTTTAAGCTTGCAAATATTCACTGCTGTTTTGTGTTTCAGTCAGTTTATTCCTGCCACCGAACACATCCATCTTTATTCATCCAAGCATAAGCAATTACGTTTTCTCGTCCTGCCACGTGTATAAGTTTCAAATTGAATAGCTTTAATTATAAGCTCCGTCTACAAAATCTGGATATTTTATCCTTAAATTTCTCCGAAAACCTCCATGGATTGAAATCACTATATATAATTGTCTCAGACACATTACTGGCAATATGAATGTTGAAATAGTGTAACGCCAACAGCAAGCTGAAGGTCTCCTTCTCAATTGTGGAATATTTCTGTTGATGGATATTCAACTTCCGAGAGAAATACCCAATAGGCTTTTCTGTCTTCTTTTTGTCCTTTTTTTAAGAGTACAACATCGACACTCGTATCACTCGCATCATTTGCCACTTTGAATGGCTTTGTGTAGTTAGTTGTGACTAATACTAGAGCAGTGCTTAACACAGCTTTCAGGCTGTCAAATGCCTTCTGATAGTCGGCCATTGACTGACTTTTTCTGCACTTCTTCAACAAGTCAGTCAGTAGAGCAAGAGCACTGCTAAAATTTAGTACAAACTTCCGAAAAAGCCCACTCAATCCCAGGAATCCTAGTAATGCTGTCTTCGTTGCTTTTATGGAGGGAGGCGATGGCCTCCTGGTAGGATCGCTGGACTGTTAATCCAGAAACCCAAATAACGTTTAGGGGGCCCGGATTCAATTCCTGCCACAGCAGATGTTGGAATTTGAATCCAATAAATATCTGGAATTATAAATCTCATGAGGAGGGTGAATTCAATGTCGTTTGTCAGGCCAAATCCCATCTGGTTCACTAATGTCCTTTAGGGAAGGTAACTGCCATACTTATCTGGTCTGGCCTACGCATAACTCCAGACCTCCAACAACGTGCTTGACACTTAACTGCCAGGGATGAACAATAAATGCTGCCTCGCCAGCGACACACTTATCCCGTGATGAATAAAGGAAGAAATTGTAAAACACCCCAATAACCTTTGTTTTCACATCTTGTCGGGCCATCTATCTATGTCTGACAACATGACACAGGAACGTGAGGTGGACTTTCGAAAATTCACTCCTAGCTTGTTTATCATCAAGCCTGCCTCCCAAAGGAAACCGAATAGTTCCAATAATTGCTGAAAATATTCCTTCCATCTATGACTAAAAATCACCAGTTCGTCAATGAACACCATCCAATTGAGTAATACACAAGTGACTTTATTGGTTCAATTTGTAATGTGTTAGCCGCATTTTTTTTTGTCACATCAAATGGCATGAGTTTAAATTTGTATACTCCATTCAGTGTCAGCAAAGCCGAAATTGTCTTTGCTTCTTCAGATAAAGGTACCTACCAGTATCGGCTGAGAAAGTCTAACTTAGAAATACAAGTTGCTTGTCCCACCTTCTCAATACAGTCTTCCAAACGTGGAATTGAATATGAATCATACTGTGTAAGTGCATTGACTTTGCAATAGTCTACACATTGGGTACCATCTGGTTTTGGCACCTTTACTATGGGTAAGCGCCAGTCCCTCCAGCTCACTTCCATCATGCTGTTTTTGAGCATGCGGTCAACCTTTTTTGAACCTGTGCCAACACGAAAGCAATAAGGATATTGCTTAGTCGCAGCACCATTTCCTATATCTACACAGTGCATAATTAGACCGTAAGACCACGAGAATCGGAGACGAAATTACGATATTTGGCCCATTGTGCCTGCTCCGCCATTCAATCATGGCTGATAAGTTTCTCAACCCGAGTCTCCCGCTTTCTCCACATCACCTTCTAATCCCTTGAATCCCCAAGAACCTATCTGTCCCTTTTTAAAAAAAAATTTACTCCATGACCTGGCCTCCACAGCCTTCTGCGGCAATGCACTCTGTAGATTCACCACTCTCTGGCTGAAGACATTACTCATTATCTCTGTTCTAAAGTGTCTTCCGTTTACTTTAATGTTCTGCTCTCGGGTCCGAGTCTCTCCTACCGATGGAAACATTTTCCCAAAGTCGACTCTGTTCAGGTATTCTATAAGTTTCAATTTGATCCCCCTCATCCTTCTAAACTCCGTTGAGTGTGGACCCACAGTCCTCAAACTTTCGTCGTCTGTGAAGGCTTTCATTCTTTGCGTCATTCTCGTGAACCTCTCTGGACAAGCTCCAGCACCATATCCGGAGATTTTGGGCCCAAAGTTTTTCACAATACTCTAAGCGTGGTCTGATCAGAGTTTTTATAACGCCCCATAGTTACATCCCTTGTTTTATTTTCAAATCCTTTCGAAAAAATTGCCAATGTTGTGTTTGCCTTCTGAGCTACCAACTCAGCCTGACAGTTTACCTGAAAAGAATCCTGGACTTGGACTCCCAAATTCCTTTGTGCTTGAGATTTCTGAATTTTTCCCCATTTTAAAAATTGTCTATGCCTCTATTCTTCCCACGAAAGTGCAACCTTACATTTTACCATGTTGTATTCCATCTGCCATTTCTTTGCCCACTCTCCTAACCTGCCTAAATCCTTCTGCAGCCTCCCCGTCTCCTCAATTCTACTTGTCTCTCCACGTATATTTGTATCATCTGCAAACGTGGCCAGAACACGTTCAGTGCCTTCATCGAGATCATTAATGTATGAAGTGAAATGTTGTGGCTCCAACACTTATACCTGGCTGACATCCTGAGAAGGATCATTTTATCCCCACTCTGCTTTCTGCTGAACAGCCAATCTTCTATCCATGCAAGTACCTTGCGTCTACTACTATCTGTGTTTATCTTACTCAGCAGACTTCTGTGACACATTGTCAAAGGCTTTCTGGAAGTTTAGGTAAATAACATCCATTGGCTCTCCTTGATCTAACCTGCCTGTGCCTCCTCAAAGAATTCGAACTTATTTGTTAGACATGACGTCGCCTTGATGAAACGACACTGAATTTGCCTTATATTACCATGCATCTTCAAGTCTTCAGACATCTTATCCTTCACAATGTACTCCAAAGCCTTCCCTGCATCAGAAGTCAGCTTAACCGGCCTGTAATTTCCCGCCTTGTGGCTTCGTCCCTTCTTAAATGGGATGGTTCCATTAACGATTTTCCTGTCCTCTGAGACACCCTCCGCCCCGACTTTATTTGTCCCTGAAAGACCACAAGTATCTCCTCCTCTATCTGCTCAGCTTCCTCCTTTAGAACTGTGAGGTTTATTCCATCTGGTACAAGTGCTTCATCCACTTCAGGCCTTTCAGTTTTTCTCACATCTTCTCATTGGTGATGACCACCATACTCACGTCTACCACTCCCGTCCCCGCACACCCCACAACCTCCCCCCGCCCCCCCGACACACACGCGAATCTATTGATTTTTGGGATATTACTGGTGTTTTCCACCGTGAAGTACTTATTCAGTTCCCCAGCCATTTCTTCTTCCAAATTACGACTTCTCCAGCATCATTTTCCAGCAGCCCAATTTCCACTCCTGCCTCTCTTTTGCCTTTCATATATTTAAAGAATCTCTTGCAATCTTCTTTTATATTATTAGCTAATTTGCCTACATATTTAATCTTCTCCTTCATTTCATTTTTTTTCATCTGTTGGTCTTTATAGACTTCCCAATCCTTTTGCTTCTTTCTGCCCTTCGCTGCATTACGTGCTTTCTCTTTAACTTTTATGCTGTCCCTGCCTTATGATGGTTTACTGATCTTCCTCTTAGTATATTTGTTTTTCCTATGAACGAATTATTTTGCTGTGTCTCCCGAATTACTCCAAGAAATTCCTGCTACTGTTGTTCCACTGTCTTTCTTGCTAAGCCTCTCTCCCAGATAATTCTGTTCAGCTCCTCCCTCATGCCTCTTTAGTAGCCATTATTCAACTGCAATATTGTTACATCTGATTCCACCCTCCCCTTCTCAAATTGCGGAGTAAATTCTATGATATTGTGTTCAAAGCCTCTTAGACTTGCTGCACCTGAAGTTCTTTTATCAAGTCTGCCTCTTGCACATCACTAAATCCAGAATTGCATCTTCCCTAGTGGGCTCCAACACAAGCTGCTCCAAAAAGCCATTTCATAGACATTCCACAGATTCATTTTCTAGTGGTCTACTGCCATTAGATTTTCCCAACCCATCTGCATATTTAGATCCCCAATTACCACTGTAACGTTGCCTTTCCTACACGCATTTTTTTATCTCCTTGTGTATCAATTGCCCCAAATCCGGACTATTGTTGGGAGGCCTGTACGTAACTACCATTATGTTTTTCTTTGAATATTTGCTATTCATTAACTCTAACCACACAGATTCTACATCATCTGACAATATTTCGTTTCTTACTATTCATTTAATTACATTTCTTACTAATTTCATTGCTTCCTGTTTCGTCAACCGCTGCGCTCCTTCTATATGCTGCGGAGCCAACTCCTCTGCTCTATTTAATCTTTCCCTAAATTTTGACACAAAGTTCAAATATGTGTTCTGTGAAAACTGACTCAATATTTTGTCCTCAATTAATTTCAATCGTCCTTTCACCTCATGCCCAAAAACTAATTGAAATTGACTGAATTTTGGAGATTAATTTGGTGCATTCCTAACTGCCAAGAAAAAAACAAATGGAATTCATTTATCCCAATCGTTTACATAGTCTAGACTATAGATCGATCCCTAACACGGTCTTTAAAGTTCGATGCCACCGTTCTAAAGCTGCCTGCGTTTGTGGATGGTATACAGTGGATTGCATTTGTTGCATTTCTAAGATATCCATAAATTCTACGAATGAATGTGATGCAAAATTTGACAATTGGTCTGTTCGTATTTCTGTGTGTAGTCCGTATCTATTGAAAAAAAAACGTGACTGACTGCTCTGCAATCCTTTTAACCATGACATTGTGCAATATGTTTCCCTTTGGAAATCTATTGGGCGCATCCATTATTGTCAACCAGTACTGAATCCCACTTTTGTTTTAGGGAGGGGATCCTATGAAACCAATTAAGACCCTTGTAAAATGTTCTGCAAATGCAAGAATGGGCATTAAAGGGCTGGTTTAATCGCTGCCTGGTGTTTTCCAATTACCTGGCACGTATGTCATGTCTGGCAAAATTCAACTCCATCCTTATACAGTCCGCGTTCAGAAAAATAAAAGTCCTTGTATTTTGACCCTAAATGAACTCATACGGGCAATTCGTGTGTTACCAGCAGCAACGTCCATTCTATAACCCACTAGTAATAGAGCTCGATGAAGTTCTACCCATTTCTCATTCGCCTGAATGCGCAATGGTCTTCATTTCCTTATTTCCATCATTTTTAAGATATGAACATTCTGGAATGAACTCAGATTCTTCTTCTTTGTACACTTTTTGATGTAACTGCGTCAGATGTTCATCTTTCCGTTAATTTCTCTGAACTAAAAATATCCACTTTGACCTTGACCTGTTCTTTCTTATCTTCTCTCAACCGTTCGATGAAACATAGTCTCTGATAAATCTACTTAAATCTCCTTGTTTTTCTTCTTTGATTTCTCCCCCTGTTTTATACAGTAGGTGTGTGAACTTGTAATCACACCATCAGGAAAAGTCCTGGGATATTGTTCCTTGTAATACCTCAGTTATCTGATTTTCTACTGGCTTCTTAACCGCAGTAGGCAGGACTCCTACCTGTGATTCATCTGTATCGTTACTAAGGAAAAATTACATTCCTGGAGCCGAAATTTTCTTCAACACTCCTATCATCACTTTACCATTTGTTACCGGACACTCCGACCTCACTCTACATAATGGAGCACTTCTCATCTCACCCTGAATTCCACATGCTACCACTTTTTCCGACAATATTTCTTCTGAGATACATATCTCCTCCAGTCTCAACATCAAAGATGGACATGATCCTGAATCTCTTAATACTACTTTACCTGTTGCCCCAGCATATGACAGAAAACCTCAACTTTGCAAGTAGATGGTTTCTTCCAAATTTGGATGGAGTACATATGGATTGGGAGTCAGAAATTTAGAGTTTGGTGTTTGTAAAATGTTAGAAGTGAAAGGAGTGCGTGTTCGCTTTAAAAAATGGTGCACATTTCCTATGCTTAGAAATTTAAAAAAAAATCTGTGAGCAGCTTGAAAGTCTGCAAGTACAGAGAACACCTGAAATGAAACGATTGTAGCAAAAGACCATACAATTAGGAGGCCAAGCATAAATTTTATTTTGATATCAAGGTAACAATTTTTGAATATGACCTATCAATTTGAAACAGGCAGTTAGATACCAAAAGCCAATTAAAATTAAATCTGATAGTTTTGACAACATAAGACCAATGTTGTTGTAAGAATTTGACATGTCATCAGCGGTGTAAAAGAAGAAAGCTGTTGGACAAAGACAAGACAACTAACTGCTATTTGCCAGCGTTAACAACTATGATTTCTCAAGAGAGAATCCTTGGCTTTCAAAGACTTATCTAAGTCGTGGAGAAAGCACCAACTAAAAAAAAAGTCAAAGTTACCAACTGCACAACTAGTTAATATTCCTGACAGAAGAATCGACGGAGAAGGCGTTCCTGAAAGAACATGCCACAGAGAATGAAAATAACCTACCTGTAATTCTGAGAGACTAAATTCTACTTTTCCTTTCGTTTTATGTAAGTTGGACTTGTATTTATTGGAACAGAATACGACTAGAAGTTTATTTTAGTTGGGAATGGTTAGTAGTTACAAAGATTTTACTCAGTTTGTTACTAGTGTAGACAATTTGTTCAACGTTAGAGTTGGACAAATAAGGTTGTTATATTTTAACAGCCAAGTAGGTGTCAGTGAGCTATTTTATTTAACCAATAGAAGTTGCTGAAATGCAGTTTAAACCACTTTTCACACTCGATTTTAATGGATTGTAGGGCGAGGCGCTCCTCTGGATGTTTCGGTTTTAGTTCTCAGAAGGGGTGAACCTCTGCTTTATAACCGATTTAAGAAGATCTGGCACTTCCTTCTTCACCAACCTCCGACCATGTTGTACGTTCTGATGCAGCTTTTTAAACTCCACTATATTTGCCTCCACCACTGACTTGGAGAGAAAACACCTGAGAATTTTAATCTTCTCTTTCCCCTTCCTGGGTTCCCTTTTTACCTGAAGATAAGCTATCTTCATTATTTTCACTAAAACCTACATTTCCCCACCATTTAGTAATTCCCATTTCTCCAGTTTCAATCACTCATGGCCTGAAATTAATGTTGGAAGCCAAACTTTTATTTATGAACCAACTCATAATCATCAGTCATTTCACCTCCTAACCTCTCCGTTCTAACTCCCTGCTATTCCACGTGAGTTCTCATTACCTGAGGAAGTAAATCCCTGAAATCCTCCAAAATAATCGTCTCTCTAAGAGCTCCATGTGTCTGATCTGTTTTAATGTCGTTTTGAACTGATCAAAATTGTTTGTTGAACCTTTCAAAGCCATTATACGTTTGAAACGGATACCTTCTTAGACTCCTGAAACGATATCTGTAGGCGTCTGGCAGAAGCTCATAAACACTTAAGATGGCTTTCTTCAACTCCTCATACTCCCCAGATGCCTCCTCTGATAGTGGTCCAATTATCTCACGAGCTCCAGCGAACATTTTTCTTTGCACCAACAAAACACACATCGTCACTGGCCAGTTTATTTATTTAATCACTTTCTTCAATGAAATGAACAAAAAAAAAGCTTCTACATTCTTTATGTCAAACTTAGGCAATGCCTGTACATATTTAAACATATCTCCATCAGATCTTTTGTTATGAAGGGTATGTTCATCGTCACTATCCTCCTCATTCAGCCTACTGTCTACCGTCATATCCATTTTTATGTCGACTTTCCGGTCTCATTGAATACTTCTGAAGTTCAAGCTCTCTCCTGCTTTTCTTCTGTCTCTTTCTCCCTTTCTGCTCGGACCTTCCTCTTTTTTTTGTTTGTTCTGCCAGGATCATTATTTCCTTTTCTTTTTGTTCTTCCAGGGTTATGCTTTTCTTTTCTCTTTTCTCTGTATTTTATCGTCATGCAAACTGTTTCAGTTCCTTTTCATGTTCAAGTTGCTTCATCTGTAATTGAATTCGAGCCATTTCCAAAGATTCTGATGGCAATTCCAACAAACTTAAATGTCGAGCTGTTTCCGAAATTACCTCTCCTTTTCTAACAGACGACGGCAACCGCAACTCCAGGTTGTTTGCTAATTACAACAAATATGCCTTGCTCACTTTGTGTTAAACAAACGAAATTGTTTCTTCCAGCTTCGGGGAGCTCTGAATTATTGAAAGAACCATTACTACAAAAAGCACAGTTTAAACCAACCGAAGTCAACACTCGAAAAAAAGACACAAACGCATACAACCCTAAACTCAAATTGCAATTATGGAATTATCCCAGACAAGCCCGCAGTCTGTTATGGATCAGACCAGACCCCGTAAAAAATATTTTAAGAAAGTAGCTTAGACCCTAACGTGTTTTTTTCTTTTTTTGCTATTTTGAAGGTAGATGTGAAATGTGTTTTCCACGAGTGATGCAAATGCTCAAACCACTCGGCTTTAAGCAAAGCACAATTACCTTAAAACACTATGGTCAAAACACGAGCAAAAGAAAATAGAACATGGAATAACTTAACTGTTGGAAAACTTAACCGATCCTATACGTTATCTGTTACCAACTAACTGTTCCAATATCGTCACATTTCATAAAAAACACCCCTTGGCATCAAGGTAAATACAAACACAGAATCTAACAGGCAGGATTCCAATCCACGAGGAAACAACAACAAGAAAGATTTCAAAGAAAGTCAGTGAGGAAATATTTACTGAGGCTTACAACCCTTCTGGGACTCAAACATCGTGTGACTTTTAGAGCTAACAATTAAATTAGAAAGCTTGAACTGTGAGAACTGGCCACTCCACTCCATTGTTCAACAGATTTTAAAGAAAAAAAAAACAACTGTCTCTTACACAGTTGATTTTGACCCGTTCCCTAGTCACATTAGCACCTCTGCCCTTACAAGCTCTCTTAAAAAAAAGGACAAAATATAAGCTGAAAGAACTGCACATGTTGTGAATCAGAAAAAGAAAAGGAGACGTTGCTGGAAAAGCTCAGCAGGAAATTTGTCAATTCGGAGAAAGGGTCACCGGACCCAAAATGTTAACTCTGATTTCTGTCCACAGATGTTGCCAGCCTTGCTGACCTTTTCCAGCAAATTCTGTTTTTGTTGAAATATCGTCACACAGTGAAATTGTAACAAATAATAGATCGCCAGACCATGTATTATCTGCAGATCACTGGACAGTTGTACTACTTGTACTACAAAACAAATTATCTTTGTGTATATTGTGGGAGACAATGCCTCTTTTTGTTTGCAACACACTACCAAATTTCTCTGCAAATTTGTCTTGATCTTGTTTCTGTTTTTTTTTCTGTAACATGATATCACTCTGTGCAAGCCGAGGGTATGTTTCAGC
>NC_063373.1:1497051-1665371 GCF_021869965.1 Rhincodon typus | reverse complement strand
TTCTGTAACATGATATCACTCTGTGCAAGCCGAGGGTATGTTTCAGCAGGTTGTGACGCAAAAACAGCTGTTAAATGACATTGATCTCTGTTACAACTGATGTTGTCGATATTACTCAAGACATACATGACATTGCCATACTTCAATTTACACTACACCATAGGCCTTGACTCCGTGACGTTTTATTGACACATGTCTTTGATCCTGTTGAACTAAAACTCTGTCAACTGTACCTGAGCTAATGTTACAGTAGGCCCGAACGTAATTGCTGCTATGGTGCAAGATATATATTAAAAATACATATATATTCTATTATTCACTGTTGCTGCTTTAATTACACTTGGTTCTGTCTCAATTATTTTTACACTAGAATAGGATGAATTCATATCAAAGAAGAAACCGAAAGAAGTGTGAATGCTGTAATTCAGAAACAAAAACATAAGTTGCTGGAAGAGCTCAGCAGGTCTGGTAGCAACTGTGAAGAGAAATCAGAAGCAAAGTTTTGGGTTCAGTTCGGAGGAAGGGCCATGGGCTCGGAATGTTAACTCTGATTTGTCTTCACGTGGAGTGGCACGGTGGCACAGTGGCACAGTGGTTAGCACTGCTGCCTCACAGCGCCAGGGACCCGGGTTTGATTCCAGCCTCGGGCGACTGTCTGTGTAGAGTTTGCACATTCTCCCCGTGCCTGTGTGGGTTTCTTCCCACAGTACAAAGATGTGCAGGTTAGGTGGATTGCCCATGCTCAATTGCCCGTAGTGGTCAGGGAGGTAGAGGGTGTATATTAGGTGGGTCATAGGGGGAATGGGTCTGGGTGGGATGCTCTGAGGTTCAGTGTGGACTTGTTGGGCCGAAGGGCCTGTTTCCACACCGTAGGGATTCTATGATATGTGGCCGGACCTGCTGAGCTTTTAAAGCAACTTCTATTTATGTAATCAATTTGTATGATATTGATCGTGTCATTTTTTTTTTTTTGCAGCACTCGTGGTTTTTTCTGAGGTTTTTCTAAATGATAACTCTTCATGTCCTCCTCTGTTTTCCATTCACAGTGTCCTGGTAGCAGTTGTTCACGCACTGCATAGAGATGAATAACGTTTAGGAAAAAAAAAAACATGTGAGTTTATTCACTTTGGAAGGAGAAACACATGAGCAGAGTATGTCTTAAGTGCAAAGAGTTTGGATCATGAAGATGTATAAAGTGACCTCAGTGCCTTTGCCCATAAATCATTGAGGGTGATCACGTAGCTGCAACAAGATATTATGAATGATAATAGAATGTTAGCCTTTATTGTAATAGAGTTTAAGTACAAGAGCAGTGACGACTTGATTCGTGTATTTGGACAGATACATGAACCGGAACGGTTTATTATTATATAGGTCAAACGCAGTCGAATGGAATTAGTGTACTTTGGGAAACTTGTTAGGCATGGAAGACTTCGACCAAAAGTTCTGTTTTCGTGTTGTGTGTCTCTATGACTATAATTTTGACGTTAATTAGACAACACCTGGAATGCTGTGTGCATGTTTGGCCGCGTCATCTCATGGAAGATTTTATTCCCACAGAAAAGTACAACGAAGGCACTCCAGATTTGTTCCCAAAACAATGAGATCATTGAATGAAAAGAGGCAAATTGTATCCTCGAGAATTTTTAAAATAATGAACATGGACAGTAAGCAATATAGCTGCGCACATGATTGTTCAGAATCATAATAGCATCGAAACTGGCTCATATCACAAAGGCATGGGGGAAAATAATAAGGAGCAAATGGTGAAAGTGGCCTCAGATGTGACCCAGCTAGTCGTGATTTCACCGGATGGAAGAAACATGGTAGATAGACTTGATAACGCAAAACCAGGCCACAGCGTTCAAGCATTTAGATTGTGAATATTTTTCCATTAAATTGAATGACATCACAGAAAGTATTTTGGAGTAGATTCATCACAGATTCCCTGCAATGTGGAAACTGGCCATTCGTCCCATCGAGTCCACACCCACACTCTGAACAGCATCCCAAACAGACCAACCGCTCTAGTCTATCCCTGTAAACCTGCATTTCCCATGGCTAATCCACCTAGCCTGCAAAACCTGGACACAATGGACAATTTGTTATGGTCAATCCACATATCATTCTCATCTTTACACTGTGGGAGAAAACCAGAGAACCTGAAAGAAACCCACGGAGGCAGATAGAGAATGAGAAAACTCCATATAATTAGTTGCCGGAGACTGGAGTCGAACCTGGGTTCCTGGCGCTGTGAGGCAACACTGCCAACTACGGAAAGATTATGAGAAATTAGACAATTCAAAAATGGGTAGAGAAGAGGAGGGGAAGGAGGGAGGGAAAATGTCAAAAATTGCAGAAAGGTGGGAGTCAGCGGGAAATAAATGCAGAAATGATTGAATATTACCTACCACAAATGAGTGTTGAAATAGCTTTTAAAGACAGTGAGCATGGCTTCACATCACGTTTAAAAGCGCAGCAGTATTGGTAGTACAGCAGTCCTTATGTGTTGGCAACAGAGAACTGTTGAAAGTGAAGAATGAGCCTTTCCTGAGTATAGTGGAACAAATTGAATGCAAAATTTTCTGATGCAAGTTTGCCAAACAGTATTACCATCCGAAGTACAGTGATGGAGGAAACAAAAATGAGGGAATCTTTTGTTCTTTTCACTGTTTGATGCAAATTCTGAAGGTGTCGAAGGGGCTCATTAACATATTCTTTAGCTCCCCACGAAATTTTTTCTGGGCGATTGTGTAGATGAAGACATTGCAGGAACTGAGCATTTGGAGCATGAAAGTCGTCTCTTGAAGGATGTACTGCGGGTCATTGAAGTTCATTCCACAGAAGTAAGCTTCACCTGAAATCTGCACATAGAAGAAACGTCCAACATACGTGGCCCACAGGAAGAGGAAACAGAGAGATCGCAAAGAGGAGGACAATGGACTTCTTGCGATTGGACATCTCCTGGTCTCCACGGTTCTCTGTGCCCCGGATCCTTTTGCGTGCTCTGTTGGCTGCTAATATGCTACTGACAGTCAGGGCATTGAGCAGCAGAATGAGAAAAAACGTAGAAAAGGGGACTACGATATGGTGCAGCCAGTCGTAGGCCAGCCAAATGGGCGAAATTTAATATATTGACTTGATAATGCAGAACCAGGGCACCCCATTCAGGGTGTACAATGGGCTAAAGATGAAGTAAAAAGGGATGTTCTTGATGAAGCTCAGGATACACACGATTCCGATCACCAATGACGCAATTTTCTGAGTGCAATATTTGATCCTCAGGCTCTGGTGGCAGATAGCAACAAAACGGTCGAAAGTGAAGGCCACTGTCAACCAGACTGAGCCATCACGTATTGTATAAATCAGCACGGTGCTAAGCCTGCATGAAAGGGTGGTGGAAAGAAGACTGTTTCGGAAGTCGATCCGGCCGATCCGGTTGAGGATGCACCCATTGATGATGACAAGGAAATCAGTCACTGCTATGGCGACCAGGTAGCAGGTGATGCAACAGGAGAGTCCACACCGACCTCGTGATAAGATTATAATCGCCATCAATTTTGCTGTGAGGGATGAAAAGGACTGTTGACAACAGTTTTGTTTTTCAGTGAATCTTTAGTAGTAATGTTCATTTTCCATACGTTTACCACCTCCAGACCTCATCTATCCCAAAGCCATAGCTCATTATCCGCCATCTAATGTTGGATTAATTACTTGCCAATAAAGAAACGTTGCAATTAGTGCTCAGCACAGACTCTGCTCTCTCTTCATAACGCTAATCACTGTGGGTACTTATCAAACTTAAACTTATCCCAACCAACTTCTGCCCATGCCCCAATTCATAAAACACACCATTTATTCGTCAAACAGACGCTCACTGAAGTACATTGATTCTCCATTGATCTTAAATGAGTTTCAATTTCACACCTGCTATAATACTGTAGGTAAATGCCATTACCCGTTCGTACAATTTGATGTCACACTACAGCACATTCTTCAGCTCCTCATTTTTTTTTTATTTCTCGGCTATTCTGCGGAGAGACATTGTAAAGTTTCTTTTCTTCAGTTTACATTAGTCACTGGAGCACGCTGAGTATGAGAATATGTTATGCCACTTTTTTAAAAACAAATGTTTTCATCCCAGTAGAGATACAGAAATTACTTAAACAAGCAATTGATTAGACGGTCTACACATCAGCTCGCAATTTCTGGCTGACAGGCCGTATATCTCGTGCTCTGTCCTTTTTGGATTGCAATCCTTCTGTCTGCTCTTCTTATCGTTTACTTGACTTCTTTGAACAATTATTTAGAAATTTAGTTGGCTTTGTAGCTACTGGTTGAGTTGGTCACTGTTATCCAGTTGGTTGGCAAACGCATTGAAAATGCATGATCACTCTCAGATCATTGAAAAAGTGTGAATGATCAATTTTCCGAAGAGCGCTCATGTTACTGATATTACTTCCTGTTATCTTCTGCCTGGTCTCTGAAGATCTCAGGAAGATTCTTTGGTTGCAAGTTATTATTTTATGCTTGCTAAGTTCTCACATCTTCGTATAACAGCACAGTAGAAGTGTCCAAACTTCGGAGGAAGGTATTACTGATGTTAAAATCCTAACTACTCCAGCGCGTCCCTGTCTCTCTTACAAAATAAGCATGAGTCAGTTAACACTGACTTTAATTTACTCTGGTTTTAGAATTCGCCAAAGCACAGGTCGCTGTATGGCTCAGATGAAGTCTGTCACAATAGAAAATTTCTCTCTTTCCATAGTATTCATGCCAATGCCGAGAATGGGAACACATTCATCCCACGACAATATTTGCAAAAGGATTTTCACACTTTAATCCGATTTACCCAGTCTCAGTTTGCACGTGTTTCATGCCACAATACTGATATAATTACCCTCTGGTTCTGCAATGTATTTCAGCACCAAGCGGCTCACAACCCCTCAGTGCAACGTCTTTCCTTATCCTACCGATATCATTGGTACCTTCATGGTTCACGAAAGCTGGATTCTGCCCCTCCCACTCTACGTTCGTCTCCATCACAGAAGAAATTGCTTTATTTTTGGCACCAGGTAGGCAACGGAGATTTTGAGTCTTTCAGCCATTGCTGCAGTAAACAGTATCTATTTCCTTAACAATGTTGTCCCCTCTTATTACTATGTCTTTCTTTTCACCCTCACTTGACTGGCACTCTTAGCCCTGGTGCCTCAGGCAGTTTGCTAATCCTTCCTGCAATCTGCACTTTTGTCCATTCTGTCAGCAAAATCCTCTACCTACAGGATAACGATACTACTGATGCACACACAAAGCTAAATTAGGCATCCTCATATTTGCTTCATTCTCTGTCACACCGTCCTGTCTTGGAAAGTGGTTAACTACTGAAACTGCTTGCAAGTATGTGTCTCCCTCCTTGATGTGTTGCAATGTCCGCAACTCATCAGCTATGATTCAAAATTTTTCGTTTAGCTAACAATGGCTGCACTGGCGTCCCAGAGCGCTCATATGGTACAGCTGCATCACGTCACCTAAACAGCGATCTCTACTCATGTTATTAACTAGGATTTTAAACAATTTAAGGGTGAAAATCTCAACCGTGTTTTTCAGTTATATTAATATATCCTAATTTAAACCAATTTGCCAATAGCAAGGCATCAAAGAAATATTCAGCAATCACCCACAAATTATCGTGTGATGTCACATTTTGGCTCTTTCAGGAAGTAACTAGGTGGAACGATTTTCTGCCGCTTTTTATTATTATTATTACCTCTCCCATTGTAACTGTTCTTACCACGCAAGTCAACTCCTCTCCTTATAAAAGTTGCTGACCTGTTTTCAAGTTCATTGATAAGCTATTCACTGCACTCTCCTACTGTTTATTATGAATCTTCTGTCTCGGATACTCCATTAAATCATTTAGACGTGATGTAAGAATGAAGGTTTATCGAACAATATCAAGTAAAGGTCCTGCAGTACATGAAAAAAGAGAGGAACTCCAAATTCTCAATTAGAAGCTAGGCATTACCAGGAAATATCGACCTCATCCACGGCAAACACATTCTGCTGATAACAACCACATGTGCAAGACGCAACAATACATGATAATAGACCAATAACTAATAATCTGACAACTAAAAGTACCATTTCTGAACATTTCCATAGTTAATTCTCAAGACCATATTATCAATGGAGACTATCTGGTGAGAGCTCATGCTACTGTAAATGATGCATCTTACCAGAGATTGTATTGTAGCTTAGTGAAATCTGGCAATGCATTTCATATTAAAACAAAGCTGATATAACGATTGCATTGTGCATTGTATCTTGCGATGTCAATACAGTTCGAAAACGTGTTTTATATCACAATGAAATGCTATTGCGCTAAATGCACTAGATTACAATTTAGTATAGTATAACCAAACTGAGTGCTGAACAGCACAGTGAATTAATGTGCCTGCACTGACATGAATTGCATCACACAACTGCTGCAACAATGAAGAAGTACGTCAGCTCCATTACGTCCAGAAACGCTCTGCAAATGATCATGTCACTTCGTGCAGTTATCCTATCTTCTCCCCGTGACGATGGATATTGTTACTTTCGAAATGAACACCATTTCTCTGTTGAAACTCTACCTTGAGCCTATCTCTAACAGACAGTCAGTTATTACTATTCCACCTCGCCCACTCGAAGCATGAATATCTTTTTCCTCATACCAATTTTACTGCTTTTACTCAGTTTTTGCTGTTTATTTTCCATCGCATACGCTGCAATCGTTTTATAAGTCGGGTCATATTTCAGCGATGTAATACACGGTAATTACATAAATGTGTGGTGCTATAACTTCAACAGCATTTTGTAGTCCGCCATGATCTAAGGCCAAGTAGCGAGCCACAGTTAGTCAAATCTTGGTAAATCATTCTCTAACACATTTATTAACAGCGCTATCAGGTTGAATTTCCTTATATCCAAATAGTGATGAACGTCAGAAAAAACATATCCTGATCAGGAAATGGAAGATACATAACATCGAAAATTCAGCAAACACAAGCACTTTAGAAAATCTCTTTCCTACCAGGGGCACCAATAGCAGCGAGAATGGGACAGCCAATGGCAGCTACAGGTCCGTTCGCTGGCGCATGCATTGTTTTGCAGAAAATATAAGTGATCCTGAAGCAGTAGACCTTTGCTTTGTGGCACATTGATGTCACCTATCATTTATTCCAAGTGAGATTCTCCAGAGAATGGATTAATTTGCAACGTGTATCTCATTTACAACTCAGTGAACCAATAGACTAGCTTATTTTCCATTAAAATACTGGCAGCGCAATTGTACTTTCAGAAGAAAAGATGGAGACAATCGCCGTGTTTCTCTCCATTTCAGAAGCCATGCTTTTACGTTAGCATCACCACAACCGTTGATGGGAGATTCTGAGCTACAGTCTTACTTCAAACTTCAACCTGTGTCTCCTTTCTCTGTCATCTTCTCAAACGTATTTGCTTTAAGTTGTCAAATCCGATCATGCATTGGATTAATTTCTCAGTGATTTAGTGTTCAATGAGTTAATGTTACCTCAATATTAAAAGGATTAAATTTCAAATATTTGAAATCATGTTTCAGTAAATGGAAGGGAAAATACAGTGGAAAACATCCATCACATCGAAATAGTGGAACACGTGGACAGTGCCTAATTTGTTCTGTTAAGACACAAATGCAGAAACATCACATTCTCGTGTCCACATTCGAGTTTCTGTTGCAATAACCGTTTACAAATGTCCTGATCCAAGAAAAACTGAGAGATCATCTTGTGAAGTGACAGCTGAAACATGGCTTTTTTTTTTTTTATTAGCACTAACACCACTGGGAGCGTTGAAATTGTTATTACAATGTGGAGAGTAAAATACTCCAGTCAATAGTTTCTGAGGCTGAGCCGTGTATAATGTTATTTAAAATGAAACATGCTTTCGTGCCAGAAAAATTAAATCAAGACTTAGTGCAATATAAATACATGCACGTCGATCTCTCAAAAGAACAGGGAGTTTGATGTGACAATCAGTATCCGTTACCTCGTGCAATTACAATTGGGACAGGGCCGAATGCATCATATAACAATAACACAATCATAGAAAATATTTAATGATCACCATTAAGAACAGTTCAGAGACAGGGCGAACGTAATCCAGTACAATTCTGGAATAGCTAAGTTTGAGCCTAATATAACACAAAAATCACTACGTAGGTTAATGTGATCAAAAACACAATCTAGCCGACTACTCAGAAGTAAATGATCTAATGTTATATGCACACTACAAAAAAAGGTAAGAGCAGCATCACCAATTGCCCGTTCTAGTGTTGTAAAAAAACAAGCACATCACCCAGTTTAAAGAAAATATGACTTATTCATTGACTGTTTGCCAAAACATGTACCATTGTAGAAAACAAAACCAGAGATGAATGATATAAGAGTTGCTCAATTGATATATATGTATAGCTAGGATCCGGTTCTTGAATTATTTGGGTAGAGGTCACCTTTATTAAACGAAGGAGTAGAAAAATAATTAATTTCCTACTGACTAATAGCAATATAGCATAGGGGAATTGATGAAGGATCAAGACATAAACTCGAAGAATCTAAGGATATTAGCAAGGAAACAGAAACAACGAAAGTATTAATCAGTACCTGGTAAACTGTTGAAATGAATTGAACTACTTATCAATAAAGGAGACTGGGAACAGTACAATAAAAATCACGCTCTTTCTACACTTAGTGAGAGTTCATACTGCTTCTCAGGTGAGTTAATGACTACCTGTCTGTGCTAATTTAAGGTAATATGCAACAATGTGCAGCAACGTGGAACTACGCCAAGAGGAGGAGGAATACCTCTTACGAGTGTTCAAGGATAATGGATACCCAAAGAACTGGGTCAGGAGATGCCTACAGGAACAGCATCAGAAAAATTCTACACGCCCCGGCACACTCATCGCACTACCCTACATCAGGAACACGTCAGAAGTCACCACAAGACTTCTACGTCTGCTGGGCATCAGAGTGGCACACAAACCCACATCAACCCTACGACAAGTGTTCACCCGAACTGAAGACCCACTCCCCGCCATGGACAGGACCAATGTCATCTACAAGATCCCCTGCAGAAACTGCGAGAAACACTACATCGGACAAACAGGAAGGAAACTAACAACAAGAGCACATGAACACCAACTGGCTACAAAAAGACACGACCAATACTCACTCATCTCAATCCACATGGACAAGGAGAACCACGACTTCGACTGGGACAACACCAAGATACTGGGACAGGCTAGGCGGAGACAAGCACGAGAATTCCTGGAAGCATGGCACTCCACGAAGCAGGCGATTAATAAACACATTGAACTCGACCCCATATACATTCCACTATGGAGGAAATCCGGAAGTGAGGCAATCCATCGCAATGGACCCCAGAGTTTAAAAACCAGGCGGGAAAACACACCGACACTTCATCAGAGGCTGCACTGAGGATATTACCAAACACGGTAACGAAACGTTTGCGGAACAACAAGCCAGCTCGGCGAGCCAACCAACTTCAACACCCACAACCCGAGCTACAGATCTCTTCCAAAACCTTAGAGAGATTAGTTCGATATGCAAATGTATTACCAAGGAGGGTGAGCATGACACGTTCATTTGAGACGTTTAAGGGGGACTGCTAAAAACTTAAACAGAAGCAATCTCTGCATATTATAAGGGAAAGGCAGCCTTTTGGCTCGAAGTCTAAAGCTCAGAGAGTCTTTGCAGATCAAATGGATGGAAGTGACAGAATTCACCATGACTGGTCTGAGAACTCCATGATCATACAACACAGAAAAAAAAAACGAACTAAAGAGGTATTCCCAGCACTAGTCTTCACGCATAACGGCTTGCAGTCACCGCAATATATCTAAACATTGTTTCAAAATGGCGGATCTTCAACCAATACGACGTGATTGTGTCTGAAAATATTGCAAATCTGTCCCAAACCTCTGCTTTTTTCTTAGTATTCTTCAAACAGTGCTTTATAAAGTAAGGACAATATCTCTTTAAAAATTGAACACGACAAAGGAAAACATCTCTACAATCTGCATGTCTGGAGTAGCATATTGCCAATGCTACTCTCATAAATCTTTCCTTTAACCACTTCAAGTGACAGATGTCTGTCCTAATGTGTGAGACACAGAGTTGAGCACAATTATTCATTTGCTGTTTCACGAGTAATTTCTCATTACTCAGTATTAATTTCTTACATTGCAGATCATGCTCTCATTAACATTGAAAAGAATCCAATCAGCATGATTTTTATTTGAACAAAAGACTTTGGTCAGTTTCTATTATAGCATTCAAAGATGTATTCATTTAAACTTTCAGTTTCCCACCCGGTCTTTCAAATTGTACCAATTAGTTTCTTCTATCTTTTTTCGTCTTACTTTCCAAAGTTGTTCATTGGCTGCCAGTCATTTCGGGATGGTCGAATTAGGTGAAAATTCCTTCCTTTTTTTTTAATCCTGGTTTGCGGTATACTTATCTTCATAAAACTCCGTTTGCCATTTGTCGGCTCACTTCTCCAGCTCATCAAAAACGTGCTGCGATTTCTGATAACATTCCTCACTCTTCATGATATCACCTATTTTACTGTCATCCACAAACTTACTATTTATGCCTTGTACATATTGAACCAAATAATTGAAATAGATAAGAGAGAGCGATGGGCCCAACACAGACTGCTGTGGCACACCACTACTCACAGGCCACCAGTCTGACAAGCATTCATTCACTATTACTCTCTCCTTCAAGCCAATTTTGTATCCAATTCTTTCCCTGGATTCTTTCCATCTCACCTTCTAGGCAGCCTACCATGTGGAAACTTATCATAGGCCTTTCTGAAATCCATTACGTCTACTGCCTTGCCATCATCAACCTTCCTGATCACTTCATCAAAGAAATTTGTCAGGCGTAACATCCCACGCACGAAGCTATGCTGTCTACTCGTCGCCATGGCCTGTCTTTCCAGATGCACGTATACTTTATCCGGCAGAATTTTCTCAAGTAACTTACCGACCATTGTCAGTCGGATTTTTGCAACAATGTCACACAGTTTTCTGTCGAGTGATGGTCATTCTCCAATGCGGTGGTAGATCCTTTGGATCAAGTTCTTTGCTTATTAGAATTTGTTACTGTATACCTTCAAGGATTTCCGTCTTGTCTTTTGCCCAAAGAGAAAAACAGAGAGTGAGAATGAAAGAAGACTTTTTTTTTTTCTGCGTGCTCTCGATGCACTTTTTCCTCTGATGTTTGTGGCATCTGTCGCTTTTAAACACATGTATCAAAACCAACCAGACGGCTGATTTCAGGCAGATTTTTTTTTTCATTTAAGGCCTCCCAGTGCTGCCCAAACAGCAGTAAAGTTATCCCAGCAAATTTCTGAAACAGAATGTCAGTGAAGGTAACCAGTTTGACAAGTGAATTTCGAAGGAGGATTTAAAGCATGATGGAGCCCATCAATGCATATAGTTAACTTCTCTGCAGCTGTGGATCCAAATTGAGTAAACGTATCGCCAAGAAAACGAAAATATGCAAGGGTAGAAGGGTAGGTGTCATTTAAACGAAGACACCCTTCTCAAAAAAGCCAATGAGAAGCCTTGTGAGAGCTGGTCTCAGCATGGATCCCACAGGAAAAAACAAAAATCTGGTTGGACATACACGGAGGTCATGAACAAGAATCCATATGCAAGTTGCTTTTTTCATAAGATCAATAAATTCTGATTCACATAATGCAGTTTACCATGATATCGTGCATCAGTACAACCATCTGTGGCTTCGTTAGAAAGCTGCATTGATGAATAAGCTAGCTATATCAAACAAGCATATGGACACTGCATTGTGACTGATTTGCAATTCTGTATGACCTTCAGAATTAAGGCAACATTATTCACTACATTTACATGAAACTGACTCAAAACCACAATCTGTCCAATCATTAGCCAATTCATGCGATGTACAACTTTTCAGAGATAAGATAATGTGCAAATGTATGTTGTGTGTCGCTGTCTTGGGCGGCTTATGCATAATTTATGTGATTCCAATTAGCCTTTTCTTTCGATCGTGTTATATTTCCGAAAAATAACAAGTTCTCTACAGCTGGGTGTTGTTTTTACACAAGTGGAGAAAGTTTTTATTTATTAAAACTTACTTTTGAATCACGTGCAATGATTCAGTTTTGGTGATGAACATTGAACACGTCCACTGACAACTCTACCATTCTGAGTACATTTTATGCCTCAACCGCCATAAGTAACTTTTATAACTGTGCTCAACATAGAAGTACCAAGATTCATTAGCTAAGGTAATGTGGTGATAAATAAGGGGTATTTTTTGCCAATGATTAAACTGATACTATAAGAATTCATCGCGTTTCACGTCCTTGCTCATGACTTCAAATTTTACCTCTCGCCAACTGTGTGCGTTTATAGCAAGAGGTCTCTGGAATTAGCTACAATGCACAATTCAGTTGGTGTTTTGCGGTCTCGAAAATAAATCTCACAATTTTTTGCGCATTTTTGCATCGCAATAAGGAGCAGATTTTAAGATCGACAGGACAGATTATGTTTTGCCAATGTTCAATGACTAGATTGATGTAAAATGGTCTGATAATGTTTTTGTACTAGAATTCCGTAACAGTTTGCTACGGCTGAATGAGTAGCTAGGAAGTTTCAGAAATTTAGGGCCAATCACATTACGACGAGGCTGGGACAATTGTACACCTGACTATGTAAGGGCAAACATTGAAGAAACCAGGTGACTTTTTACGAGTACCTGTATCCGTAATTTCATTGTCAGCATTGTTGAAAGTTCATATAATTGAATTTAATTAATTTCACCCGAACTGTTGGTCTGTTAAATAATATCTCCGGGGCCTTAGTCTGCAACGCTGTATCACTAAACCTCTAACACTATGGCGATCTAAATGTTCCCTCAGCGTGGGTGTTGTTGGAGTTCCGAACTCAAAGTGAATCAAATATGGGATTCTTCTGCTTTGTACCTCAATTTGAAACTACTTAGTGAATGCTTAAAAGAAACAGATCAATTTACTACAAGGACCTTTGTCAACATCATTTCATGAATTCTGGGCATGCTTATACAAATCAACATAAAGTACCTTCATGTGACAACAACGAATTACCTCATTCCGACTACCTCAATTTGTTTGATGAAGCATAATTAATGTTGATGTTGATGCAACATAATTCTGCCGCCAGAACTAACTGCAGGTATAAATATGAGATTGCTTGAAATTGTCCAAGATTGCATGCTTGTTTCATTGTTCCAACTATTAGTTTCAGAAATGCATGCTCCACGAACTGGTCCTGGATTTTCCATTTGCTATCCAATCTTTGCAGCGATCGCTGCTCCAGGTATGACATGATCGATTGTTATGCAACACAAAAGCCTTAACTTATTATATTGATGATTTATGGAAAGTATCGCAGATTTATACTTATTGCGCAAGTCTTATAAAGTTGTAGTTGTTCATTGCTGACCTTTTCACTGGGTTTCTTCCTTAGGCAACACATTTTTGCATTGTTGTGGAGTCTTTGTTTAAAGGAACAATGTTCTATATAAGGTGTTATGGTATCATTTTTGTTGGAAGAATATTTAATTCATTTACTGATGTTCTTGTGCCGAATTTTCTCGAGATTTTCAATCATAGAGTATTCATTTCTGGCATTTTCTTGCTGAGAGCTGACACAGTGACCTGTTTTTTGTACATTTTCTTTTGTTTCTTACTTACTTGTTTGCATTAAGTTATTATGAAATATAATCATTGCACAACATTGGTAAATGGATGATCATTTGGTGTAAATATTGCAAAAATATATTTTGTTGCACCACCCATTAAAGCATTGTTACTCCAGAAAAAAAAAGGCTGAAAATAATGTTTTGAATGTACTATTAAGGCATTTACTCGAATTTATCATTGCATATTCTGGTCTTTCTTCTCTACAGCAAACTTAATAGCGAATGTGATCTTTTCCCGAGGGAGATTTGGACTCTCCATATGTATGACTAGGTACCTGACGTCCATGGCAGTGTCGGATCTTCTCGTAGTCATCACTGCAGTGATTTCGATTCGGATCCGTGCTAAATATTTCCCAATTAGTTTTCTGGCAACCACTCCGGGTTGCAGCGCTGCCATTGTCTTAACTTATACAGCTCTCAACAGCTCTGTTTCGTTGACAGTCGCATTCACCTTTGACCGATGTGCAGCCATTTGTTATCAGAAGCAAAAACAAAATACTGTACTGCAAAAGCAGCTACTGTGGTCATGGGAGTAGTATGTTCTTTGAGTTGTGTTAAAAACATCCCTTGTTACTTTATATTTGAACCACTGCACATAATAGACAATGTACCATGGTTTTGCAGCACAAAGGCATTTATTTACACATCACCTGGTTGGACAACATTTGACTGGTTTGGCCGTATTCTAAACCCTTGCATCCCTTTTATTTTGATTATTTTGCTGAATGTTCTCACCGTCAAGCATGTTCTATTGGCTAGAAGAGCACACCAGAGACTCTTGTTCCAAGGTAATAGAGGCCAACAGAGTGGCCCAGAGTTTGAGAGCAGAAAAAAAATCAATGATTTTACTGCTGTTAATTTCAGGCAGCTTCATCCTGCTGTGGCTGACCTATGTTATAAATGCGTTCTATGTTCGATTTACAAACAGCAGTTATTTTACAGGTTCCGATTTTACTGACACAATGTTTATTTTGCAAGAATATGGATATATGCTGCAATTTTTCAGCTGTTGTACAAACACGTGTATTTATGCAGCAACGCAGAGTAAATTCAGAGAGGAGTTAAAAACTGCAGCGAAATATCCATTAAACCTCATTTGCAAAATATTTGAATAACTAAATTTATTAACCTAAAAATATCAGCTTCTAACATTAATGCACCATCATTTCTTGACATCGCTGGTCCTTTACTCTCGTCACGTTTTGTCATAAATAATCCCATTACACTTCCCTCAATTCCTGTAGATTTATTGTCAATACCAAGCAGCTCGCGAGTTTCTGCAATTGTGTCATTGAATGAATAAATTGCACACATATGATAATTATTCCAATTTTGATAGAAGTTTAATGATCTGTAACAGTGGTTCTAATTCCCTCACCATCGATGATTTCTCCTTGATCCTGCCGGAATTTGATTTTTGATGTTGTGCTTTGCTTTCCTCATATCGCATGATATGTTAAGAAATAAAAGAAACAGCTTTTAATTACTCAGCTACCCATTACTTTATATCTGCAGGGCATAACATTAAAGTGGTTGTGAATTCCTCATCAATAGCTCTTTTAAACGTGATCTTTCCATCCAGGCACTGTCAAAGTTAAAATTAGTACGAAATGTCCTAAACTTTGGAAAGTCTTGTCAAGCACTCAAAATGGTGCGTGTTGGGAGGCTGCAGCAGGTGAGTATAAAGGTCTCACTGTAATCCTGGTGTAAAAGTAAATGCGGGAAGTTACCAGCAGATATTGCAAAGTCTGCAGTGAGAAAAGAAAAAAAATTCACTTTTCAGGGCATTGAAGGTATATCGAGCACAAACAAATTTAGGTGTGCACGAGATCTTTGAAAATTACACGGACTGTGAAAGTCCAAAAAACAGTGGAGTGTCTGTGACTGAGTAGACGATACGAGATACTAAATAAATTAAGGGTGATGATGCAGTGTCGAAACTATGCGATTGAAACTAGTAATGAAACTGAAGGTGTGAAAACCATTCTGTAGCTTAAGAGTTTCTGGTATGACTAGAAATGTATTGCTCCTGTGTTGAGTAATTTTGCCTTTTTTCAACATAGAAAGTGCCTAATCTTTTTCCAGTGCTCCTTTTTACAGATTTGCAGACCGAATGGAGTTTCGACCAGAAACTCATCAATGTGTGTTCCTTGTGTCCAATGTACAGGCGACGTTATCATGTGCAGTGACAACGATAATTAAACCGCAATAAATACACATAAATCACTGTTTAATTGTATTTCTTATAACTCGGAAAACAGCCTGAAAAACAGAATTCACCTGAAAACTAAATATTACAAAAAGATGTAAACTAATATTAATTATCAATTACATCAACTGAAGTTAATAGCTATCTCATTTACTGCGATCTTTAGCATCGGCAGAAATAACCCCCAACTGTCAGAATGAATGTTATACAATTCTGGGTGTAATGACCAACAAAATTCAACTACTTTCGTGACGAATGGAAACACTGGTGTTTGAACAGAATGGATAACTGAGTAAATCCCTGCACATATTGTCAATAAGACGTGTCAGAATGGGCGGTGATGAGCTGGTTGTGTAGAAGGGGGAGAGATGTGAGAGCATGAGGAGTGGACTTTGAAAACTGAAAAGTGAACTCCAAGAGCCGGTGGGTACATCCTGAGACAGTGAAAAGATTTCAGTTATGACATTGACAGAGGCTTTGTTGTGATTGTGGGAATCTTTGAACTATGACAGCAAGCACGGGTGACCTTTAAGAGCTAACTGGGAATTGGAGGAGTTGCGATTACCTGGTAGACGTGGCAGCATTGTATGCCAGACCTTCCCTTGGATTGAACAGTTGCAGAAAAAGATTGAAGGAAGTGTTCATTTCCATTGTATATAGGACTGTGAAGCTTCACAATGCTATTTCTTGAGATGAAAGGAATGTCACACAATACAATCTCGGAGTATAAAAGTATGAGAAGCGATCTCATTGAAAAAATAAGAATTTAAAGGGCTGAGCTGGGCAGAGATTGAGACTTTAACTCCCCCTGGCTGGGGAACCAGAAGTTCAGAACACATTCTCAGGATTAAGGGCCGATAATTTAGGACTGAACTGAGTAATCGGACATTTGGAGCAGAATCCAACACAAAAAAATCACCTGTGAATCTATTTGCGTGTCAGCGTAAAACAAATATCTACCTATACGTACAACATGCAAATGATCTTTCCTTAACGTGCACTTGCTGGTGTGTCAGCCGGATATCTGAGAAAAAAAAATCTCTTCCTACACATAAATCAGACAAATATGTTCTAAACCAGTGTGAGTCCATTGATGTCTTACCAGATTCGATGAAGAAGTCAATCCCTTCACATGTAAAGAGCAGGTAACTGATTTCGCACCAGTGTGAACTTGCTCGTGTCGACTGGCGTGAGATGATTGATTGAATCTGTTTTCACAATGAGCATAACTTTTATCAGAGTGAACAAGTTGATATTAAATTAAAACTCTGCGTTTTTAAAACTGCTCCAACAACCAGAACTTTTAAAACGCCTCACATTGGTGAACTGCAGGTATAAGTGAGGGCTGGAAATCTTAACGAATGCGTTGTCACATTGTGAGCAAGTGATTGCTCTCTCCCACTGTGACTCTGTTCATGATCCTCCAGCAGGGATGATTAACGAGGACTTTTCAGTACACTCCCGACATTTCATTGATATTTCGATGTTGTGGAATTTCTTGTGTCTCTCCAGGTTGTAATGATTCATCAACATTCATAACACGCGTGTGAGCGTTGCAGTGAAAGTGCATAAAAAGTGTGTAACTTGTTTGAGTCATTCGCACAGCTCGTGCATTGGAACAAGTTCACTCAGGTTGGTGTGCTTCAATGCCATGGGTGAGATTCTGATCCGTAAATCCTCTCCTGCCAATAAATGGTAAAGGAATTTACAACGGCTAAGCTTATCAGTGCAGTGTGTATACTCAGAAAAGAATATTGTGCCTTCTTCCAAGAAGGAGGAAATAGACTCAAAACATTAACTCTGATTTCCCTTCGCAGATGCTGTCAGACCTGCTGAGCTTTTCCGGAAATTTCTGCTTTTGTTTGCTATTTTTGCTTCTTCCTTTTATTGCCAACTGCCCTCCGAAAAAGCATAGCCAGCCATTTGTGTCAGATCACATTGCATATTTGGTACTAATCGCTAAGACTATAAGACAACAATATATAGCAGATGACTTATATCATTCAGACAATCGAGTGTGTTCTGCCATTTGAACGTGTTTGATATGTTTCTCAACACCAACCACCTGCATCTCCTTGTCACAAAAATCACAGAATCCCTACAGTGGAGAAACAGGCAGGTCAGCACAACAAGTCCACACTGTCCCTCCGAAGAGCCTTCCACCCAGACCCATTCCCCAACCCCTACATTTCCCATGTCTAACACACCTAACCTAAACATCACCGGACAGTATGGACAATTTAGCATGGGTAAGTCCACCCACCCTGCACATCTTTGGACTGTGGCAGGTAACCTACGCAAACGAGAGAATTGCAAACTCCACACAGGCAATCGCCTGAGTGTGGTATCGAATCGGATCCTTGGCACTGTCGGGCAGCAGTGATACCTACTGAGCCACCGTGCCGCCGACCCTTAATAATCAATAACCGTTTGATATCCGCGTTACATACACTGAAAGTGACTAGGCCTCCACAGAATTACGAGACAATGAGTTCTACAGTCTCCACAAACACTGGATGAAAAATAACTCATACTCTCAGCGTCATGATTTTGCTCTGAAGATGGATCCTGTGGTCCCAAGTTCTCCTACTAGTGGAGACATCTCTCCACGTCCACTGTATGCAGGCCTCTCAATATTACTATACTTTTCTATGAGATACTCTCTCATCCTTCTCAACTCGATCGAGAACAGACTGGCAGCCCATAACCATTCCGCTTATGATATATCACTTGATACTCTACAGTGATTCATGAAGGTGAGATTCGCAGTGCAATTAGAAATTCTGTATTTTCCAGTAATGCATACATCCAAAAATTGAACTTTTTTTTTAAAAGACCGTACACAGGAGACCTGTAGATTAGCTCGGTGATGTGCAAATTTTCATTTTCTGACCACACTTTAAAATGACTTTTTAAAAGTTATCTCAAAGCTGTCTCTCAAGGACAGAAATTAAGAACATTCCCTTATCCTGCTTCTGGACCAAGGGCGATGCCGAACTCTGTGTCGCAGCATACCATGTCCAAACACGCCCTGCAGAACACACAAACATGACTCAATCAGCTTCTCTGTCTGGATTTTGGAGTCGCAAAAGAAACTTGAATTTTGACTGCTTAGTATTCCAGTAATAGGACAGTAGCGAGCTGATTCTATTGTTCCTAACCAGGAAGTAAATAATTACCACTGGAGACGACTGTAAATGGGTGTCTTTTGATCCAGCTCGGAGCACAATGGATCGAGTTCCCTATCGATTTCAAGGAGACGACTGCTAGATGCGTTGGAGAATGCACACAATGAATGGCCCTGGAGAGAAGTTTCTTCGTCGCTTTTGCAGCTGCTGGTGGACGAGGAGTGTGGGAACGTGACCATAAGACCATAAAACCGTAATATATGCAAGCATAATTAATCCCTTCCACCCAATGAATCTGGTCCATCTTCCGATTAAGGCGGGAATAGTTCTCAATCCCATCTATTGTTTTCTCACCAGAACCTTTTATCTCATCCGCAATCAAGAGCCTATCTCTCTCTCTCTTAACTGCACTCAATCTTTTGGCCTCTACAGACTTCAATGACAAAGCAATTCACGGATTAACAATCTTCTGGCTGACGAAATTCTTCCTTAACTCAGTTATAAAGGGTCACCCCTTCACCATCACGTAGTGCCTTCGCAAGTGTCACTCCTAATCATGGAAACATCTCCAAGTTCTCTCTTTCCAGACCACTCATTACTTTGCCTATCAATGAGATCATAGCCCACCCCCATCCTTCCAAACTCCATTGACTACTGGAGCAGAGGGCAAAACTGCTACTATTATGAAAAGCCCATCATCTGCGGGATGATTCTTGCAAATGTCTACTGAAACCCTTGTAGACTATCACATTGTTTTCTTAGAGATGAGGTCCAAAACTGCGCACAATATTCAAAATGCAACCTAACTAGAACCTGGTATAACCTCAGTAGTACATCTCTGCATTTGTATTGTAGACCTCTTGCAATAATGCAAAAATTGCATTTCCCTCTCTAACTCCCTAACAAGTGAGCCTGCAAGTTAACTTTAACAGAATCCTGAATTAAGACTCCCAAACCTCATTTTGCTTCAAAATTCTGATCCCTTTCCCATTCAGAAAATAGTCTGTGGTTCTATTATTCCCACAAAAACCTAGAGCCTCACACTTTCCCACATTGTATTTCATCTGTCACTTCATCGTGCACTCTCATAGCCTTTTCACTCCTTGCAGAACTTCCTCAAAACTACCTGCACACCCCCAGTTATTTTTGTGTCTTTTGCAGACTTAAAAAGAATACTCTCAGTTCCTATGAACGGATTGTTAATATGCAACGTGAATTGCTTTAGTACCAAAACTGAACTCCACGAGACACTGAATGTCACAACTTAGTTAGCAACTTCCTGTGTGGCGCCTTTTCAATGGCATCGAGAAATTGAAAAAGATTGCGCCCACTGGTCTTTTTTTTATTCATTTCTGGGATGTGGACGTCGCTGGCTGGCCAGCAATTCTTGTAAATCCCACGTTTGCCATTGAGAAGGTGGTGGTGAGCTGCTTTCTTGAACCGCTGCAGTCCACCAGCTGAGGTTGACCCACAATGCCATTAGAGAGAGAATTCAACGATTTTGATCCAGAGACAGCGAAGGAACGGCGATACTTTTCCAAGTCAGGATGTTGAGTGGTTTGGAGGGGAACTTCTTTCGTTTACTTTGCTCGTTACCTCATCAAGGAAATCTAATTGATTGCTAGGGACCACTTCCCCTTGACTAAGCCGTGCTGACTTTTTTTTTAATTTCACCATGCACATCCATAGAATCCACAATTTCATTCTTAATAATTGACTCTGGAATCTTGCCACCAACCAATATCAGACTAAACGGCTCTTAGTTTCTTCTTCTTTTCCTGTGTGTTGCTCATGTCTTCCTCCGTAAATAAAAAACTGAAGCAAAGTACTTTTGCATTTCACCCGCCATTTCACTTCTCTCCAATACTACGTCTCTTCTCATTTTTCAGGGATTGAATTTCCACTCCTGCCTCTCTCTTAACTTTTAGGCATCCAAAACAAACTATTGCAATCTTGTATTACGAGCTAGTTTACTTTAATATTTAATCTGGTTACCCCTTACTGCTTTTCAGTTATTCTCTGGTAGTTTTTAGGGCTTCCTGGTGCTGTGGCTTTCTACGAATCTTCACCACAAAGTACACTTTTTCTTTTCCTTTTACGCTATCCCTGATCTCCATCAGCAGCCACGTTGCCGTCATCCTCCCCTGGGTATGTTTTTTTTTCCCTGGGATGAATTTCTGGCATGCCTCCCAAGCTAGTCCCGGAAATTCCTGACATTGCTAATCCACCGCATTTGTCAATGGTCTCCCCTTCCAGGTAGCTCTGGATAGTTCCTTCGTCATGGACAAGCCAGGTGGCCGGACTCATTTTAACATGCTCGAGACTGAATAAGAATCTGCAGATCCTGCAGTTGCAGCTCAAATTCTGATTCCCGAGACAAGGAACTGGGCCACGGCCTCCAGTTTTGGGGGGCCACGGTGCACGTGTGGCAATCTGGTGACTTTACAGGGCCCTTCACGTCCCAGTGATTTAGACGGTGGAGACAGTGAGCTGGATATAGGTTTCAGGTCAGAGTGGCGGCAGATAATGTGTGCCAGGGGTTCAAAACTTTCGAGGAATAAGAGAGAAACAATTAATCCACAAGTAATAAAATTGTCTGAATTACTATCTTGTGCTGACAGTGATGACTTTTTACAAACTCCTTTTGCGGGCGGGTAGAAAAGGATCAGAGAGAGGGAAACTAAACCAAACGTCACGTAATATCTGATGAAACACTGAATTTAACCAGGAACGGGATATTAACGACCTTTTGAGTTGGACGGAGATTTGTATAAATAGTACCGTAACCTATAAAGCTTTTCACTGTTTGCAGCTGATAGAACGTCTGGCTTTTCTGTATGAGAATGAGACTTTTAACTTTTGTCCCAGCTGGAGACTAAGACGCCAGAAAAACAAAAATGAGGAAACAATGTAGGGATTGTAAAAAGAGAATCAAATACCCATCCATGCAGGGATAATATTAAAGAGAAGCCGTTGACCTATTAACATTGTTGGAAGGAATGTATTCAGTCAAATCCTTTGCTGATACACTCATGAATTCCAACACGGGTAAGACTGTTAATCAGTCAAATATGTGCAAGAAGTTTTGATCAGATCACCGAACTGCTAACACACCAGCAAGTTCGCATTTGATTGCAGAGGTTGGAAATGAATTTGTTCCTATTGTTCATCACATCTAGGACTGAATAATTATACCAGTGGTTTGGATTCAAATAGTCCAATTACGTAGCTGAGTGTATTTTACAGTTGTAGTATCCGTCAGGAAAAAAAAAGCTGTCTGTAATAATTCCCTCCAATTTGGCAAATCTCAACAGAAATTAGCCTGCAACCATTGTTCCTTTGTTTCAAACGTAAGTTTCTCCATGGTAAAAATAAAGGAAAATTTAAACTTGATGTCGGAAGCGTGCCCCTGATCTATATCTCCAGTTGGAATGTGTTGGATTCTTGCTAATAATGCTACGGACTCGCACATTCGCACAGAAACAGCTCCAGTATGGTCTCCGAGACAGTGGAATGAGATTTGTTGCACAGTGAACGATGTACTCAAGAGGAGGAGATTCGTATCGATGACTATTTGACTGGTTTATTTCAGATATGAGGCAATTGATGTCACTGAATCTGGGCGAGTTTAGATCAGGCAACACGAGATTTGTGTCAGTGACTGTTGGCGAGATTATATCGGACAGGAGAAGACTGATGTCAGCGACTCTGTCACAGGTTCATATCAGACAAGACAAACAGGTTAAATTTCAAGACAGATAGCCAAAACTGCGGACGCTGGAGTCAGAAAGAGCCAGTGTGAAGGAGGGGAGGTGATGGCCTAGTGGTATTATCGCTGGACTGTTAATCCAAGACTTAGATATTGTTCTTAGGCTCACGGGTTCGAATCCCCAGATGGCAGATGGTGGAATTTGAATTCAATAACATACCTGGAATCAACAATCTAATGATTGTTTGGAAAAACCCATCTGGTTCACTAATGCCCTTTAGGGATGGAAATCTGACATCCTTACGTTGTCTGGCCGACATATGACTCCAGACCCACAGCAATTTGGTTGACTCTTAACATCCCTCTGGGCAATTAGGAATGTAAAATAAATGCTGCTCGTTAGCGACTCCCTCAACTCCTGAATGACTAAAAAAAAAAGGAGCAACACAGCAGGCCAGGCAGCAGCAGAAGAGCAGGAAAGTTAACGTTTCTCTTCGGGACACTGCTCTTCAGAAATGGCGGGGTGGGGTAAACGGACGTGGGGAAAAAATACAAAGAGGAGGAGTGGGGTTGGGGAAGGTACGTTGAGTGCAGGTAGGGAGTTGTGGGGATAAGTTATTGGGATGGGTGGGGCGGATAGGTGGGAGTGAAGATATACAGGTGGTGTAAATTCCAACCATGTTTCTGCAGAACTATATTATCGAAGGAAAAGTGGTATAAATGCTGAAATTTGGGAGTGGAGAGATAAAGGGTGAGCGGATAGGCAGATGGTAGCACCCAGTTTAGAAAAAAATGATAGGAGGAGAAACCTGACAGTAAACCAGGGAGAAAAAAACACTCATAATGGGGACCATAAGTAAGTGAAAATCTGCTGATTGTGCCTGAAGGAGACCATGTCATAACAGGACCTTGGTGTGGTGGTGGCAAAAGGGTAGGCAGAATGGCGTTCCATTTCTGAAATAATTGAAATCGATGTTGAATACTGAAGGCTGCAGCTTTCTCAGGCGGAAAATGAAACGTTGCTTTCCAGCGTGATCTGAGCCTTGTTCGACCACTGCAGCAGGCACGAGATACAAATGTTAGCCCGGGAAAGCGGTGTTGTTTTGAAGTGGGAGGAAACTGCAAGCTTGGTGCCGTTTTTTTGAACGGCAGAGGATAGTTGTTCTTCAAAGCAATCATCCACTCTGCGTTTCGTCTCCCCTATGCAGAGAAGGCCAAATTCTGATCAGCGAATTGAGTGATTGGATGAATTCCACGTAAATTGCTGCTTCACGTAGAACGTGTGTCCCACGGATGATAGGGAGGTGGATTAAAACAGTGAAATTTTTCATCTTATATGATTGCATGGAAAGGCACAGTGGAGGTTGTGGGCAGGTATTGGTCACTGCAGAATGCAGGTAAGATCCAAGAAGGTAATATCTTTTTGATAGTGGCATCCTGCTAGAGTTGGAAGATATGACGGTCTATCTTCTACTGGATGTGGATGCTGATGGGAGGTAAAATCGAGACCAACACTATCCTATTGATGCTCTGGGAAGGAAGAGATGGAATGAGGAAAGAAGTAGTTTGTGAGGACATATCGTCCAAATAACCGGGTTGTTCCTTTTATAATGGATATCTGTGGATAGCTTATCCTCACAAACAGAAAACAATGCATCGAGGAATGGGGGGAAGAGGAGTTGGTGATGCACCAGGTGAAGGTGCGAGTAGGATAGAAATTGAAGGCGAACATGTTTCATATTCCGTTTCCAAATAGAAGAGATAAGCAACACAGATGATGTAATTTATGCACTGGATAAAGAATTGTGGGGATTCTCATGAACAATGAACATTCCTTCATATGGAATTTTAAAAGTGTCCACCTTTGTCCTCAATCGAAGATTGTACACCACTATGGTTGACAGAGCAAGGAAATGGGAATAAAACGTAGAGTTCAAAAACATCAGATTATGAACACCTTATATCCCTTTCCCACCCCTATGCCCCTGGCCTTGCCATGTTATGGGTTGCTTTCACCACATCCATTCCACTTTCAAAACCTTATTGTCTACAATATCAACGTTGCTCCCTCCCTGCCATGACATTAAGCACTTATTTTTCTACCTGCCTCTCTCTCTATCTCTGTCTGTCTCTCTGTTTCTCGCTCTCTCTCTGTCTCTGTCTCTCCATCTCTCTCTATCTCTCGCTGTCTCTCTGCACTTTCTCTCCAAGTATCCACTCACTTTTTCGCGAACGCACACAATTCTCTTGTCTTCCTATTCAGCAACTTCACCCAACTACTATTATATCAAAAAGGAGTTACAATTCTCGAAACAGTAAATATTCATTACAAATTCTGCAAGACCTGCTGTGTTTATCTAACAAGTTTTGCTTTTGTTTCAAGACTGAACCATGTTCCAATGTCAAATTGAGTTGTTTTTCCGCAGATTTTCAATGTCCGAGATAAATGCGAAATTAGTCATTCATTGCAATGTCTGGAAGATTTCTTTTCTCATCAGTAGGCGATTATTCGAACCCCCCTTTTTGAACGTTTCATTTGTGGATGTTTTCATCTCTTAAAAAAAATGATTCCCAAAACATTTTCCATATCTTCACGAAGCCCCCAAACTATTTTTTTCCATCAATACGGTAATGCAAGAATATGTCAATACACTTGGAAACAATAAGATCAAAGAGAACAACATGATAACCTCTCAATAATGTATTTTAATTATGTTGCTCGAAGTATACATATTGTTCACGCTATGGGGAAAATGGTCCTTTTCTTTCAAAGTCATTCTTGTCGTCAACGACGACGGCCCTGTGATTCTGACCTCCATATCATGAAGTGCTTCCAGAGGATGCTTGTGGCCTACATCAGCTCGAGCCTCCCAGCGTGCCTTGATCCCCTGCAGTTTGCCTACCAGCAAAACGGAATTACCGTGGACGCCATTTCTCAAGCCCGACACACATCCCTTGACTATCTGGATAACAAGAACACCCACTTCAGGCTCCTACTCATCGACTACACCTCCGCCTTCAACAACATAATCTCTACCAGGTAATCTAAAAACTCCAAGACCTAGGTCGAGGGTCTTCCTGATGCAATTGAATCCTCAGCTTTCAGACCCACATACCACAATCCATGAAGATAGAAAACAACACATCCTCCACAATAACATTAAATACAGCCCCGCAAGGATGCGTTCTCAGTCCCCTAATGGATTACCAGTATACCCACGACAGTGTAGCCAAATTCTGTACGATCACCATTTACACGTTTGTTGACGACACCACCACTACAGGCCAGTTGTGAAACAGAAATGAATTGAATACAGGGAGGATACAAGTTGCTTGGTGTCATGGAGCAATGATTAAAATAAAAATTCCCTTCCTCAGCGTCAGCAAAACAAAAGAACTAATCATTGAGTTCAGGAGTAAAGTAGAGGACACGCTCTTACATACATTAATGTAGCTGAGGTGGAGAGGTTAGAGAACGTCAAGTTCCCAGGCTTAACGATAACAAACAATCTGTCCTGGACTTGCCACGTAGGCGCAACGGACAAGAGGGCACAACAAATCCTCATCTTCCTCTGGCGTCAGAGGAAAATCGGCATGTCCATTGGTACTCTCACCAATGTTTGCAGATGCAACAAAGAAGGCATTTTTTTTTTCCGGATTGGTAATGGACTGGTCCGGAAACTATTCTTCCAAGGACCGTAAGAAACTATAGGAAGGTGTGTGCACAGCCCAAATCATCAGGGAAAGCAACCTCCCATCGATGGATTCCATTTACACTTCTCGTTGCCGGGGTAAAGCAGCAAACATTATCAAACACCAGTCCAACTCTTGTAATGCTCTTTTCCAACCTCTCCCATCGAACAGAAGATGCAGAAGCTGGAACACATGTGCCAACAGGTTCAAGAACAGCTTCTTCCCTGATCTTATTAGACTGCTGAATGAAACTCTCTAATTTATAATAGCGTTAATCTTACTAAATTTAAGCACTTCCTGTTCAGTCTTAACCTTGTATGCCTCGATCTATCTAAGCACCCATAATTGCATGTCTTTCTTTTACTGTCACATCTCCCTGTCTTAATCTCTCTGAGAGAAGTTATTGCTGTTCCTGGTTATCAAGCATCTTTTTGAACTGTAAATTTTGAAAGAGAGAGGCGAGGGACTGAGGGAGAGCTAGAAAACAGCAAGGAATTCTGAATTTTATCGATACCCAAACAGTTATTGCCTTGTCGAAAAAGGCTATATGTAAGTTTTGTTTTATTTTACAAAGAATAGAGGAATAATTGCGTGTGACTTTAATCTTTGCCTTAATTGGTTTAATTGAATTGGAAAGAGTAAATACGACAACGAATTCAAAGAGTGCATTAAGGGTAGAATACAGCAACAATACGTCATGTAAGCAACGAGGAAACAGGCTAATATAAATCCAAACATTAGCCACACTAAAGATCTGAAATGAAAACAGAAATTTCTGGAGAATCTCCGCAGATCTGGTAGCACCTGTGGCATCAGAACTGTTCTATTCTGGGATGTAAATGCTAGTAAAAGCATAATTTTATTGTACGAAGTTCAGAGAACGCCCACTAGGATAATCACTGGTATGCCGGGATTGTTTTATGAGCAAAGGTAAAGCAGGTTAGGACTCTTCTTATAAATTCTCTGGAATTTAGAACAATGATGAATAATATCATAGGAACATGTAGAATTCTGAAGGGGCTTGACGGGGTAAATGCTGGAGAGGTTGTGTCCACTCATGGGAGACGCAAGGAACACAAACCATAGTTTCAAAATAAAAGGGCGTCAATGTAAGACTGGGATGAAGAGGAATTTCTTCTCTCAGACAATTCTGAGTCTTCAGAGATTTTCTTTTGCCACAAAAAGCTTTGGCAGTAGAGTCCTTATGTATATTTAAGGCTGATGTGGACAGAGTCTTATCAGCAGGGGAATCAATGTTTAGAGAGGAAGAAAAAAAGCAAATAAGTGGAAGTGAGGAATGGCAAATCAGCTATCTTATTTTTAAATGACTTAGCTGAATCGAAGGCATAATCACGGACACCCTCCCCCACCCCTCCCCCACACCCCACCACCACCCGGCGTGCCAATTTTTTCTGGTTTTGTTATCTTCTGGTGTCACGCTACAGTCATTTGTGACTGATATGAAAAAAAAAATTGTTTTACTCTTTTTATTTTTCACGTTACTAAGAGGATATGTCAAAAGAGCAGTGGCAACAGAATGGAAAGCATGATTGCAAAAGCCTCCAACTATCTGTGTCTTTTCCCTCAATTACGAAGATGTTCTGGGAATATTTCTGTGCGAGATGAAGGATTGGTAGTAAGTTATTCAGTGCTGCTGTTCATCGACTGCCAAAGAGCATTTTAACTCTACATCGTCAGAATTAGGAATATGGTTTATATGAATATGAATTAGGAACAAAATGCATTTGAACCAATTCTTGAAGCGAAGACATACAGCCTTCCTCAATTATTAACTTAATGATTAACTTGCTAAGATATTTTGCTCATTGTTAAACTTCTGTCTGAATTTTCCGAGTCACTGCATAAATGCATGTGTTCGTGCAATAGCTCAGGAGCTGAAGCATGTTAGCATTAACTTGGAGAACGAATCTTGGATCATCAAAATTGGAACCTGAGAAGTAAGTTTCGTTTGTAATTTGAATGCAGAGGAAAATTTACAACATGTATCACCCATAACAAGATGAGGCTTCCAGAGACGGCAAAGAGTAAAGCAACGGAATTTATCTGGTTCTGCATCTCTGGATCGCTCTGATTCTCTCCACTGTTGCTTCTGGTCCAAATTCTCCGACGGACCTTACTGGTAACTGCAACATGCCCGACAGTAATATCACTGAGCAGTTAAATCAGAATAAAAGGCAGACCCGGATCTAAAACATATGCAAACCAATCAGAGGCTGTCCATACGAGTGAAGTATATAAACTTGACGTCACTTTACAAAAGCACAGGATCTTGTTAATTATGTATAGTGGTTCGTTTATCAAGTACAGGACAATATTCTTTAAAATGTTCAACAAACCAACTGACCCGATGACCACGGCCGCTCTTTTCTCTGGACAGTATTTTGTTTTCAGCTTCTGGCAACAAATAGCTACAAATTGATCAAACATGAAAGCAACAGTTAACCAGACAGAACTCTCCGTGGCTTCATACATTGTCAAGGTACTGAGTACACGCTGGAGTCATTGGACATAAAGCTAACAGGAAAACAAACGCCAGGAAATTGCATAAACTGGATCAGTTATTCAGCCATGTATTTTGTCGGATAGAAGGTGTGGTGTCTGCTGTTGATATAGAGACTGTAGTGGTTGGCAATGAAAAGCTCAGAGATCTGTCCAGTTATAAGAGTAGCAAATCTACGGAGAGCCAGTTCTGTTCCCCAGATATTTAGAATTTTTGACCAAATAAATGCAGCTGCCACTTTCTAATCAACAGGCATTAAAATGTTGGGAATATCTTGTGAGATGGCTGTCGAGTCTTCCCATCCCTTGCTGACCCGTGCAGTTTTGTTTTAATGTGGTTTGATAGCACTTCGACAAATTAAGATAAAGCTTTCTCTCGCAGGTTATTATTTTCTGTAACACAATATCAGTGGGTTTAGTCTTCAGGATTTTATTTTCTGCGCCACAGTGAAGGGATTTTGTTAGCTGTGATGTTCGATGCTCAACAGCGTGGCTACACGACAGTATCTGAGAAAGACAGTGGAGGTGATGCTAACTTCCAAGTCAATGTACTTACACAGCAGACGTTTCACTAATGCAATACATAGTGTTCCCAATGCAAGGTGTAGACACGGAAATTAATGGGTACCACAGAAGGGCTAATGGCACAAAGTAATTGAGGGAAACATATATAAACAGAGAAGGGATTAGTATAACGGAATCAGAGGCCGTTCATAAAGTAATATAACGAGGTACAGCACTTAATAGGCATTTAGGCAGCAAAACAATGTGAATTAGAAATGATGGGTTTCTTTCCAATATTAGATCCTGGCATGTTACTGCTTAGGGCAACATTTATTGTCATGGAATAGGCGGTGATGTGAGCTGCATTCTTGGACTGATAAAGTGTATAGAGCACTCAAATAAATGTTAAAAGGGGAGTATGAGAACTTCTGTCCGGCAACGTAGTTCTAAGTCAGGACGATCTGTGACTTGGAGAGGAGTTGAATATGTTCATATGCATAGCTACCCTAGTCCTTCCAGATGGTGGCGTTCGCAGGAGTGGTAGGTACTGACCGAAAAACATTCGTGAGTTGTTGCAATGCATAATGAAGATGACACTCACTGTCGCTAATATGCATCATTGATGACTAGAATGAAGGTTGAAGATAATGGATGTGGTATCAATCACATAGATTACATAACTTGCATGGTGTCGACATTTTGAATCTGGAGTTGAACTTATCAGCCAGGTGAAATGTTTTCCAGCATATTATTCAACTTTGTCTTGTCGATGGCGGATAGTGGGCAGGTACTTGGAGGAAAAGAAACGAGTAACTCGCCACAAAATCCCAAACCTCTGGCCTGCTCCTGTAGCCACGGTATTTATACCAAGGATTATTAAAATTTAGAGTAAATGTAAACTTAGATGACGATAGTCATGGATTGAGCTATGACAATGCAATTAAAGGAAGGCGATGACCTTGTAGTGTTACTGCTGGACTGTTAATCCTGAGACCTAAGTTGTGTTCTGGGGACCAGACATCGAATTTCGCCACGGTAGATGGTAAAATTAAGATTCAATTAAAATAAAATCAGGAATTAAAAGCTTAGCAATGATCATGAATCCACGTCCATTTATCGGAAACAACCAATCTGGTTCAATATTATCCTTTAAAGGGAGGAGACTGCCAACCTTACCTGGTTTGGTCTACATGTGCCTCCCAACCCGCAGCAATGTGGTTAACTCTAAGCTGCCCACTGGTTAATACGGAATGGTCAATAAATTATGGCCTGACCACCAACACCATCATCCTCTGAATGAATTAACTTTTAAAATAAAAACAATAACAGGTAATGGTCAAAATCGTTCTGCTCAGATGGCCTTGCCTGGAAATTATGCGGCAAGAATCTTACTTCCACTTAACAGCCCAAACATCAATGCTTTTTTTGCTTTTTTTTTCCCATCTGTCTGCATGCGGAATTGACTGCTTCAGTAACTGAAGAGACAATAATGGAGCTGGACATTGGGCAGCCATCAAGGAGTATCCATACTGCTAAACAGCGGTTAATTAAAGAAGTAGTTGAATATGTTTCAACACAATGGGCTGATCTGATGAATTCATGCTATAATGCCTTGTGACTGAAATGAATGGCTTTGAACATCCACAGCCATCTTTCCTCGAGTTAGATGTCACTGATACTATGAGATTTCTGTGTTGTTTAATTGATCAGTAAAATGTCACCTTGATGTGAAGGGCAGTCACTCTCGGTTCACCTTTGGAGTCTATCTCTTTCAATAATGCTTGCATCACAGTGTAATGAGGTCAGGAACTGCATGAATCTGTCAGAACACAAACTTTACAATGGTTAGCAGCTGATTCTTTTTACCAGGTCCTTTTTGAGTTAACTGTCGAGGAAGTGAGGAGTTTGAGAAGCGTCTGAATGACAGAATGGTTAACAAGGTTAGACCACATGGAATACAGGGATAGCTAGCCTTTTGGGAACATAACTGGCTCAAAGGTAGGAGACAGAGAGCAGTGTTGGACAGTTGTTTCTCAGACTGCAGGCCTGTGAATATAGCAGGTATGGTTAAGAAGTTTGCAGATGACGCCCAAATTGGTGATGTCGTTGACAACCAAGAAGGTTATCTTAGAGTACAACAGGGGCCTTAAACAATCGGGCTGATAGGCCAAGCAGTGTCAGATATAATTTCATTTAGGTGAAGGTGATGAGCTGCATTTTTCTCAGACAAATGAGGGCAGGACATGTACACTTAATGGTAAGATTTTGGAGAATGTTTCCGAACAAAGAGATCTTGGACTGTTGGTTCATAGTTCCTTGAAAATGGAGTCGCAGGTAGACAAGATGGTGAAGATGACTTTTGGTACCCATGCGTTTATTGTTCAGTAAATTTCAATGAAACCTCCCTTTGCAGATCATCAAAGAAGCACGAAAGTGTAACAGTTGGCTAGATTGGGCATGCCCTTATTCTGCAGAAGACAATGCTGGGAAATATTTCACTTCATCCGGTAAGATGCCACTTCTGTAGCTGTACTGAATGGTTAATATCAGCGGTGCCACTCAAGTGAAAGATAGTAATCAACTGCAAAAGTAGAGAATATAAACACCTTTTAAAGTGCACCATCATTGCCATCGCCGAATCCCTCACTATCAAAATCCTGGGGTGTTCACCACTGGCCGAACCTGAACTGGGCGAGACATGCAAATATTGTGGCAACACTAGGACGTTAACAGACAAGGGAAGCTTCATCTGAAACAGAAGTTAGGAGCACTGTAGCAAATAACTTAACTTAGGGCCCCATAAAGTATGTTCTTATGTACAAGACTTAGCACAAGATTGTGATGAAATATGTTCATCTCTCCTGGGTGAGCATAGCGACAAGAAAACTCAAGCAGGTCGACATCATCAAGGACAAAACATAACATATGATAGGATTCATGTGCAGAAGCAGTCACCCCCGACAAAGATACGAGAGAATTTGTAGCTGACTATAAACACTGCATTATTTTGGGAATTATTATAGTTCCTTGCTTGGGTCCTAAAAAGTGGTGACTCTCCCAGCCGGTGAGTAAGACTGAACACTGCTGTGTTGCAGCTTGCCTGGTTAATGTTCGTTGTCAGTTTTCATTAACTTCAGTAATACATGAAACTTGTTGAACAGAAAACCGAATAATTTTACAAGTAAGATCGTCGATTGCAGTTTTAAATTTTAATAAAGCGGGATAAGCCTGCGTTGTGAGCAGGCAGGGTAGACATGAGACTCTCCAAAGCAGGCACTTTGAGTCATAAATTCATCTGAAGCATCATTGGTCTTGGATCCAATGGATTCTTTCTCTGTATCTATCTCTCTCTGTGCCTCTTTCTATCGCTCTCTCTTTGTCTCTCATTGTTTGAAAGACATTCAGTCGTCAAGGGGTCTGACGAGGTCCAGAAAATCGTTGTGCGTTAATGTTGCCATGTTTTGTCGAACAACTGAATCAATGCTTGTTTGGAATACATCAGGATGGTAGCATGAAGGTGTCTCATCATTCATCATCATATTGAATGCATGAACAGGCGCAAAGGTTCGACATAAGAGCCCTGGGCATCTTTTTGCCGGTAAAGATGGAACCAGGAGGTACGGTCATGGAAATTTAAAGGGGCAATGACGTAGATTTGGAATCAGGCCCTTTTGAAGATCAGTTCAGAACAAAGAGCAACCATCAAAATATTGGAGAAAAGAATACATGAGGGAGAATATTTGTGCACAGAAACACATGAGAACATGAAGCTTATTAACAAGTAGAGTGAGTGGAGAAGCAAAATTACAGGAGGCAGAAAGGACTGGAGAAGCAAGCTTTCTGACAACTACACTTCAGTTGAGGTGGATCGGGAATTCAATCGAATGGAATAAAAACATAGGGATTGCCCCCTTGCCAGCTGTATAACCTGTTATTTAAATAAAAATTGGGAAGATGCAAAATTCGGAGAAAACTAACGGCAGAGAACACAAAAGAAAATTAACCATTCTCTTGTAGACATTGAATTTTATAGAAACGTCTAAGAACCTTTGAGTAACAGTAAAACCACTGTGGAACTTGCAGCAACTAAAAACAACCGACATCTGAGAGATTTTCGGTCATATTTCCACTAGGGAAAATTTTCAATCTGTGCAAAGGAATGTCAAAAAGAACATGAAATTTAACATAATAATTAAACTGAATGTAAACTGATAAAAAATTACAACCTTCATGAATGAAAAATGCAAATGGACTGAGACAAGTATAAGCCCTCATGCGTTATTAAACTAAAAAAAAAAAATGCTTTCCATGATCAAAGTCTATTTTCACTGAAATTATGCTTTCTGTTAGATTTTCCTGTGGCGACAACACAGTTGTGTCGCTCTCTCAATTACCCCTTCAGGAAGTGGTTATCTCCTTGGTGTTAGAACATTTCTTTCCGTTTATCTTTCCACAAGAAAAATGGAATTTTATATTTCAAAACATGGACTCGTGCAACTCACAGGAGTTTCATTTTTACATTTTCCCACTCGTAGGAGGCGTAATCTAATTAGCTGTCGTTCCTTTGCTGCTTCCCATGAAGTCACATACTTGACTTGTTCCAATGTGTATCTAATTAAAGTTTGTAAGTTATTGTTGAACCTATGTATACCTGCGTAAAATATACCAGGCTATCTTCCTCACTCTACCATGTTAAAATGTTGATGTAATAAGTTTCAAGTTCATACTATTGCCAGGAATATGAAATTCATTCTGAGATTAATATTCTTCCTGCATAAAATGTGAACAAGCAACTGTACAAAAAAGCCTCAGATTTCGTTTGCTGGTGTGCCAGAGTCTGTCCATGTAAAGTGTATTAGTCAGGAGTAATATAGTCAGGAGTTCAAAGCGTTATATATAATTCTCTGCATGCTCTTTTTAATCCTATCATGCTCAGCATTTTTAAACTCTGCTCTTGCATCTAAGTTCCACCTGAGATATCTTTGACTGATGATTTTCACTACAGAGTTGATAGAAGCAAAACATCGTCCGTCAGCAACATTTTCTTTTTCCTATCCTTCTGATGTGTGTCTATGAAATAGGTTTTTCCGACACTCAAATGCAGACTGACAATAAAAGTAAACGGTGTACTACCAGAACTCTGAATATTCACAAGTGTGAATTTCATAAATATAACAGTGTAGCCGGCAGCAGAGATTTGTAAAGATGGACTCCAGTACACCAGAGAACTGGATAAAAATGTTTTGTGACCATTTATCGAGAAAACTTGTCAATGATGTGAATAGCTCTGTGATTAAAGGACTTGTGGGAGCAGGTCCGAAATGCACTCACTATAATAAACCAATAACAACACGGCTATGTTAAGATCAATTTTAGAAATGGAAACATGTTGCTCTGATGTGGATCACGTGTGAATGAAGAAGATTCAAGAGTAACTTTCCATTAGGAATTGTAAAAACTGCCGGAACAGGAAATGAGTCCAGGAGCTGGGGAAAATGCAAAGGGAATGAAGCAATTTAATTAACATTGAAAGAATTGGCTCGTACATAATGACGTGAAGGGTATTATTCTGCCCTATCAAACAGTATGATTTCTATTGAAGTCTGTTCAAGTAATGGTTTGAATAAGATATAATCTAGAAAATATTTTATCAATTAATTTCACTCTTTACTGACAGAATCACTTTGCGGAATTATTTGACTGGACGCAACTCTTTCGCATGTGCGCATGTTCTTTTAAATTTCTTCACGGATCTAGATGCCACTTTCTGACCCAGAGGACATTGCTCATCCGAAGATGCTCTTCAGAACATAGTGGTGAGCTAATTTCTTTAACTGCTTCACTCCATTGTGCACAAGACACCCACAACACTGTTAAAGAAGGATTTTGTGGATTTGACGGTGACATCATAGCAGTTTATCTCTAAGTCAGATGGGGAGTACATGGTGAAAAAATTGCAGGTGGAAGCTATTGTTATACGATGGACTACAGAACGATTCCGTAGATTTCAATAAAGTTCAAGAGCCCCAACTGACTGGACTCAATTCAATCACCATTGAATAAAAGCATAGAATGACTAAAGGACATAAGGAAGTAATTTGACACGTCGTATACGTGCTGACTTTCTTAAGTACCAGTTCAAAGAGCAACAGGTACAATTTCAATCAGCATCCCAGGTACATTATCATTCAATTCAATTTTAAATGTCCCAATTGAACATGTCCCCACCCTGTTACTGCATTCCAAAAATCCCCTACTACCTTTTCTACTCTAAGCAAAACAGCACAATGTTAAACAACCGAATGAAAAGGTGGCACAGTGGTTGTTACGGCTACCACACAGGGCCAGGGACCCGGCTTCAATTCCACTCTCGGGCGACACTCTGTGCGTAATTTGTATATTCCCCCGGTGCCTGCATGCGTTTCCTCTCACAGTTCAAAAGTGCCAGGTTAATTGGGTTAGCCATGGAATATGTGGGGTTATGGTGATGGCATGGATGCTGTTCAGACGGTCGATGGGATTAATGGCGTCCTCCGCGTTGCTGGGATTCCATGCCTATCCTATATATCTAATTAAGCCTCTCTTCCAAGCTGAAATGCTTCAATCCAGGCAACACCCTGGTGTATCTCCCCTTCACGCCCTCAATTGCAATCATGCCCTTCTATAGTACGAACAAAGAACAATACAGCACAGGAATAGACTTTGGGCCCTCCAGGCCTGCGCCACCACATTTTACCCTTCCATATGAAAACTGCCTTCCCTTACAGCATCCGTTTCCTTCTACTCCCTGCCTATTGAGGTATTGGTCCAACTTCTTGCTGAAGGCTGCTGTTGTGTCTGCTTCAACCATGACTCACGCAACGTCTTTCAGACATTCATTTCCCTTTGTGTGAAAAATTTGCCTTGTATATCTCTTTTAAGCTCCCCCCTTTGCAACTTGAACCTGCGTCGCTGAGTAATTGATCATTCCACCCTGGGAAAAATTCGCATACCTTCCACTCCATCTACTGCCATTCACAATCATGCAAACATCGATTGGATCGCCCCCAAACTCCTGTGTTCCAGTGAAAACAAACTAGTCTATCCAAACTTTCCTCATAGCTAAATACCCGATACTAGGCAACAACCTAGTAAACAAAATCAAAGTTGCTGGAAAATCTTAGCAGGTCTAGCAGCATTTGTGAAGGAAAAAAAGCAGAGTGAAAGTTTCGTGTCCGGTGACCCTTCCTCAGAACGCAGAACTTTGATTTTTGTTCCTGATTTACAGCATCCACAGTTCTTTCTGTTTTTATTTAACTCCAAGAAAACCTTTTCTGCACCCTCTCCAAAGCATCAACAACCTACTGGTAGTGTGCTGACCAGAACTCTTTGCAATTTTCCAAGTATGACCGAACTATAAAGCTGCAGCATAACTTACCTATCCTTATACTCAACGCCCCTTGCAATGAAGGCAAGCATACCTTAAGTCTGCGGCGATCAGAACTGCACCCAATGGCCGAAACAAGTCTTGTAAAGCACTAATGTCATACTCCCTTGCCTTATTAATTATCCAATCTGCACCAACTTACACTTGTTAAAATATATATTTGATTACTGAAAGGAAGGGTTGCTCCAGTCCAACATTTACTGCCCAACCTGTATTGCCCAGAGATCTGTTAAAAGTCAAACACATTGCTGTAGGTCTAGAGTTACATGTAGTCCAGACCATGTGAGGGTAGCAGATTTCCTTTCGGAAAGTACACTATTAGGGTTAAATTCCTCTGTCGTTCATCTGCCCATTTGACCAACGTGTCCAAATATTCTTGTAAATTAAGACTTTCTTCCTCGCCTTAAGCCACACTGCCCTTTTGTCTACACCACAACTGTATTTAGATCCGCCCCAACGCGTCATCTATATCGTTTATGTATATGGCATGAATAATAAGGCTCTCACCATTGACCTTTGTGTTGTACCACTGCACACCGTAATCCAGTCAGACAACAGACATCGACCACCACGCCCAGGTATCTTCCACGAAGCCGATTCTGAATCCAAATTGTCACATTATCGTGGATGCCATCTGTTTTATATTCTTTATCAATCTCCCATGTGGAGTTTGACGAAATCCTTACAAATTACAGCAACTGCATCTACGTAATGAACGTCATCTACATAAATGATTGCTTTCTCAATAAATTCAATCAATTTGTCAGGCATGACCTTCCTCTGACAAGGCCATGCTGACTATATCTGCCCGAACCTTACCTATTTACGTGGACATGAACTCTGTATTTAAGAATATTCTCCAATGGCTTCCGTAGCAGTGGTGTGAGAACCGCAGTGTGATAAATTCCTGGGTCATCCCGATCATCTTTCTTGAGAAGTGGAACACATTTGCTTTTCTCCAGTCCTCTGACATCTCCCATGTGGCCAGACATAAATTAAAATTTTACTCAGGTCACTGTGATTTCTTACCTCATGTCTCCAACAGCTGTGCTTTAATTCATGTGAACCTCGAAACATTCACCTGACCTCCCACAGTAGCTCTTAAGTGATACAGACTAGAAAAATAAAATGACAGTGAACGGTCACTGAGGCAGTTAGTAACACGATGAATTCGGAGTCATTTATCAGCTATGACAGTCACTATGGTCCGGGTCTTTCCACAATCTATCATGCTTCCAGCATAGTGACATCACTCTCAGTCACCCTGGTACAAAAACCATTGATCGTTTAAGCTAACGACCGCATGTTTCAGGACACCAGGCACCGAAAAAGTTTCCCAAGGATTTATATTAATTAGCAATATTCAATACTTACGAGACCCCCTTTTTTTAAAACTGTTGTTTAAAAGACTCTGCGGTCTTAGACAGTTGACCCAGGAACACAGATCGTACATAAACGCTTCATGAAAATGAAGATAATAGTCACCTAAAGATAATATGAAATTGTACTACGTTTTCGGAAATTAACAGACGCTTTTCACAATCAGGAAAGGTAAGCAATATATTTGCATTTACTGTGGAATTTTGTTCGGTATCTTCCACTCTGGAACACCAATTTTGAACGCAATGTTTCGAAACACGATTAAAACCGTAGGCATCGATCAAATGTGGAGATAATGATGCAAATGCAGAGTTTATGCTTCGAGTTCCAGCTGCCAGAATTCGACTAAATTGGCGTTTGGGACTCCTAACTGGAATCATCATTCCCAACATTTAGGTTCGGACTCTAAATAGAAAAAAACAAAAACATGTGTGTGCGGGTTTAACATTTTAAACATTCTATACATTCGCGCCAATGTCACAATTACTTTAGAAACAAAACTGTGGGGCATAAGGTGCGTCTGTTAATTTCCGAAAACGGAGTACAATTTCATATCATCTTTAGGTGACTATTATCTTCATTTTCATAAAGCGTTTATGTACGATCTATTTTCCTGGGTCAACTGTCTAAGACCTCAGAGTCTCTTAAACAACAGTTTAAAAAATGGGGTCTTGTAAGTATTGAATATTGCTAATTAATATAAATCCTTGGGAAACTTATTCGGTGCCTGGTGTATTGAAACATGCAGTCGTTAGCTTAAACGATCAATGACTTTTGTACCAGGGTGACTGAGAGTGATGTCACTATGCTGGAAGCATGATAGATTGTGGAAAGACCCGGACCATAGTGACTGTCATAGCTGGCGAATTCATCGTGATACTAACTGCCTTAGTGACCATTCACTGTCATTTTATTTTTCTAGTCTGTATCACTTAAGAGCTACTGTGGGAGGTCAGGTGAATGTTTCTAGGAATCAATACACGTTTGTTTCTTTTGAGCCTAACATTAACTGTTCTTTTTCGTTTGCTGCTGTGAAAATCTGAAGAGAAACTTGTTGTAACATGTAATTCATGGGCAATAACCGTGTTGTAACACCATGAGCTACAGGCATATGCGGCTTCAATTCTTATATCTTGAATTCCAAGTGAAAGGGTGTTTACTCCTTTATTCACCTGTACAACAAATCACTATGTGATGGAGATCTTCTCCCATTCTGTACAAGTCTGCATCTTCTGGGGGAAATGAATGTCTTAGAAAGGATAACACCAAATGTGGCTCTAATAAATTCATGCCATTCGGAGAGACTGACATGGCTTCCAGTTCAGGGAGTCTATGTCACTTACCGACAGAAAGAGCTTGAAAAATAAATAGAGAGGTTATTCGGTGGAGCCAGTAATCAAACCCATTCAGGATAAAATTTGGCCCAGTAGACCGAAAGGATCCCACTTCCCCTTTTCTTCCCATAGCGCCAGGAATTCTTTGGTATTTTGCAGAATACAGTTGAGGAATGTTGGTTTAATGCCTGATCGAAAGAATGTACCTTAGTTCAGTGATATCTTCCATCTACAGGTAAGAGAAAAAAAAAAAAAGTGCAAAGAATATTTTTTTGTCTATTATTTTTGGGAATGTTTTGTGAATCCTTTCCCGACACAAAACATGGTTTCTATTCAGTAATGAGTGATTTCCCTTCCATACCATACACATTTTACAGCTACAGTGACGGAAAATCAATTGGTACACCGACTACTGATGGATATTATAGTGATACATATCCTTTTAGATTATAATTTGGGCGTGGATATCGCTGACTTCACTCCTGCTTGTCCTTCATTGGATCGTGTTGAGCTGCACTGCTCGTTGCAGAAATTCATTTGGTTTGAGGGCTGCTGCAAAAATCATAGTAATTTCGACGTGGAACTTCTTGATTCTGTAAACCGTTTCTGACACAATAACACAACAAAATGTGTGCTCCGGCAGGCCGCTGCCGAATGCTTCAGTATACTACAATTAGAGCTGTAAAAATAACTGTTTAATCCGGCATGGAACAGGCATAAATAAATGATAGTTTTCTCGCAGTTAATGTCACACCAGCCCTGATTGACATTGTATTCATTCTGCCCCCTTCTATTATGTCACACAGATCGCTCCACACAATGATTCGCCATCCCGGTGGTTATTGCTCTATCATTCTCTTGAATATCATGTTAGATTCTTCGTGTTATTTTAAACCAATTTATTTTTATTGCATTTATCCCTTGTGTCCTGTTTTTTTTTTATACCAGAATCTCAATTTGTAATACATCATTGGACATGGTTAAATTCAGATCGTACTTCACATTTCTCAGCTTGTGTTCAGAAAGGGTGTTCTTTGTTTTGATTACAATGTACTTTGTAACAAATGATAGACTACCAGGCTATGTACGAGCTGTAATTTATGTTACAATACTAATTATATTTGTTTATGTTGCAGTTGACAATGCTTCTTATCATTAACAGTACACTATTTCATTTCTCTTCAAATTTTGACCTTTAATTTGTTTCTGTTTCCATTGTAATAGTGCCATTTCTCCTCGCCTCGGCTTGATCTCAGCAGGTTATGACCCCAGAGCATGTGTTATATTAAATTGATCTCACTCTATTAGAGTTGAAATTGGCGCCGTGCTTCACGTGATTACTTGACAAGTCCATATTTCAATTCACATAACAACATAGGCTTTGCTTCTGTGACGTTTCGTTGAGCCAGTTTTTGGTCCTGTTAATTAAGATACAACTCGAGTGTATATGAATTAATATTACAGGAGGCCCAGAAATAATTGCTCCTGTGGTACAAGGCCATTTCAATTTTACATTAGACTATTCACTGTTGCTGTTTTGATTACGATCAACTCTTTTTTTTTCCTAAGGCCTGCCTTGTGGTAACTCTCCATGTCTTTTGCCTTGTCACAGTCCTGGTGCAAAATGTTCAATCACTTGGTATACATGAAGAATAATGTGGAAAAATGTGAGTTTATTCAGAGTGGCAGGAGAAACACATTCGAATGACACGTCTGAAATGATAAGAAGTTGGATGGTTATGATGTCCATAGTGATCTCTATGTCATTACCCGGAAGTAATTGAAAGTGATAATGCAGCGACAAGGGGATATTAAGAAAGATGATTGAATGTTAGCCTTTATTGCGATAGAGTGTGTGTGCAAGGGTAGTGATGTCTTGATTCCGATGTATTTGGACATGGACAGGAAAGGTTTTGAACAATATAGATCAAATGTATGCAATTATATCGAGTTTAGTTTGAGAAACTTGGTCAGCAAACACGAGTTAGATCAAGGGATCTGTTTCCGTGCTGAACAGCATTATGACTGTATGACTCTGGCATTGTGTAGAAAACACCTGGAGGACGGTGTACATTTTATCACAGCCTAGTCACGTGAAAAAAATAATTGATATCGAGGAGTGCCACGAAGGCGCTCCAGACTGGTTCCAAAACGATGAGACAGTGTTATGCACAGAGGCAAACTTGGTGTGTGTTCTGGAGAGTTTAAGGTGATAACATTGAAATTTACACTACAATGAACGGACGAGATTGATTTAATGCAGATAAGAGGTTTCCTTTCTATGCGAGTTGAGAATCAAGTCGCAATGAAATACTGATGTGTATGCATCTGAGGTCCGAGATGCGAGAATTTACTTTTTTCTTTTGACATTGTGAAACTTTAGAACACTCTACTCCAGAGGGCTGTGCGCAAGTTAAAGTTAGAGCGTGGTAGATTTCTGATCACTAATGCTGTACAGGGTTATTGGATTGAGGTGGTAAAATACATTACTGTAACATTCCACATGGTGGATGCAATGTCAAATCCATACCTTACATTCACGCAGATGGAGAAGGGATAACGAAATCAGAAATTATCAAACGTGCAAATGAGTTACCATTCTAACGTCCCATACAGAGAAAATGTAAATCTATTGCAAACGTTGTTAACAAAATGACTATCAGTGAATCGAGGAAAGGACAGCAAAACGTCACAGAGGCAAAGCCTTTGTTACGAAATTATGGTTAGGATGCAGAAAATGAGGAATAAGCTTCTGAACTTTGAAAAAAAAAGCCAGATGCATACCGACGAGAATGAGAAGAGATGACAATAAAACTCCGCACAGCATTGTTGAAAACAGTGAAGCTTCAAATATTTTTCTTATCTTTCAGGATGAAAGGGAAAAAGTAGCCTACGATGTGACCCAGCTAATGGTAGTTTTACCAGATAGGAGCGACACAACAGATCCAGTGATAATGCAAAATCACAGCACTTTGGTCAGGTACTTCCATCATGCATATAATATTTTCGTTGAAGTAAACAACATCGCGGAAAGGAGATTGGAACAGATAGGAGGGGAAGAGAAGCAGTGGGAGGAAGGGAAAGTGGAAAAAAAATGCCAGAAGGCTGGAGGCGGCGGGAAATAACCACAGGAATGATCGAATATTAGTCTACAATAATAAGATGTTGAAATAGCGATTGAAGACAGAGAGCATGGCTTAGGATCACATTCAAAAACACAGCGGTGTTGACTGCTCCACAGTGCTTCAGTGTTGGCAACAGAGAATTGTCGAAGCTTGAGAATGATTCTTTCAGAACTGCCGTGAAACAAATTCAATGCAAAATCTTCTGATGCAAGTTTGTCAAAGAGTAATTCCCAAATGAGATTCCGTGACTGATAGAAAAGGAAAACAGAGATTCTTCTTTTTTCTTTTCACCTTTTTATGCAACTGCTGAAAGTAGTGAAGGGAGACATCAGCACATTCTTTAGCTCTTCACGGAATTTATTCTGGGCTATTGTGTAGATGAAGACATTATTACAGGAATTTAGCATTTGGAGCATGATAGTCGTCTCCTGTAGGATATACTGCGGGTCATTGAAGTCCAGGCCACCGAAGTAGCCTTCACCTGAAATCTGCACGTACAAGAAACGCCCAACATAGGTGGCCCACAGAAATAAGAAGCTGACAGAGATCGCAAAAAGGAGGACAATGGACTTCTTACGATTGGACGTCTCCTGGTCTCCTCGATTCTCGGCGCCCCTGATCCTTTTGCGGGCTCTGCTGGCTGCTAATATGTTACTTATAGTAAGGGCATTGAGTAGCAGAATAAGGAGGAATGGGAGAAAGGGAACTAAGATATGGTCCAGCCAATCGTAGGCCTGCCAAACGGGTGAAATATAATAGATTGACTTGATAATGCAGAACCAGGGCACACCATTCAGTGTGTACAATGGGCTAAAGATGAAGTAGAAAGGGGTGTTCTTGATACAGCTCAAGGTACACACGATTCCGATGACCACTGATGCAGTTCTATGAGTGCAATACCTGATCTTCAGGCTGTGGTGACAGATGGCCACAAAACGGTCGAAAGTGAAGGCCACCGTCAACCAGACTGAGCTATCCCGTATTGTAAAAATCAGCATGGTGCTGAGCGTACATGCAAGGGTGGTGGAAAGTACACTGTCCCGAAAATAAATCCGGCCAATCCGGTTGAGGATGCACCCATTGATGATGACACTGAAATCAGTCACCGCTATGGCCACCAGGTAGTAGGTGATGCAACAGGAGAGTCCACACCGACCTCGTGCTAGGATTATAATCGCCAACAAATTTGCTGCAATAAATGGAAAGAACTGTGACAAAATAACATAATTTTTTCCATGCAGCTTTAGCAATAGTCCTTAAACAATCCTTAGCTGTAACCTTCCTCTTCCATACTTTTACCTCCTCGAGACGCCAACTATGCCACTGTTAATTATCTAGAAACTCACGTTGAGTTGATCACTTGCCAGTACAAGATACAATCCAATCAATCATCAGCACACATCCCGTTCTCTGTTCAGGATAGTAATTAATGTGGCTAGTTATCAAACATAAAATAATGGAAGCCATGGCTGCCCATACCTCTATTCATAAAACACCCCATTTATACTTCAAATATACGCCCACTGAAGTACATTGGCTTTCCAGAGGATCATCGATAATTTTTTTTTCTTTTAACAATCTCATACTCAATTATGAGCGCGGGAATGCTCAATTTAACTTTTACTGTAACAATGAAGTAAAGTATCATTATCCACTTGTACATATTGGTCCTAATACATGAGCACATCTTTTAGCTCCTGACGGATTTTTTCTGGGATATATTGGGGAGAAAAGTTGTAAACATTTTTAGAATCAGTATTGACTAGTTACTGGAGATCGCTGCGTATGAGAATATTTTTCATCTTTTTTTATGTTAGGATACACTTAAAACAACTAAAACACCAACTGATCCGACGCTTCACACATCAGCTCACAATTGTTTGGCTGAGAGGGCGAATATGTCGTATTCTGTCCTTTTGAATGCAGTTCTTCTGTCTGCTCTTCTTATTGTGTGCCTGATTTTTGTGCATCATTGTTTAGTAATTGCTCTGCTTGTGTAGCTACTGGTTGCATTATAATCCTTCTTATCTTCGAGGTTCAATTGTTTTGCCAACACATGAAAATACATGATCACTCTCAGATCGTCGAGATAGCGTGAATATTCAATTTTCCTTAACGCGATCATTTCACTCCTATCACTTCTTGTTATCTTCTGACTGGTCATTTGTCGGAACATCCTTCTCATACCAAATTATTCATTTTCCTTTATGCTTTATATTAGGGCAGAGTGATAGTGTTCTTATTTCTGCAGAACATAAGACAGGGACTTAATCCCAATTAATCCAGCAGTTTGCAACAGCATCTCTGAAATGTTTAATTAAACATATCTAGAATTTTTCACGAATGGGCTTTTGTGGCAGAGTGTAAGTTTGCCCCCTTCTTTTGTAAGAAATGCATACATTCAGTTAAGACTAATTTAAAATAACAATTCGCCAAAATCACAAGTCACACGACACCAGGTCATTGTCCAACAGTTTTACATGACATCATAAGCTTTCGTATCAGTGCCATTTCATCAGGTGAAGTGACTTAGTCCATTCTGAGAACAAAATCCTCTACTTAAAGTATAAGGGTACTACCGATGCTCCTGCAAATCTAAATTCTGTATCCTCATGTCTGCCTCATTCACAGTCACATGCTTCTGTATCTGAGGGCGATTGACTGCTGACACAGTGTTTGAAGTATTCCCCTCCCTGATGTGTTGCAGTGCCTGCAGCTCAGCCTCTAACTCATCAACGCTGATTCGAAAACTAACGCTTGCTGCACTGGTTTCCAACATCTTTCAAATGGTGTAACGACAGCATATCTCCGGCTGAGGCATCTCTGTTCATTTTATTGACGTGGATTTTAAACAATTAAAGAGTGAATGTCATAACTATATTCTCCAGTTATATTAAATTGTCCTTATTTAAATCTGTTAGCTAATCGAAACATTACGAAGAAAAATCCAACAATCACCCATCAATTTTCCAGTGATGTCATATTTTGGCTCTTTCATGAAGTAACAAGTTGGAATTGATTTCTGCTGTTGATTTTTACTTTATCTCCCGTTATCACTAACGTTTCCACGCAAGTCATCTCTTCTCTTTATAAAGTTGCTGACCTGCTATCCGTTTGATTGTGAAGTTCTTGACTGCGCTCTCTCTCCTGCTCGTTATGAAGCTGCTTCTCCAATACCATTGTGTTATTGAGGCTTTGTGAATCATCTCCAGTAAACTACTTGCAGTGGCTGAGGAAAGACAGCAATTCCAACTTCTCAAATAGAACCTGGGTACAACCAACAAATATTGACCTTGTCAGAGGTGCAACACAATCTGCCAACGATTCCAAACAATAATTTCCAAAAGAACAACTCAAAGTGCAAATCGTAACAGCACAGGACAAAAGACAAAATAATTTAAGAAAAATGTCTTACATCTGAACGTACCTCTTCCAAGCATTTCCATACTTAATGTTCAATATTATATTAACAAAGAAGACTACCTAGTGAAAGTTCACGAGACTAAAACGGATGCATCCTTCCAGAAATCGCATTGTGAATTAGTGAAAAACAAAACAAATATAAGGATTGCGTTTTGTATTCTTTTAATCTTGCACTGACATTACAGCACGGAAATTCCTTTTATACTGCAATAATACACCATTATGCTCAATGCACTGGAGTACAATTTGGTGTGTTTTAAGAAATCTGAGTGGTGAACTGTATAATAAATTAATTTTCTACACTGACGTGCATTATATTGCATAACTGCTGCAGGAATTAAGGAGGACATTCGGACAATTACATCAAGGCTGTCTTTTCAAATGATCATCTCACTGAATGCAATTATCTACCATCTCCGCGTCATGCTTTACATTGTTAATTTTGAAGTGAACATTCAGTTCCCGTTTGAACCGTTGACTGAACCTGCCTGTATCATGCAGTCAAGTATTACAATCCGATCTCACCCACTCGCTGAATGAACAATATTTTTGCCATATCAATTTTACTGCTTTAGCGAAGTTGTTTTTTTTTCCTTGTTTATTTTCTGTTGTCTTGGCATCAATCATTTTACGAATAAGAATATATTTCAACTATCCAATAAACGATAAACCCATAAATATGTGTCATGATAAAAGAAATAATTCATTGTCGTCCCTAATAAATTCATTCCAAGCAACAGGCCATAATTGATCATAGCATGGCATTTTATTGTCTAACATGCTCATTTACACTGCTAATCTGATTGAATTTCCTTACGTCCAGACAGTGCTGAACATGAGAAATAAATATCCTGATCAAGAAAGAGAAAAGACAAAATATTAGAAATTTGCCAAACACAAACACTTCAGCGGATTCGTTTCTTTACCAGGTGCACCAATAGCAGCGACAATGGGATAGCAAATGGCAAAGACAGGTCCGTTTGCTGGTGCATGCATCGTTCTTCAGAAAATATAGATGTTCCCAAAGCAGTAGACAGTTGCTTTGTGACACATTGAAATCATCCTACATTTATTCCAAGCGAGAGTCTCCAGAGAAGCCATTAATTTTAGAACACGTACCTTACAACTAAGTGAATAAACAGACCAATGTATTTTCTGTTAAAACATTTGCAGCGCGATTGTATTCATGGAACAACAGATGGATGCAAATTCTGCGTTTTTCCACACCCTTCCCCCAGCACCCTCATGGCAGAAATCACAATTTTACGGTTTCATCACTGGAACTGTTTATGGGAGATTCTGAGTTGAAGTCTCGTCCCAAACTTCAATCTATCTCTCCCACCTTTGTCATCTTCAAAAATATTTCTTGCTTTAAGGTGTCAGATCAGTCCATGCTTTGGAATCATGTCTCAGTGATTTCGTGCTCAAAGATTTAATGTTAACTACATCTCAAACGGTTTCAATCTGAAATATTTGAAAACATGTTTTCGTAGATGGGAGGGAAAATGATGTGGAGAACATCCAGCACGTGGAAACAGTGAACCACGTGGACAGCGACTAATTTGTTCTGCTGCCACAAAGGGAGTAAAAACCTCAAATTCTCATGTCCAGCTTCTGAGTTCTTGTTACATTAGCTGTCGACAAATTAATAAAAAAACAAAAAACAAATAAACAGAGAGATCATCTTGTGTAATATCAGCTGAAACCTGGCTTGGAAAATTAGCATCAAGGCTCCTGGCTAATGTGAAACTGAAATTGCATCGTGGAAATTTAAATGTTCTACTGCAATAACTGATAAGACAGAGACGTGCAGAATGTCATTTAAAACGGAACTGGCTCTCCATCCTCAACAATTAAGACAAGGTTTAGCACAGCATAAGGACAATCATATAGACCTCTTTAATGAACGTGGAATTTAATGTGATCAGCCTGTAAATTCGTGACCTGGCACAGTGATAATTGGGACAGGGCCTACTTTAGAATAGAAAAATGACACGGTCACTTAAAGTAATTAATGTTCCCCATTCAGAACAGTGTAGAGGCAGGCTCATCCAAACGCGATACAGCATTGCCATAACTGAGCAAGTCCCAAAATCAATATAAATACCAATGCTGGAGGTTAAAATGAACTGAACCAGAATGTAACTGAACTACTGGGAAGTAAATGATCTAATGTTGTATGCACAGTATAAAAGGTATGAACAGCATACCCAAATGCCCGGTCTACTTTCATACAAACTGACACAGCACCCAGTGAAATGTAAAAATGGCTCATTGAGTGACTTGTTGCTAATGTATCTAGCATCGTACAAAGAAATTCAGGAATTAGTGTTGTAAGAGTTAATTAATTGATATACATGCATCGCTAGGATCCTGTGCAGCAATCATTTGGGTAGAGGTTCTTTTAATTTAATGCACAAGGAGAAAGAGAATTAGGATCTGATTGATAAGAATGGAAACACAGCATTTTGCAATAAGCAAGGATCAAGAACGCTGGAACAAAAATAAGGATGATATGAAGGAATAACAAACCAGGAAGAACTTGAGGAGATAATCAAGATAATGTGTGCAAAGTAATAATCTGAACCAAGTAAAGTGTTGACATGAAAAAAAAAACACTTCCAAACAAAGGAGACTGGGAGCAGTGCAATTAAAATCAGGGTCGGTGAAAATCTCAGCAGTGATAAACTTGGTATAATAATAAAAGAAAACAACAATTATCCACTCTGGATTGCCACGAACAAATGCCATAGTTTCATTGCAATTTCTAACAGGCAATTAAATTTCTGAGAAAAGAATTCTAAAAAACCCTTAATGTTTCCAAAGATTCCATGTTGAGTTCTAAGGGAGTCAGTCGGTTAAAAAAGATAACCAAAATTTTGAGAACGGGATTTATTTTGTTAGAGATAGATAAAAAAACCAGAGTTGTGAGTCTTATAAATCTGAAGACTCCTTGGAAAACAAACAAGACAAATAACTGTAAAATTCCAAAATCTGAGGGAATCAAGGAATGGGGAAAGTACACTGGAATCTAATGTTGAAACTTTTCATCACCTGCAATCACATTGAATTGCACTGTCAGCATGATGGAACATGCAGCACATTTCTATTCATCATGTTTGTGTTTTCAAATCATTCACAGCCTGAATTCCTCTCGAGACAGCATACTCCAGACAGTTGAAGAGTTCCAGACAGCACTGGATTATTGCTAATGTTTCCTCCAATGACTGTAAAACAAATCAAAGTCGATAACATTAAAACTAGCAGCGCGAGTAAACAAGTCCAACTTTCGATCTTGCTCCATTGTTCATTAAGAACATCTTAGGTACATGTCAACATAAGCTTCGTGCATTGAGTCCATGTGTGTCATTCCTTTATTATTGAAAATCTGACCATAGTTACATTAAGTAAATTTAAGCATTGATCACTGATAAATATCTTGCATATACACTTCCTCAAATTCTCACTGATTTAGAGAAGAAACCTCTGCGCCCTACTTTCCTAAATGAAAAGCATCTATCTCAGTGTAAACACCGTGTTATGGATTTAACAGATTAGGAATCATTGCCACAATACCAATATGGTGCAGCCCCTGAAGTACTCCGTATCTTTTAATGAAATAGACTCGGTCATCACAGGAAGAAACTTAGTAAATCTCTCTACATTGGACTACGAAGTTCGACCTGGAATCAGTTCAAAAACATATACTGCTTTCTTTCATAAACTGACAAATATTACTGAAAGTAAGAAGACAAAAATCCTGCACAGCCCATTCGAATTCAGAGTACATCAAAGTATTTTCAATAGAAAGTTGGAGACGGAGATTGTAGAGGTTTATAAGTTTCTGAGGGGATTAGACAAGTTCTATTCCCAAGGGTGGCATAGTCAAAAACTAGAGGGCATTGTTTTAAAGCGAGAGCGGAAAGATTTAAAAGGAACCAAAGGGGCATAATTATTTCACGCACATAGTGGTGCATGTATGGGATGAGCTAACAGAGGAAGTGGTGGTATAATTGAGACATTTAAAAGGTATTTCCATGAATAGGAACGTTTTAGAGGGATATGGGCCAAATGCAAGCAAATGTGATTAGATTTGTTTAGGATATCTGGTCAGCATGGACGTGTTGGACCGAAGGGTCTGTTTCTATGCTGTACAGCTCTATGACTTTATTACTCTCTGACTCTGAACTCTTCATCCCTCACCGGCAAACTCTGTGTGAGATTAGACTTCACAGACCACGGAAATCATTCCTTCACTTTCTGTGTATGATTTGTTCTCGGTTCTAAGTGTAGTTCTGTCGATCTTACACAATTTCCAACGTCTCATTCTCTTACATGAAAAAAAGAGTCTGAACATGCAAATTATGAGCAGTAGGTGCGACTGCGCACTTTCAATCATGCTCAGCAATTTGATAAAGTTGTGCTGATGCCGTGTCTTCCCATCTCTTCTTCCTGGCTAGCCTAATGCAATTTGTCTCGCATGTTGTCCAGATTCTATCTCACGCAACGTGAAAAACATTCAATGATCTTCTATACACCGCTCTCTGGCAAAAGGATTCTCAATCCAAAGGCTGTGTGTGTGTGTGTGTGTGTGTGTGTGTGTGTGTGTGTTGCGCACTAAATCTGTTCCCCATTGCTTTTCTGTGCATCTGGGTGAGGAACTGATTGTCGAAGGTGAAGTGGATGAGTTGTAGGATGGCATGTGCAAAATTGGCAGTGGGTGACATTGAGGACTGAGGCTGTTGCGTTGATATCATTGTACTTGGCGATGCTGGTGTAGAGTGCCAAAACGTCCATTGTGATGAGGAATGTTCCTGGATCGATTGCCGCGTGAGTGCTGAATTTCTGTCAGATATCTGTCGTCGCAGCTTCTGTCACAACACCGAAGATTTCTAACAGAAACTCAGCACCAAGGGACCAGTCGATACAGGAATATTCCTCCTCACAATGGCTGAATCGGCACTCTGTACCAACATCCCGCACAATGACGGCATCACAAAAACAGCCCCAGTACTCAATGCCACCAACTGCGAATATCCAGATGCATTACTGCAACTCATCAGCTTCATCCTCGACCACAATATCTTCGCATTCTAATTTCACAACGAGTTCTCTATCCAGACACACAGAAAAGCCGTGGAGGCTAGATTTGCTCCCCAGTATGGTAAAAAGTTTCCTGCACAAGTTCGAACAAGACTTCTTGGCTGCACAGGACCTCCAACCAACGCTATTCACCAGATACATTGACGACGTTTTCTTCCTTTGGACTCATGGCGAGGAAGCTGTGAAACAACTGCATAGTGATACCAACAACTTTCATTACACAATCAGACTTACCATGGACTATGTTTTAGAATCAACCTCAAACTTGGACACACGCAACCTCACCAATGACGGACACCTTATTATATCACTCTACGCAAGCCTATGGATAACCTCACGACGCTGCACTTCTATCATCTCCACCCGAAACAAATTATAACAGCCATCCCCGACGGGCAAGCACTAGACATACACAGAATCTGTTCGCATGAGACAGACACGTGAAGGTGTTGAAGGATGCCCTCAAAGGAATGTGATAGGTTGCTCAAATCATCGATTGCCAGTTGCAACATGTCACGCCAAAAAAATGTGATGAACTGCTCAAATGACAGACAGGGGATATTTCAAATAGAGCGTCCTTCGTCGTTCAATATTTTGTGAGTCCAGACAAAATGCGCTCTGTTCTTCACAGCTTTCAACACATTATCGATGATGATGAGCACCTCGCCAACAACTTCCCCACTTCCCACCTTCAAACAATCGCCAAACCTTGTACAGACCATTCTTTGTAGCAAACTACCCAACATTCAGAGAAATATCGACAACAGCACTATACAACAGTGTGATGGTAAACTCTGCAAGACTTGTCAGACCTTCGACATGGAAACTACCATCACACATGGGAACGCCACTCACCATATACGCGGCAGATACTCATGTGACTCAGCCAACGTTGTGTATCTCATATCCTGCAGGAAAAGATGCCAGAGGCATTGCACATGACGAAACCATGCAGACGTTAGGGCAACGGATGCACTTACACCATACAACAATGGCTTTACAGGAATTTTCCCTCACAGTGGGGGAACACTTCAGCGCTCAAGGACATTCGGCCTCGCACCTTCGGGTAAGCATCCCGCAAAGCAGACATCGGGATACACGCAGAGTCACAGAGCAGAGGCTGATAGCCAAGTTCGGTACCCATGGGGACAGCCTCAACCTGGATCTTCGGTTCATGTCGCACCACAGGTGACTGCACCACAATACACATGCTCACACAAGCATACATACACACTCTCTCACGCACAAAAGCACACACACATACACACACACACACACAAAATCAACTGTTTCAATTTACAAAGACTTTGACATTCATGGACGGTTTGAGCTACAGGACGAGGTTGAATCGACTGTGGTAATTTTCACTGAAGCATCGGAAGCTGAGGGTGACTATTTAGAAGTTTATAAAATCACAAGTGACACGGATAGGGTTTCTTTTCTCCAGTATAGGCAGTTCACAATTAGCGGTCGTAGGTTTAAGGTGAGAGCAGAAAGATTTAAAAGGGACCTGAAGGCATTTTTTTTTTCTCTGCAGAGAATTTTGCATGTAGGGAATGAACTGCCAGAGCAAGTGGTGAAGGCTGGTACTCTTCCAACATTTAAAAGACATCTGGATGGCTATAGGAATTGATGGGTTTCGAGGGATATGGGTTTCATGCTGGTGAATGGGATGAGATTAATTTAAGATGTCTGGTCTGCATGGACGAGATGGACTTAATGGTCTGTTTCCGCGCTATGCATTTTTAAGACTCTATAACATCGGTGGACATCTGAAGTGGGCCAAAATCATGGAATTTTTTTAAGGAATGCTATAAAATTTGAAATATAAGTACTAAGATGTTACACCAGTAGAACTAGTGTCACAATTTTTATGATGTAGAGGTTCCAGTGTTAGACTGAAGTGGAAAATGTCAGAAATCACACGATGCCAGTTTGTAGTTCAACAGGTTTATTTGAAAACACGTGTGTCTGTCTGTCTGTTAGTGTGTGCATGTGTCTGTGAGCGTGTGTGTGTGTGAGAGTGAGAGACTGAGTGAGATTGGTAGAGAGATTATGCGTGTGAGTGGGGGACAAGCGAGTATATGTGTGTGAAGGGGGAAGAGACGTGTGTATGTGTGTTTGTGTGTGTGTGGAGGAAGAGAGAGAATGTGTGTGGGGGGGTGAACAGAGATTGTGTGTGTCTGTGTGTGTGTGAGAGAGTGAGAGAGAGAGAGAGAGAGACGGGAGAGAGAGAGTGTGTGTGAAAAAAAGTATGTGTGTGCGTGTGTGTGTGTGAGAGAGAGAGAGAGAGAGAGAGACAGAGAGAGAGAGAAAGAGATGCAGTGAGTGAGTGAGGCGGGCACAGAGAGTATGTTTGTGAATGACGGAGAGAATGTGTGTGTGTTTGAAGGGAGTGTGTGTGTGTGTGTTTGTGTGTATGTGTATGTGTGTGCGTGTGAGAGAGAGAGTGTATGTGCTTTTGTGAGTGAGAGAGTGTGTATTTACGCGTGTGTGACAGTGTGTGCTGTGGTGCGGTCACCTGTGGTGTGACACGAACCCAAGATCCAGGTCTAGGCTGTCCTCATGGGTACCAAACTTGTGTGCGTGCGTGCGTGCATGCGTGTGGGATTAAGGTTATGTCACCAAGAAGAATAATATAATTAATATGGAATCTAAAAGACATGAAATAATTTCGAGCACTTCAGAGATGGGAAAAGAAGTTTCCTTATTTGAGGCAGGACCTCAACTGATTGTCGAAAGCGGAAGAGAATGTGATAGCTGAAGTTATGATCAGTTCTTCACCCACAAACAATTAAAAGCCCCTGCGTCGTGAGGTATTTTGTTTACTGAATGGAAGTAAAAGAATTTTGTGACAATTTTCCCCTCGGGAGATGCTCATGCAGCACCTTTTGAAAGTGACACAGAAACAAGCTGTGCAAATTGGAGAACTCTGTTTATTTCCAAAAGACGATGCACGGTCCAGCAAATGGTTCTTTCTATGCTATTTGCTACATACTTCTCGCTGCAATTGGTATGCCGTGTAGGTAATTGATCTATGCGATTTTAAAAAATTTTCTTTTGTATATATATGCAAAGAAAAAAAAAACTCCCTTCTAGCACAAGATTTTACTTCATGAGATATTCAGCTCTGTCTGGACGTAAGTAACTTCAGCACATTCTGACATTTCTACAAATTATGTCACATGACATTACATTCTGAAGAATTATACTGCATATATTCAATCCTGAATTATGAAGCATTGCCGGATTGTAATTAATGTGTTATCTATCCCAGTTATGGGCCATCAGTTTATTAGATCGCTGAAAGATAAAATGCACTTTGTGGAACTCAATGATTAATCTGTTTGACTACTGATAATTAATAACATAATCCGGCAGTAATAACATACATGCACAAAAGGACGGAATTGGAGGCACTTTTCGATTTCTGATGGTATTGTTTGTTCACGAATGCTGAGAAACTGGATAATTTTCAAATTTACAGGTCAGGAGTATTAGCACCGAAAAAGTGACGGAGCTGGAGAAGAACTTATTCACCAAGCACAAAGGTGATAATTGAATGGGAAATGGTATGAATGAGCGTTTGTGACTCCTGGTGGAGCAAGAGGGTTTCAGTAAAAGATTTGAAAAAGCTGTAGCTGGTGTGTTACAGCTCGTTAGGTAACATCTCTCTTTATCTCTCACAGCCACCCTCATAGCAGTTATAATTCTCTCCCAAGGGCGATGCGGAGTCTCACAGTGTATCACTTTCTACTTGGTAGCCATAGTGGTGGCTGATTTCCTTGTAATCACCACTGCTTGTTTACTCAACCGGATCCCCAGAATCGACTTCAGGCACAGTATTCTGTCCACTACCCAAGCATGCAACCTCAGTGATGTGCTCCTCTATGTCACACGGGATGCCTCAGTTTGGTTGACATTGGCTTTTACTATTGACCGTTTTGAGGCCATCTGCTCCAAGACCCTGAACGCAAGATACTGCACTGTGAAAACTGCGTCGCTAGTCATAGGAGTTATCTGTGCACTGATCCTCATAAGAACATTCCTTATTACTTCATATACCAGCCTTTATACATTGTGGATGAGGTCCCCAGACTCTGTGACATCAAAGCCATTTACTATTCCTTGCCAGCCTGGCATTTCTACGATTGGCTGGCTCGGATATTAACCCCTTTTTCACCATTTCTCCTCATTCTGCTGCTCAACGTCTTGACGGTAAGACATAACCTCGCAGCCAGCCGGGCCCGCAGGAGGATCTGGCGAACTGAGAATGGTAACGACCAGGAGATGTCTATTGTCCTGCTCTTCGCCATCTCTCTCAGCTTCCTTCTTCTTTGGGTTACTTATGTGATATACTTTCTCTATGTGTGAATGAAAGGCGTTGCCTACTTTCACCGTTTGAATTTCAATCGACCTTCAACAGACCATGAAAGTGCTCCAATTACTCAGTACTTCTAACAACGTCTTCATTTACGCTGTGTCTCAGTCCAAGTTCAGAGAGCAGCTGAAGAAGGTGATAATGCATCCCTTCTCCGTTTTAAATAGTTTCTTTTAACGGTAAAATAAATAAAATCTTCTCGATGTTTCTTCCATTAGAATTACTCTGTGTGCAGTTCTCTCTTTATCAGAAAACAAAATTGGAAAGTTCTGAATTTAAGCACTGCAGTTGAACTACTGGAAGTAGCATCTTAATTCTATCTTTTCTTTCTCAGTCTTACTTCTCTTCTCTGTTTCTCAAGTCTTGTGCTGCTTAACTGAACAGAGAAAAATACATTTCATATGTTTCTATGCACTTTATCTGCAGTAATAGTTATAAGAATCTGAAGCTCAGCAGGATACTTGCGTAAATATGTATAAGTAGTTTTTTTTCTTCTGAAAATAGCTGGTATTTCTAAAGCTCCTGCAGTGGGAAATGTCTCACACGACAGCGGAGATACAGCAGTAAGCATAATAATGTACAGACTAATCGCACTTTGTCACAATGTGCCTTCATCACACAGTGATACATTCTGGCGTCTTCGACCGCGGCATTATTACTTAAGATGGTTTTGGACACCTACGCTCCATCAAAAAACAGTGTAGAGCTTCTTCTGGTCATTTTCCCCTGCTATACACAGCTGATAAAATTCGCAATCTCTGATAGAATTTCTTCCTTTCCTTCTTTCTTTTCCTTCTGTCTTCAACCACAACAACACTGAATTCAGTTCATACATTATTACTATGTCTCCATGTTACTATATGTTTCTTGAAGCTCATAACATTCATATTAGTATTTCGACCTTGACTGATATTTGTAAGAATTCAAGCTGTGCGACTCCCTAATCGTGAAATAGGGAAGAGAACCAGCACTTAGTTTGATTAAGTGTGCAAATCAAATTTCTATTTTCATTGCGTAATTACTGATTTCCTGAATTTAAGTCGTTAGATACGTAGTGAAGTCATAATAAATACGAAGGGACGTAGACCATTCAGACCATCAAGCCAGAACCTTTCAATTTATAAGATCACGGCATATTTGCACCACACCTGACTCCTTTCGTACATGTAGTCCAAGTTCTCAACTTCCTGATATGTCAAAGAAAGCAGGTACTTCCTATTTAAATGTTTTCAGTAAAGAACCTGCACAAGAGTAGTGTGTACAATTCCAGATATGCACGGCCGTCGGGGAGAAGAAATTCCATCGTAAATGAGTGTCGCCATATTCTATAACAATGTCTTGTGACAAAACGTTCATTATTCAATAAAACGTTTCCACAGTAGATAGAACAGGGAACGGCGATCAAGTTAAATTCTACACAGGGAATGTACAACACATCATAAATACAACGAGTTCTTCATTTGTTCAGAATTAATTATGCTCGACTTGGAGGTGCTGGTTTTGGACTGGTGTGAGCAAAGTCAGAAGTGACAACACACCAGATTACAATCCAACTGGTTCATTTGAAGTCACATGTTTTCGAATGGCTGCTTCTTCGGCGGCTGAAGTCACCTGATGAAGGAGCAACGCTGGAAAGCTTGTGGCTTCTAATAAGCGGTTGGATTTTAATCTGGTCTCGTGTGACCGTTGACTAATTATACTCGAAATGGTGAAAGACAATATACTTTCAATTTTGAAAATGATAAAATTACCTTCCAGTCGCTTAATGGTACAGCTCCCCCTCACCTCCATTTAAGGCACGAAGCAAACCTTCCACTTATGCAGGGGTTCACCTGCACAACAGTCAACTTGGACCATGCTTGATCCAAAGCTATAATGCTTAGTTCCATTGAAAGGTATTCCTACAGAAGGATATACATACAGACCAGAGGACATCTGGGAGGTGCGGGAGTGGAACGCCGCATTTTAGGAACAAATACAATGGAGGCGGAGGAATTCCTCCTGCACACCACCCCACAGCCTCCTACCCTCTCTCGACTTCCTCATTTCCAACTGCCGTCACAAAATCGATCATATCAACCTCTCCACCCCTGTCATTCCCTTCAACCTCTCCCCCACGGAATGTGCAGCCCTCCGTCCGCTTCAATCTCACCCTCGCCTCACATTCAAACCCACAGTTAATGGAGGCGCAGTAGTGGTATGGCACAGTGAACTTTACATATGCACGGCCTGGCGCCAACTCACTGAGACCTCCTCCCAGAAACCCCTCGATCATGTCCTCACGCCTGGCCACCAAACCAGCATCTCTCAAATCAATCACAACCTCATCACTCTCGGTGACCTCCCACAGACAACCTCCAACCTGATCATTCCACAACCCCGCACCGCCCGTTACTATCTCCTTCCCAGAATCCATAAACCTGAATTCCCCAGCCGACCCATTGTCTCTGCCTGCTTCTGCCCCACTGAACTTATATCCGTTTACCTAGACTCTGTTGTTACACCTCCCCGCCCCCCGCCACACCCCCCACCCCCCGCCCAGGTGCAGGAACGCCCATCCACTTCTCGCACAACACCCATGCCCTGCACCTCCTCCAATTTCCTGGTCTCCCACACCTCATCTTGACTATGGATAATCTTCCCCTCTACCCTTGTCCCCATCATCGACACCCTCATCCACTTAAACAAGTTTATCCTTAGAATTAACAACTTCTCCTTTAAATCCCCCCACTTTCTACAGACTACAGCAGTGGCCGTGAGCACCCACATGGGCCCAGGCTATGCCTGTCTCTTCGTAGAATAAGTGGGACAGTCCCTCTTCCGTTGCTACACTGGCATTATCTCTCACCTCTTCCTATGTTATATAGATGACAACATCGGAGCTGCCTCGTGCTTCCACGAGGAGCTTGCACAGTTCATCAACTTTACTAACATCTTTTACCCCATCCTCACAATCACCGAGACCATCTCCGATATCACCGCCTCCTTCTTGGACCTCTCTGTCTCCATCTCGAGTGACTGCCTCGAACCTGGCATCTATTTCAAGTCCACTCACTCCCACAGCTATCTGGACTACACCTCCTCTCACCCACATTCCTGCAATAATGATATGCCCTTCTCCCAATTCTCCCCCCTCTGCAGTGTCTACTTTCTTTATGGGGCACTCCCGCATGTCCTAGATATCCTCATATTTCAAAGACCGTAACTTCCCCCTTCGCTGATCAAAAATGCCCTCAACTACATCTCTTGCGTTTCCTGCATTTCTGCCCTCACATCCCCTCCCCAAAACAAAAATAAAGACAGAATTCTCTTCGACGTCACATATCAACTTCCCAACCCTCGCATCCAACATATCATTCTCCGTCACTTCCTCCACCGACAATCCGACACTATGACCAAAGAGATATTTCCGTCCTTTTTGAGGGAGTTTCGTCTGGTCAATCGAGAGTTGCACAACTTACAGCAATGGTTTGCGATGGAGAGATTGTCTTCACCCCCATGAATCCAAAGTAAATTATACATGGACAAGGAATCAGGCAGCCCAGATATGTCAAATTTTGTATAATTTCACATCAGTTTCTGGTGGGTTGATGAATAAGCAGTAATAATAAAACATGTGTGTGTGTTTGTGTGTGTGTGTTGTGTGCGTGTGTGTGTTCTGAAGGCAGACTTGTCCATGAAAACGATGCTTCGAACACTTTTTTTTTAAGTATGGTGTGTGCATAAAGACATTAGGCAGGATTCAAATTTGTGTGGGGTAAAACCACTACTTTCGCCCCCCCGTCACAACTTAAAAGCTAAGATGCGCATCAATATTGGTGGTTTAACATGATACAATGATCCCAGAAACAAAAATCGAGCATTCCACCATTCTTCCCGATCCATTATGGCTTAATTTGTAGTCACGTTGCAACATGTTCCAACATTTCTCATTAATCCTACAGGTCAAAATCAAATAAATGTTTTTAAACAACTTTTTTGGCAGCATTCAGGAACGACAGACTCCAGGATGAATCTATTGTGATAGTTCACAAAGCAAGAAGAAAAGCATATTTCAGAGTGATGTTCAAACTCAGATGACAAAATTGAAAACCCACATCACAGCGCGTTTCATTCAAAGTCAATAAATCTGGAACTGGGAAAGCACGGCAGGTCAGACAGAATCCAAGAAGTGTTTCTGCACGGAATATTGACTTTCTTCTCCTCGGATACTATCTAACCTACTTTGTTTTTCCAGCTCCTCATTCATTGACTCTAGCTTCAAGCATCTGTTATCCTTTGGCACCTTGATCAGCCAGTAAGGGAGTGTATAAGACATGAACATGAAGTCAACAGAACATTTACGGAAGTCACTGTTTTCTTTAAAATAGCTTCTGAAGAAAAGTAAGCTTAGTTTGAACATGAAGTGAACAGAAATAGGACTTTTGTGCGACAACACTGCAGGTGAATGACATACATGCTCGAAAACGTACCAAATGCGACGGTAAGATTCAATGTGAATATTGATTTATTTAAAACAATCCTGTGGATGTTGGAAATATGAAACAAAGCAAAAGGTGCTCGAGAAACTCGTCATTTATTGCAGTATCTGTGGAGAGATGAACAGAACTAATGTTTTGACTCCGATATGACTCTTCTTCAGACATGTTCTGATGCTTTCACAACAATTGCACTTCCACAGCGCATTGTATATTCATTTCAGACTACCAGTAATCACGGTATCCATATCTGGCATCCACCTCAGAGCACAACTTATGTAATGCCCGCATGGCAGTGATGAATAAAAGGCAGCTTCTCAATCTATTCCCAACATAATTAGTTCATTGGACGAGAAGCAGACTTGTAAATATGAAATTAACCAATATGGTATTTCTATTAGTGAATACTTTGTTTCCTTATCAGGTTAGTAATTATAATTGCATTGGATATTAAAGGGAGTCTGGTTTGAAAATTAGACTATTATCAGGCTAATATTAAATCCAGGAAAAAAAAAAGACAAAGGAAAATACATAGCAATGTTTGTCAGGACATGCAGCATAAGAAGTCGAAGGTGCGAATAATGGTAATGATTGAACAGAAAGTTTTGGAGCCCTGGCTTTTGGGGATCGATTTATTTATCTCATACTGCATTCAAAGACTTATCTCTCTGTGATCAAGTTTGTGGCTTTATTCAGACTGGCTCACTCCATCTTTCGTCGTTGAGATTCTTAAGCTCATGTTCAATGGATTCAACCTCATATTGGATACTCTTGTTCTTACACTTCGCTGATTTCTTGGGTGAGGTCTCGATATCCATTTCTCTGGAAGTGTCGCTGTGCCCAAACTGCTTTTGTTAATGACACAGTTATTGTGCTTGGAGCGAAAATAACCTCTGCTTCACTGCAAGAGTGAGAGACAATTGCTTTCGCTGAATGTGGTTAATGATTTTTTTTTTCTTTTCTAAAATGAGAGTTTTGATTCAAGTTCCCAGGAGAATGAAAATACACAGACCCACAGTATGGGAATAGGTATTTACGGATGGACTGCTAACGGCAGGACAACGTGAGACAGAAACTGGATCAGAATGATTTGATACATAAAAACAGGGGAGTGTATTCCAGAACACCTCCCAGAACGTATTCATATCAAAGTGTACTGAGGAACCATTGGATAGATTGGAATTATTTCCAGTGGAGTAAACGGGTATTAGGGTCCAATTTGGTGCAGTGATGATACCTCTTATTTTGGGGCACATGAGATTACACATCAACATGGCAGCTGCAGGCTTGATTTTCAATCAGAAAACGTTGAATTGGGATATATTCCCTGAAATGGTGACCGTGCAATCACCATGTTATTTTCTAATGCCCCTTCAGGAAAGACATGTTCAAGACTTACCATGCCTTAACGGATGCACAACAATGTGATAGGATCTTATCACACCTCGATAAAGGCTGAGCAATAATACCCGTTAAAGGACAATTAAAATGGAGAACACAAAGCAAGGAAAGCTTTAACTCTCTGTTTTAAGGGGTCGTGGTATCACCAAGTGTTTGAAGCTTATTAAAGCATTTTCTATTGGATGCAGGAAACGTGACATCTAACGTGCCAAGGACATTAATAACACAAAGGTTAATCATACAACTAAGCAGAAAATCAATCACTTTCAGTGGTGTTGAATGAGTAATAGGTACTGATTCAGAACCTTTATCTAAATCCTGTTTTCTTTTGAAATAGTGAAAATCGAATATTTTATTTGAGACACTGGGAATCTCATTTAGCCATGCAGTGACTCCATTCTTTCAGGATCTCTTTAGTATCTGCAACAAGGCACCGCTGGGGCTGGCAGCCTGAATAGTGAACATTTGACTAAAAGACTTTTCCAATGGTTTCAGAGAAATTTCTCCAAGCCGGGTCTTCCTGATGGAAGGAAAACAACATGACGAGGTTTGGTCAGTTTTCATTCTTTATAGCAACTGGTGACAGTTGCTATGGGGCACATCAGCAGCTTCTTCAATTCCCCTCGGAACCTTTTCTGCGCCACTGCGTAGATGAAGACATTGTTGCAGGAATTGATTATCTGGAGCATGTTGGTCGCCTCTTGAAGGAGGTAATCAGGGTCATTAAAATCCAAACCAGAGAAGTAGGCCTTTCCTGGAATATGCACGTAAAGGAAATGTACAACTTGGATGACCCATAGGAGGAGGAAGCTGAGAGAGATGGTGAACAGCAGAACAATGGACTTCTTGCGGCTGGCCAACTCCGGGTCACTGCGATGCTTATTGCCCTGGAGTCTCCTACGGGCTTGGCTGACTGTCAAGATGTGGTGGACGGTCAGGACGTTGAGTAATAGAATGAGGAAGAATGGGAGAAATGGCATTAAAATGTGGTCCAGCCAGTCGTAGGCCCGCCAAGCGAGTGAGGTATAATATGTAGACTTGATTTCACAAAACCAGGGCACACCATCCAGTGTGTACAAGGGGTTGTAAGAAAAGTAAAAAGGGACGTTCTTGATAGCATTCAGGAGACAGACAATGCCTATGACCAGCGACGCCGTTTTCTTGGTGCAGTATCTGTTCTTCAGGTTTTGGCAGCAGATGGACACGAAACGGTCAATGGTGAAGGACACTGTCAGCCATACTGAGCCATCCCGGCTAAAGTAGACCAGCACGGCGCTCAGTGCACAACCGGTGGTTGTGGACAATGCACTGTAGGTAAAATAGATGCGACTGATTCGGTTGAGAATGCACCCGGTGATAATCACGAGGAAATCGCTCACTGCTATTGCCACCAGGTAGTAAGTAACACATCGAGAGAGTCCACATTTTCCCCGGGATAGAATTACGATCGCCACCAAATTGGCTGTAAGAGAGAAAAATACAGAGCTGTTGAGGGCAGGACTCGAAACTTAAGATACTGCTGTACCCAATCTGGTGCAAGAAAGAAAGCAATTGATCTGTCCAATTTCCACCAGAACCAGACAGAGCCAAAGAAATCGTTAACGCCCAATTCTGAATTAAGCATTTGCCATCCCACAAAATACTGCAATGTGACCCATCACAAAGTCTGCCCTCTGGCCACAAAGTCCATCCACGCCTTTCAATTTAAGTTCCGTCGAAACATTTGCTGCTAGTTCTTTAATGCAGAACAAATAATTTCCAATCGACAAGTCTATGCTCATTGACCGGCCTTCTCTCTCCTTGCAACAATGTTCTGGCTTTAATGATCTCATCCATTGAAGTTCCAATCATCCACAGGTTTACCGCTCCAATTCTTGCAACATCAGGAAGCTACCTGAAATCTAAGTGTTCGAGCAATGCCACCATGTTGTGCATCCTTGGTATCAATGCTCCATCAGTGACAATTATGCTTTTATCTGTTAATGCTGAATCTGCAGAATTCCCTATCTCAATGGTCTTGTTTCTCCTTTCTTCTTCAGTGCATTCCTTGTACTTTTTTAATCAAGATGCTGACCGTCTGGTGCGAAGTTCCACGACGTGCCGGTATAAAATGTGTTTGTTGAAACTCCTGTAAAGCATTCTTTAAGACGTACTGTCATGGTTATGGCAGGAGTCATGCATTAACCTTGTAAAATGCTAACGAGAGATAACCAAATAATACTCACTTTTTCCAGTGACAATGATATCTGCTAATGATAGCAATCTACATTTTCCCAAAATATAATCCCATTGTTTAAAGTCTATCTGAACAAGAAAATGTGCATCATCAGTTACAAAGATTGTAGTTCATTCTGTTGCAAGATGACCACTAATTGCCGGGGAAATCACTTACTTGAACATTTTAGAAGACAGTTCAGAGTCACCGATATTTCTGCATGCCTGGAATCACATGAAGGATATACCAGAAAGAGATGATAAATTTCCATCTCTGCAGGACATAAGTGAACGAAGCAAGCTTTCTTTTAACTTTTTCGTTTAATGGTAGCCCATATAGGCTCTACACTCGTTGGCCAGATTTCATTAACTGAATGTAAACCAACCCAGCTGGCAGTGTGAAATTTTTAGACATGTCTCAAACAGCCAGTGACATCACCAGTGCACTACCAGCACGTTCTCTTACAACATAAAGGCATGTCTTTTTCATCTAAATTAAATACATTAGAATGCGTTTATTCACTTATAATGAAGATTAATGCTGTTGGATTATCATACTGTATGTTTTATATTCCAGCAATTCAAACAGCATTTTTTTTAACATGCAGCGCAATGAAGTGGAATTATCTTGAAACACTCCATAACACCGATCATAGAAATGGATTTTAATGTACATATCAGCGTATAATTCTCCAGAAAGTGATAAGTATCCAGTTCGGCTCACTTATTCTCCAATAGCATTGGATTTTTATCCAAAATTAAGACCAATCCTTAAAGAGAAGAGTCATAATTTCTGGGAAGTTCTAAAAATAAATACATAAACTAAATAATGTTTTTTGTGGTTCAATACTTACCAGGAACACCAATAACAGCAAGAACTGGATAGCCAATGGCATAAAATATACCTTTTGCTGGCCCGTGCATCGTCTTTGAGGATCTAAATAAATCCCAAAAACTGTGAACCCGAGTCTGTCACACAGTCGATGCTTCCTTCATTTATTCTCGATGTTAGTCTCAAGAGGGCTAATAACTGAGTTGCCGCATGAACCCAGTTTGAGGAAATAAACACAACTAGTTCAATGCTTTATGCTTTTCATTCGTAGCATTCATAAAGCAGATGATATTAATATACATGTGGATTAATTGCAGGTTGCAAACGCTGTCATTCTCCAAATTTCATGAACAATGACGTTATGTTTCCAAGCCGGGAAAACCGCTGAAGGTACATACAACACTGAGGTCCGAGATGAAATCAAAAAGCATGTATTCCATTCTCTACCTCGTTCCCAAATATTTCAAGTGCGACGTTGTTCTAGCCCTTAATAATTTTCTCCAATAATGTAAAGCTCATTGGCCTATAATTGAGTAGATCGTTATTGTTTCCCTTCTTCAACATAGGAGCCACGTTGTCTATTCTCCAGACTTTTGGGATATCACCTGTGTTGAAAGAGTAGAGAATGATCTCATAGAAGGTTCCACCGGTGCCCTCTCTTGCATCCTTCTTATCCTGCGATATTTCCCGTTAGCTCCTGGGGACTTACCGACCTTAATGTCTTTCACAGCCCCCTCACATCTCCCTTCTTAGTATGGATGTACGAACGAATATCAAAATAACACTCTATTTTGCGATCATCGATTTCTGTCTCCTTGGTGAACACCAAATCTAAGTACTCATTGAGCAGCTCAGCAAATTCCTTAAGCTCGATGCGTAAATTTCCTCCTTTGTCCTTGAGTGGACCTACCCTTTCCATAGTTATGCTTTTAGTCCTAATATGCATGTTTCATACGCATGGGAGTCTCCTTAATCTTACTTGGCAAGAGCATTTCATGGTTCCTTCTCGCCCTCCCATTTTCTTGCTTGAACACTTCTCTTTGCTTCCCTCATACTCGTCAAAGGCCTTGTTTGATTTCAGTTTCCCAAACCTTACGTAAGCTTGCTTTTCTTTTTGACTGAGCTTTGAAAGTGTTGTGTCAACAAAAGTTCCAGAACCTTGTCATTTTTATTTTTCATCATCACAGGAAAATGCTGGTCCTGAACGCTGATCAATTCGCCTCTAAAAGACTCCCACAAGTTAGACAAGCAGTAACCCTGAAAGAGCGACTCCAATCTAATGTCCCTAGTCCCTGCCTAATGGTGTTGTAATTAGCCTCCCCTCAGACCCTTCCACCACACACACACCAACACGTTCGCCCTGGGACCAATCATGCCTTCATTTATAATTATAGTACAATTTACGGCATCAGGTTAATGATTCCAAAAGCTTCACCACTGAAACTTCCATCAACTGGCCACACTCAATTATGAATACAAGGTCTTTCCAGCACCTTTCCTAGCTGAACCCTTTGTCTATGTCTTCAAGAAGTCTTCTTGGATATCTAGACCTAACAGGTTCTTCTCTTCTAAGCCGCTGGCATTCGGGGAATCCCTGTCAATATTGCAGAAGTTAAAATTGCACATTTCAAAAACCCTACTGTTTTTCCATTCGCCCCCCGCCCCCACCCCAACATATAATCCGCTTAAAGACCCATTTCTCTATCGCTGGCTATTCGGATTCTGGTCGTACAACAAAATCATAATGAATGCATTTTTCTTATACTTAAATTCCACGCATATGGTATCGTTGGATAAGCCCTATAACAAGTCCTCTCTTGGATCTGACAGTCTCCTGGAACAGCAATTCAACTCTCCTACTGATTATACATCGCTCTATATCTTGCCTTACACATCTAATCCCGAGAACATTGAGTTGCCCTTCTCGTAACCAAGCTTCTGCAATGGCTACCATGTACTAATGCAGGCTCTAAGATTATTTGTCGTTCCTGTTATATACTTTGCATTAAAATAAACATACCTCAGACCGCCAGTCCAGTTGTGTTCATAAACCTGGCCCTCACTGTTCATCGTGTCAGATAACACCATGTTATTTTCTGTCATTCTCTTTTGTCGTATTGATACAGGCACAATGATGGTCCTGAAATGTTGCTAATCGGCAGAGCTCCAACATTTTTCACTTCCTTGTAGAATGTTTCATATGATTGTGTTGAATTGCAGATAGGCTATATTGTCATAATCGTTAACAATTACGAAATTTTAATCGTAAAATGTTATCTTATTATTGTTTTCCATTGCAGTTTTAGATGAATTTTGAGCTATTTTTCGCATTTCTCATCACACCCAAGTAAATAAGACATTTGTACTGAGATCAATGACTTCTCAGTGATAAGGTTGATTGTGAAAGCCATAACTATGGAATCTTGTGGCATGTGCAGTCAATTAAGGCCACGGATCCCTTTGTGAACGTGTGCGTGCGTGCGTGCGTGTGTGTGTGTGTGTGTGTGTGTGTGTGTGTGTGTGTGTGTGTGTGTGTGTGTGTGTGTGTGTGTGTGTGTGTGTGTGTGTGTGTGTGTGTGTGTGTGTGTGTGTGTGTGTGTGTGTGTGTGTGTGTGTGTGTGTGTGTGTGTGTTGTGTGTGTATGTGTTGTGTGTGTGTATGTGTATGTGTGCGTATGTGTGTGTGTCTGTGTGTGTGTGTTTCTGTTCACTACTTCATCAAACATTTTCAAGATAATTAGGTCACAAATATAAACAGAATACTTATCCATGTACTCTGTCATTACTCTGAAACCAAGTGATTTCAATAATCTCGTGAACTTCAGATTGCCAATGACGACCTTTCATGAAATCGTAACACAATTCGAATTTGATATTTTTTGGACTTTCAAGTTATTTACTTCTTCTATTTTGTGTGCCGTCCGAAAGACATTCATTTCTCTCCCAGTCCTTTGCAAACCCGTGACATGTGTGCTTATTTTTCGTGTACGACGGTACAAGAGATGTGGTAATACAAACACACCATAATCGCTTTCAAGGAAAAGACCACGTTGAATTTTAAATATGGCATCATTCTTTCAAAGTCGTTTTTGTGGAGGTCCTGGAAATGGCTTTGTCAATATCACTGTAGCTGCGTGTGCAGCGTATGGACAGCAGCAGAAGTTTAGAAAGGCAGTCAACTACCGTCTTCTCCAGAGCAGTAAATGCTTCCGTAGGACAATAACATGTAGGAGCAGAAATAAGCATTCATCAATACAGTCTTAGCAGGGATGAGGTCATGATTAATTCTGACAGGACTCAATTCCAGTTTTCTGCAATATCCCATAAGGCTCGAATCCCTAAAACTCTGTGCATTTCAACCTTGAATATACTTGATAATCCTATCTCGGCAACTCTAATCAGTGATTAATTCCATAAATACACTGCACTCTGAGGGAATATCTCCCTCCTTATCTCTGTCTGAAATCCTTGCTCTGAGATAACGTGTTCTTTTCCGACACTTCCTCACAGGGGAAACTGTTCAGCATGCACCATACAAGGTCTCTGAGAAAGGTATGCGTCAATAAGATCGCCTCTCATTCTTCTGAACTCCAATGAATGCCAGCGCAATCTATTCAAATTCTCCTCAAAAGAAATTACCTCCATTCTTGCAATCAACCGATTGGAGATTTTATGGACTCCTTCCAGTACCAGTATATCTTTCCTTAGAAACGGAGAGGAAAGATGTTAAAATCTTGCCGCATATATTGTTGTCAAAATATCCTAACTTTTATGCTGCAATCACGCAAGTAGACAATTGGGTCAGAAGAACAGCAAACAGAAGCTGTGGAACCCGGGGAAACCACAGACTCAAATTAAGCGAAATGTGCTGTGACTCACAGTTGCTCTCAGAGCTGATGGTGCAGCAATAGCGACAGTTGGATATTCAGTTAGAACTCTGTGACTTTCCTGCACCTGCTCGTTGTTCAACGAGTTTGACATTTAAAAAAAAGTAGAAAACGCTTCAAAAATCAGAACATGAATTTTTCAGGCATAGAATGAGTCACACTTTTCAGCACGCCTTTGAAAGAGATATTTAATGTCACACTTTGTCCACTATTTGCATTGGCTGAACAGCCCAGTGCTTTCACCTGACCACGTTTTAAACAAGTAGAAGTAAATATTCTTCTGCCTTTACATCTCAGTTCTTTAAAAGACTGCAATTTAATTATAACAACTAACATTTCACACCTTTTTTTTTATCTTTTATACGTGTGTTTGGAATATCGTTCCGTAAGTGAAGACTATTTATGCATGGAATGGTGAAATGTGTCTGCGCCGGCTTGGCGGGCCGAAAAGACGGTTTCTGTGTTGTATTCTTCATTGATATTACTTTTTCTAGTGTTGGAAACAATAAAATGCGATCTCCTTTTGCCACTTATCGTTGTAGCGTCTCAATCAAATATATTGTTAAATTGTTTTGCTTCAAGGAGACAGACAACAGTTTCTGTCACCTGCGGTCTTTTTGTAAATATTGACAAGTTTATACATTGAATGCTTACATTTATGACCTTGCTCCAATGAATAAAGACTCACAAGTCTTAGGACATAACTGATTGTCTCGTCTTGGTCAATTTGAAAAATATCAGACCTAAAATGTTGGCGCACTGACAGAAGCAGAGACAACGTTCAAATCTTGCATGGTTTTACGTACTATGCTCCCAGAGCTTTGAACTCCTACGGATATGGGGATTGCGTGCAGTGCCTGAGATATAAATCTTCAGCAACAACAAGGCCATATTTGGAAAAGATCATTGATGCCACGTCCTATCAGTTTTCTACTGGAACAGAAAATACTTAACATTTTTAAAATATATCACCTTCGTGTCTGATATTAAGAAGTAAACCCAGATCAGGGCAGCCTCAACTTACATGGAAACTGAGGAATACTGTTGCAAAACACCCAACAGTTTGACAACTGCACAGAGTATAAACTGTGAGTGTTGCACTGAGTAGGTTTTGGTACGGTCCTCATCGATCTTCATTGCACTGTGTCTCTACTGCACAGAAATAGGTGGCACTGTCTATCATTCGAGCGTCATGAACAGTCAAAGCACTGGTCTTTTCCGTCGAATTGAACCGAGCGTTGATCCTGCCCCGATCGCCGGTACCGCTCACCAGATGCTTCATGGTTCCGTTCGGGTACTGACTATACCACTGTATTATCCGTCCTGCTCCTGTGGTGGAACAAGTCAAGAGGGCAGTCTTTCCCTCCATAACGATCACTGACTCTGAAGACTGAGACACCTCGTTGCTGTTAGAAGAAACTTCGGAGAATATATAGAAAAACAGAAATGACGTAAATGTAATATTGAATAACTGAGTTTAATACAATGCGATGCAATACAATGAAGTACAACGTAAAATGATTCAAAAATGCAGAAATACCAATCTAACAGAAATATTAGCATGTCACGTTCAAAATTTCTGACAGAATTATCAGCCACACTCACCAAAAGGGAAAAGTAAGAAACTTAGGGAGATGAGGAGAACAGTGAAGCTCAGCCCCATGTCGGATCCTGTTGTTTTGCGTAATGCAAGTGTCTGTAGATTCAGGCTGGGAGAGGCTCCTTGAGAAGTCAGCGCTCTTTTATGCCCAATTCAGCTCTGCACCAGTTATCGTGCGGCATCTACAGGTGGGTGCCTCGGACATGTGAACACAAAGATAAGCTGTGAGGGAGCAGCAACGTTGAACATGAGTGTCGAGGGCGGAGTCCCCGTGTGTTCGAGCTTCCTGATATGTGACGCCACGATTCAGCAAGACTGGCGTCGCCCTAAAACCAGCTTAACTTCACTCAGCGGGGACCGGGGGCTGTCGACCTCTCTTCCAGCGCTGATCAACTCTGACTTTCCGTGAATTTAGTTCTGGCCTGAAGCAGGAAGTTTAAAGATCCACGTTCTTATGTTATAGGATGTGTGTTTCTTGGCGATACCTGAAAACACTTGGGTGAAGATCATATCAGGGGATTCATGCAGTTTTCTCGCGTTTTCTAAGGCCATAGACCAAAGACATAAGAGTAGAATTTGGCCTTTCAGGCTTTCGAGTCCACTCACCACTCAATGAGATGAATGATAAAACAAGCATCAACTTCACTTTCCTGTCTTTTCGCATAAACTTCAATTCACTTACAGATTGAAAATCTGTCTGTTGCATCCATGAATACAAGGTAGAAGATAGAAATGTACAGGACAGAAAACGGGCCCTTCGTTGTGCAAAACATAACACCAAATGAAACGACTCATTTCTGCCTGTCTTTGGTACATATCCCTTCATTCCTTGCTTATTTATGTGACAATCTAAAAAGTTCCTTAAATGCCCTTACCGAATCTGCCTCCACCACACCCTTGGTATTATGCTTCAGAATCCTTTCATTCCCTGTGTAAAAAAGCAAACCGCCCCTCACGCTTCCTTTGAACTTTCCCCCTCTCACCTTAGGTTTCAACACTTCAACTCTAGCAAAAAGTAAGATTCTGACTGTCGGCCCTATCTATGCATCTCATAATTTTATAAGCGTCTATCAAGTCTCCCCTCAGCGTCCTCCGCTTGAGAAAACAATACGGGTTTTTGAAGCCTCTCCTTATCGTTCGTACCCTCTAATCATAACAGTATTCTGTTCAACCTCTTTTGCACCCGGTTCAAAAACGCCACATCCTTCCTGTAATGTGGTGACCAGAGTTGAATTCCATACTCTAAGTGTGACCTAATCAAAGTCTTATAAAGCTGCAACATGACATTCAAATCCTGTACTCAATTCCCTGACCAATAAAGACCAGCATGCCATACGTCTCCTTTACCATCGTAGCTAATTTGATGGCGACTTTCAGACACCTAGGGACTTGACGGCCAAATTCCTTCTGAACATCAATTTTGTTAAGAGTCTTCTCATAATTTGTATTCTTTTCTTTGTCATTTAATCTCTCAAAGTGCAGAACCTCTCACGTACACGGATAAAACTCGATCTGCCATTTCTCTGCCCATATCTGCAACTGAACAATACCCCGCTGTATCCTTTGACCACTTCTATACTGTCTACAGCTCCACAGATCTTTGCATCGTCTGCAAACTCACTAATCAACCCATCTACATTTTCATCTCAATCATTTATATATATCACAAATAGCAGAAGACTAGTGGAACACCACAAGTCAAGACCTCGAGCCGAAAAACACCATTCCACTACTCCCCTCTGCCTTCACTGGACGAGACATTTCTGAATCCAAGCAGCCAAGTCACCGTCGATTCCATGCATCTCAACCTTCTCGATGAGTAGACCGTGAGGGACCTTGTCGAAAGCCTTACTCAAATGCATGTAAACAGCACCCACTGCTCTCCCATCATCGATCACTTACGTAACCTCGTTGAAAAAAAACACGTCAGTGAGACATGACCTGCGCTGCACAAAGCCATGCTGACTGTCCTTAATTAGATCATGCTTTTGCAAATGTACGTAAATCATGTTCCTAAATATTCTCCCCATTACCTTCCCAACCACCGATGTGAAACTCATTGGTCGATAGTTTCCTGCATTATCCCTATTTCCCTTCATGAACAGAGGGAAAAAAAAATCTTCTCACCAGTGCTCCCGCACTTCTCCAGTGGCTAGCGAGGATACAAAGACAAAGACCGCAGCATTCTCCTGTCTCGCTCAATAAGCTGGGGTAGATCCCATCGGGCTCCGTGGACTTATTCAATATAATGCTCTTCAAGAATCCAATGCCACTTCTTTCTTCGCCTCACAAAGCCCTACCATAATAGCATGCTCTATAGAATTGTCACGGTCCTCCATATCCTTTTCCTCGGTGAATATCAATCCAAATTTCTTATTTAGGATTTCACCCATCTCCCCTGCTTCCAAGCCATAAGTTCTATCCTTTATCCCTGAGTGGTTCTACCTTCTGAGATAACAAGGTATAGGAGCTGGATGAACACAGCAGGCCAAGCAGCATCAGAGGAGCAGGAAACCTGGTTCTACCATTTCCCCAGTTATCTCTCGTTTTTAATGTATGTATAGAATGCCTTCAGATTCTCTTTAACCTTGTTTACCCTTCATGTTCTCGTAATTTCCTGCTTGAGTACCTTGCTGCTTTCCTTATATTCCTCATTGGCCCTGTCCAATTTTAGCTTCCTAAAATTTACATACGTTTCTTTTTGTTTCTGCTTTTGACTAAAGTCACAATCTCTCGCGTTATCGAAGGGTCCCTTACTTTGCCAAACTTGTCGTCCCTTCTTACTGCAACATTCCGGTCTTGAATTCTCCCCACTTCCCATATATCAACCTTGGGTTTATCTGATAACATTTCCTCCGAATTAACACTCCCTAACTCTTGTCTGTTAGCATCGTAATTTGCCCTCAACTGACTTAGTACCTTCCTGCAAGCTCCTGAATTATCCTTGTTCATCGCTATCTGAGAACTTAATAAGATGTGATCACTATTTCCAACATGCTCTCCCATTTAATGTTCAGTCATCTGGCCAAGTTCATCAGCCAATACAAAGTCTAGTATGACCCTTTCTCTAGTTGGACTATCTGCATACTGTGTCAACAAACCCTCTTGGATGCATGTCATACATTTGGACCCGCCTAAGCGTCTTGCTCCAAGGTAGATCCAGTCAGTATTGAGGATGTTAAAGTCACCCACGATGATTTATCGCACATTTCCATAATCTGCCTCCATATTTGTTCCACAATATCTCAGTGGATCTTGGAGCGCTTATAGAATAATCCTATCAGGGTGTTTGTACCCATCTTATTATTGAGCTCTACCCATCTTGCCACAGTGGATGAGTCCACGAGATGTCGTCTCTGAATGCAGATGTAACATTCTTCCTGTTAGAAATGCAACTCCTCCATCTTTTTTGCATTCCTCTCTATCTTGTCAAAAACAACGAAACCTTGGAACTTTGAGCAGTCACGCCTGTCTCTCTCTCAACCAACTTTCTGTAAAGACACAACACCGTAATCCCATGTACTGATAGAGGCCCTAAGATCATTTACTTTACCGATAATACTCAATGTATGAAATGAACACACTTAAGCCCATTATTACCATCGTCTTCAATTACTTCTCCGCCTGTCCTTTCTTTCTGATTTAATGTTGATAACATCGATATTCACCTCAATACCTACAATCGATGACGTGTTGTTTTGATTCCCAAACCTCTGTCACTCTGTTTTAAACTGTACCGAGTAGCACTGAAGAACATCCCTGCGTGAATATTTGTTCCTCTCCAGTGCAGATACAATGCATCCCTCTTGTACAGGTCACCCCTTCCCCAGAGGAGTTCCCAATGATCAATGTACCTGAAACCATTTGGCCTGCATCATCTCCTGTGCCATGCATTCATCTGTTCTATCTTTTGACACCTTGTCTCACCAGGACGCAGTACTGGTAGTAACCCTGGGATTACTACCATTGGGGTCCTGCATTACAGCCTCTTTCCTCATTTCCTTCCCTCATTCAACAGAAAATAATCCATTTTTTACTCTCTATGTCGTTTGTACCAATGTACACCACGACCTCTGGCTGCTCACCCTCCCCCTTAAGAATGTAGTGCAACCGCTCAGAGACGTCATTGACCCTGGCATCAAGCAGGCAACACTCATCCTGGAGACTCAGACATAGCCACAGAAACGCCTGTCTGAGACCCTAAATATTTAGTCTCCGACCACTATCAGTTGCTTGGATCTTGCACGGCCCTTCACTGGAAAAAAACCAGTTGTGGTGTCACAGGCCTGACTCCTGCTGTTATAGTCTCCTGAGTGGTTGTCCACTCCACCACTAGTATCTAAAACGGTATATACGTCAGAGATGGAAACAGCCACAGGAGAATCCTACAATACCTGCTGGCCTCTCTTGTCGGTCACCCGTCTACCTGACTGAACATGTGGTGGGACCACCTTCCTGTAACAAGTGTCTATCACACTGTCTGCCCACTGTATGCTCCTCAGTGTGTTCAGCTGCGGCTCCAAACGAAATAAACGATCTGTGAGGTGCTGCAGCCAGTCACACTTCCTGTAGGCATTGCGTCAGGGACACTTTAATGATCCATGATATCCCACATCTTGCAGGAGCAGCATACCGTTGTCCTACCTGCCATCTCTACACCTTTACAATAAGACAGATAAAATAACCTTACATTTCTGTTACCTTGCTTGTTTTACTCACTGATGCCCAGATTTCATCCAAGTCCGCACTTCTACTAACTAAATGCACTGTCTGGTTCCACAAATTGCAGTGCAATCTTTACAGGAATACCAAATATTCTCGAGGCTGCAAAAAACTTCTGAACATTTCCCTAAGCCTCTCTCTCTCTCTTCTTTGTTTTTTTCCTTAGAGGACGACAGAAGAATGGAAACACGACAGTGACGTAATTTCTGGGGCTTATCGTTCCTTTTCACTTGTTCTTCCTCACTCTGCTGATCAGTCATGGTGACTGTGCTCACTTCTCCCAGAATGCTCAGCCTATATAGGAATAATGTATCAACCTTAACTGCCACCTGTAGTAATGATTTCCAACGATCCTCAATATCTTAAGAGAAGCATTTCCTCATCATCTCAGTGAATATTTTTCCTCTGTGTTAACCGTGGAGAAAGACATGAAGACTTGGGAACATGGGGTCGTTCATGGCAATATCTCGGCGACAGTGATATCACTGTAGATGAGGTGTTAGAAGTGCTAGAACATTTGAATGTGAATAAATGTCCTGTTCCTGATTAGATGTATCCAATAACCATACAAGATGTTCGAGAAAAAGTTGCACGGGTCCTGTCTGATGCATTTGCGTTATCATTAACCACAAGTTAGGTTCCAGAAGATTGGAGGGTAGCGAATGTTGTGCTTTTATTCAAGAAGGGCTGCAAAGAACAAACTGGGAATTATATACCAGTAAGCTTAACATCTGTGATAGATAAGATATTTGAGAAGATTCTGAGGGTTATGATATACATGCATTTCGAAAGACAGGGTTTGATTCGGAGTAATCAGCAAGGCTTCGTGCGTGGGAGATCATGCCTTACGAATTTGTTGTTGCTGTTTGATGAAGTGAACAGGATCGTTAATGAGGGCAGGGCGGTAGACGTAGTCGACATGGATTTGATAATGTTCCACATTGTGAGGCTGCTGTGGAAGGTTAGGTCGCATGGAATCCAGGGAAAGCTGTCAAATTAAATACACCATTTCATTTATGGGAGGAAGCAGAGACTAATACTGGAATGGATGTTTGTTGCAATGAAGGCCTGTGACGAGTGGTGTGCCTCGGAGGTCGGCGCATGGCCCATTCCTGTTTGTTATCTATACCCATGATTTGGATGACAATGTGAAATACATGATTAGTAAATGTGCAGATGACACTAAAATATGCGGTATTGGGGACAGTGAGGAAGGTTAACAAAAATTGTGGCAGGATCTTGATCATCTGGAGAAGTGAGTCGAGAAATGGCAAATAGAATTCAATATAGATAAGTGTGAGGTGTTACATTTTGGAAAGTCAAATCAAGGTAGGATTTTCATCGTGAAAGGTAGGGCCTTCAGGACTGTAGCAGAACAGAGGGACGTTGGGGTGCAGGTAAACGTTTCTCTAACGTGGAGTCACTGGTAGGGGAGAGAAGAAGGCTTTTGGAACACTGGACTTCGTCAGTCAGGGCATTTGTATACGGAAGTTGGGAAGTTATGTTGCAGTTGTACACGACTGGTGAGGCCGCACTTGGAGTACTGTGTTCAGTTTTGGTTACCTTGTTATAGGAATGGTGTTATTAAACTGGAACGTGTGCAGAAAAAATTTACAAGGATGTTGCCAGGCCTCAAGTGACTGAGTTATAGGAAGAGTTTGGACAAGCGAGGAATTTTCTTCTTTGGAGCGTAGGAGATTCTGGGTGATTTTAAAGAAGTGTATAAGATCATGAGAGGCACGGTTAGCATGAATGCACTCTGGATTTGTTCGTAGGGTTGGGGAATCGAGGAGTAGAGGGCATCAGTTTAAGATAAGAGGGGAAACAATATACAGGAATCTGAGAAGCAACTTTTTTAGCACAGAGGGTGGTATGCATGTGGGTTGAGCTGCCAGCTGAAGCGATTAAGGCAGCTGTCTTGACAATATTTAAAAGACATTTGGACCAATACTTGGATAGGAAAGGGTTAAAAGGATATGGGTCAAGTGGAGGGAAATGGGGTTAGCATGGATCGATATTTTGGTCAGCATTGTCCCGGTTGGTCCGAACATCCTGTCTCCGTGCTGCAGAGCTCTATGACTGTATACTCTATGACGCTGTCTTAAACGTTCGAACTCTCAGACTGAGTTTATGCCCTTTGTTCCCACGCACTCCAATAAAGGAAATCATCCTGTTTGCATGCATACTGTCAAGTTCTCTATGAATATTGCATTTTTTCAATATAGTCGCCTCTAATTCTTCTGTATTTCTCCGAATACAGGCCCGATTTATTCAACTTTTGTTCATAAAAGAGCCCTCCCATACCTCAGATCAGCCTACTAAATCTTCTCCACGTTGCTTCTGATGCCAATATGTCTTTCCTTCGACCAACCGTCCAAAAGTATTCAATGTTGCTAACTGTGGTATGACTAGTGCTTTGTGTACTTTTCGGAAGCATATTTTCTTCTGTAGTCCATTGAATTCGAAATAAAGGCCAATGTTCCATGTGCTTTTTCCCATGACCATGTGTCCTTGCTGTTATTTCTTTTGCTGGTTGATGTAGATATTCGCAAATCTGCTCTGTAAATAGCGGTCGAGATCAGCAGAATAAAATATAACAAATACATAGAATGTTGTCGATGCATCTTAAAGTTACCCGGTCAGCAACTGTCCTCGCATTTGAGCTGAGTAGCTGAATGAGAACAATTCCATGTTTCAGATTTGCAACGCGTTTTAACGGGATATGATCAGACCAGAACCTGCTTAAAGTTATTATTCAACTACGTTTTGAAAAGGAGATGAAATGTAGTTATTCGATAATGAATTGCAGAAATCGGCTTGCATTCTGCGCACATTTTTTTTTCAAGCCACAACGCTACATCACCCAGTTTCTAGGTGTTTGTACAGTCACTTACCAGCCCTTTTAAAAGCAAAACAAGACACAGGATGTCCCTGAGCTCAAAGGACACCTCCCACCTTCCATCATTTTCATTGATCGCACTGCCCTCTGGTGATGTATACTGTAATTTTAATGGAACACGTGTTTACGCCGACCCACATCACTCTGATATTCAGTAAATAGTTTTAATTGACACTTGCTCGTTCTTTATTGTATACTATTGCAATTCCCCTTCAAATGTAGTATCAAACCATTTCAAGATATTTTTGTCCGGCATTCCAGCTGCAGCTTCGTTCCACATTGTGATCTCTCTCATGGTGACAGGATAAAAAAGTTCTCACGTGAGCACTGAAACCTTGCTTTAGAGTCTGAGCGCTGATGCTTCCCCAGATGTATGCCACAGTGCAAAGTAATAGAGTTGCAAATATGGTTCTATCTAAGATAATAAGGTGTAGAACTGGATGAACACAGCAGCCAAGCAGCATCAGAGGAGCAGGAAGGCTGACGTTTCGGGCCTAGACCCTTCTTCAGAAAAAAACTGGTTTCATGTCGTCCCGTGTTGTGTTGTATAGGGTTTATTCAACATGTAGAGATATGTTTTGAAATATCTCTGGAATCAGATTTCAATTTAGGCCTTCCAGTTCAGAGACAGGGAGTAAAACAACAAGTTATCAAAAGTGAGACCTTCGAATCCACAACAATTTGCATTAATTACATTATCACAAATCGAGTGTTATACTTCCAGTCAAATGAGCCAACAGCCTTCTGTCGATCTGAGCTATGCCATATTTGCTGTGTATTGGTTTACATCATCATTTGGCCTTCAAATGAGAAAGAAAGGAAGGAAACAGAAATTTCATTCTATGACTGCTATCTTTTGAATTTAGGTATGACTTTATGAAACATTCAGTGATGTTTATTTTCACATCTCTGCTGTAAATCTGAGGTGTACATGATCAGAATCGATGCTTCTTTATCATAATGATGGAAGCTCTGTAGAAAACGCTCAAGGAGAACTGGATCCCGAGTGCAGATTGACGTGTACTCTTCAAAATGCTGCACCTCATCAGGTTGTAATGGAGCAAAGCGCTACTACTTAACAGAATCTCACATATGACTAACACAGCCAACACTATGAGAGAAGTCAGTGAGATGTTGTTGATATCTGGTGCTTGCTGTCTATTCTTAAAACAAATCGTGTTTTGGGACGAGTTCGAGTTTAAAACGGACCTGTACTTTGACGAGAAATTCGATGGAGCCGTGTCCCTGTCGGCGAAGGATTCAAATACAACTCAGATTGCAAGGCTGAATCAAACAGTGACCATAAAAGTCGCAAATAATGCAATGAAGAAAATGAAGCAGATGGAGGAAACCTTAAAGTGACGCCCCCGTGTAATAGTCATTTCTGTCCAGGGAAAAGTCTCTGGCGATCCACTCTGTCTATGCCTCTCATCATCTGGTCCACCTCTGTCAAGTCACCTCTCATCCTTCTTCGCTCCAATGAGAAAAGCCCTAGATCCCTCATGGAATCTGTCATTTATTTACTGAGCTGTTCCTGGAAGCATTTCTGTGATCCTTTGATTGAGGGTTAAGTTGGTTTCCTCATATTGTTTTTCCTTTTTGTTCGAGCGCCTGACCACACTTTGCTCCTGCTTGTATCTGCCTACGATTTCACAACCTCCACCAGAAAGAAGCACCCACCTTCAGTTTTTGTATGGTGCGAGCATACATTCTGTCATAGTGAGCCTAAGTGCAGTGATACAGCGTTGGTCAACTGCACCGTGAGTTACTTAAATTGGTAAACTAATTTTCATTCTGAAGTCCCACAGATAAAGGATTTTTTGCAAATTCTGCTGTATCTTCAGTAACTCCGGAGTGTTTGTTCAGAATAAACTCCGGCATTGTGTCTGAGCGCTGCCAGTACGAATACAACCAATTACCGCTGTAATCTTTCGTAATAGGTCAATTGCAACGCCGCTGCGTCTGTCCTAACACCTGAAGTGAGCGGCTGAGTGACAGAATTTCCAAGAACCACATCTGATATAGAAAAATATGAACAACTAAAAGCTCACATTTGAACAGGAGTATATAAATCCAGACATACTTAGATTTAGACCATGCTTGATAAATTGTGCCAGCAGAATTACGCACACCTGTGAGAAATGCCTCCAAAAGAGCACAAATGTTGAATAGCCTGATTGTCACTGCGTGTTCTTCAAAAAGGCAGGAGGATACGTGAAGAAAGCATTTCTAAATGTCACCCTCCATAAGTTGTTGAAGTCTCTCAGAATGTGATCACTTCACAGCCTTTCCTCGCCAGTGGTTCAGTAAAATGAGAAGCTGGTGAGATGGCTCTCATTAAATGGAAGCAGATTGAGATGGGTAACACTCAGTTACCTTGCAGAGAGTACGCTTTTCATAATTTGGAAAGGGACTTTAATGAATGATTTCACTGCACATATTCAATTCACAGAATATGAATAGTGCTGCTAAGACGGGCAATTGCTATGAATCTCGAAGCAAGTTCCACATTTCTCTCTCTCTTTCTCTCTCTCTCTCTGTCTATCTGTCTCTTTCTTTATAACCACACACCCCACCCCCCAAACCCCGGCTGAATATATTTACGACGAGGTAGATAATTCATTGAATGTTGACGGAATTGCGATTTAGTGGCGTGACGTCCTGAGGTTGAATTGAGGAGGATGATAATCCAGGATATTCTATAAGGGACCAATTAGGTTATTTTTCCATAAGTTCATGCCTAAATATCATATCGGTGTCCTTTCATGTTGTTTCTTTCTGATTGTAATAGCCTGGATAACTCATTCTTTCCTTAATGCATTCTTTAACACGCATACATTCACACAAATCCGTGTACCCGCACATGAGTGCACACACACACACACACACACACGCACGCACACACACACACAGAAACAAACACTTTTCATCCAACTGTATTTAAAGTGTCCAACAATGACACTTTCAGTTGACTAGTGACGTTCTCCTGGCCAAGAGCATGGGCTCGATAGAGTCAATGACTTTTTGGCATTCCCTTAAGCAATATACCAATTGACTACACATCAACTTATTTTGCCATGTTATGCTTTATGAAATTGGTACGTTTCATTTGCCCACGTCTCTCTATTTCTTTGTTACTTTTCTGTGATTTTGGCTCTCATTCACTTTATAATAGCATCTCTCATTATCTTTTTTATTTCTTGCTCTGTCGATCTTTCATGCACATCGCTGACGCTATGGCTCTCCTTCTCCACTTTTCTTTCAATCACTTTGTCTCAAATATTTTCCATTTATTCTTTCCTTCTGTCATTGAATCTGACTATTGTTGCTGCTTTCGAAAATATGCATTCTCCAGCTCTCCCTCTCACTCTCCTTCTGCATGTCCATTTTATTCTCTTCATGCTCTTATTGATCTTCATGCTCTCTTCTCTTTGTTTATTTATTTTGCTGTCTCCGCAAGTCTGGCCACCGGTTCCAGAGAGTTCTTTCTAAGCACGTGCTTGTATAAATTCGCAGAATGGTTTACACACTGAGGACGTGGGCACTTTTTGTTAAACTAAAGCGATAGATTTACATGCTATCCTTAAACAAAATTCAAGGCTTACAATCTCTTCGAAAATTTGTTTTTGCAGATAATTTCTAATCATATAATAAACAGTTATATCATTTAACAATAAAGAAATGAATAAGCCAGATTGCGATGAAATTTAAATTCGCAGTCGACAAGTTAGCATCCAGAAACTCACTCTGATCAAATACTTTGTCTTAACAAACTGTGAACAGTGACTGCAGGAAACTGACATGAGAATTGGGCAAGTGCTGCTCAGAATAACAGGCAGGAGAGCAAAGATGAACATAAGGAGAAAACAAATAATTTAGTTGTAATCGGTGAATTTATGAAGTTCATTGTGACATTCCAGTTCAGAACAACAAGAACAGCTATTAACTCTAGGGCGGCACGGTGGTCAGTACTATGACCTCACAGCGCTAGGGGCGCGGGTTCACTTCCAGCCTTGGGTGACTGTCTGTGTGGAGTTTACACGTTCTCCCCGTGTCTGCGTGGGTTTCCCCTGGGTGCTCTGGTTTCCTCCCGCAGTCCAAAGATGTGTAGGGTGGGTGAATTGGCTATGCTAAATTGCCCATAGTGTCCAGGGATGTTAAGGTTACGTGGATTAGACATGAGGAAATCAGGCGGAGGGGAATGGGTCCAGGTGGGATGCCCTTCAGAGGGGCTGTGTGGACTTGTTGGGACCAATGGCCTCTTTCCATACTTTAGGGATTCTATGATCTTAAACTTGGAAGTTTGACTACCCGTTCTTGTGTCCAGGCATATAATGTTGTTCACTAACAACTTCTGCTACCATGGCTACATTAATATGTAAGTTCCAAATTGATACCATGTGTCAACTGCGAATTTAAATTTTATTGTAATCTGTCTTATTCATTTCTTTATTTTTAACTGATATAACTGTTTATTATTTCATTAGAAATTATCTGTTCAAACGAATTTCCAAAGAGATTGTAGGTTTTGAATTTTGTTTAAGAACAGCATGTAAATCTATTAACAAAAAGTGCCCACGTCCTCAGTGTGTAACCCATTCTGAAAATCTGTGACAAAAGCTGCCTTTTGCTGCCGTCTCGTGAGGTGTACATGTAATCAGTGTTTTGACCGTAAATTGAGAGGAAGTGTTACTATTTATTTTTCAATCAATGTACATGGGTGTGCAATGCTATGCCTCTGTGACCAGCGGATTCGGAGGTCGGAGTTCAAGCTAAATCTGATGACACAGAGATGGCCATATTATCACGTTATGGCAAGTCATCTCGAAAGAATAATTCCCTATGTTCACCTAAAATATCAGATTTAATCATTGATTAATAAAGTTTGCATTTTATATCTCCTCATAATGATATTGAACGTTGGAGAGTCCTGAAATATAAACAGCCAGGAATTTCTTTGTATTTCTGTTGCATTTCTCCCTAAAAAGCATCGGGTTGCCGATGAACTTTTTTATAATAATCGGGGACTGTTTCTGAATGATCGTTATCAAAGAGAAAATCAGAAGAAAGTCTGAGATGAAGAAAGAATTATACGAAGCAAGGCAAACGAGCTTGTAGCACGCATTGAAATTGGCTGGAACGAAGTTATGTGCAGAGACATGACTGTAATGGCATCAGAGGCGAGGAATAAATGCCTCAACATACATGTCTGATTGAGAGGACAGGAAGAAGGCCGGTGTTGCATCGTTAGTATGAATTAAAATTAAACCGATAGCAGGAAGCGAAATAGGGCCAGAAGGCATAGAATCTGTGTGAATCGAGTTCAGGAACTGCACAGTAGAAATAAAGACCGGACGAGAGTTATGCACAAGCTCCCGAGAAGCACTCAGAAGGTGGGGCAGGAAATAAATCAAGCAAAGAAAAAGGAAAGTAAGAAAGGCATTATTCTTATAATCATGGCGTAATCGATATGCAGATAGGCTGGGAAAATGAAGTTGACAGTGGGTCCCAATAAAAATAATTTCTTGAATGTGTCCGGTATGCTTTTTGGAGCATCTGTGTTCGAGGCAAATAGGAAATAGGCAATTATGGATTTGATAATGTTTAATCAGGCAGACATTAATAGGCAATTTAAACTGAAGAAATCCGTTTCAGTGGTGAGGACAAAACTATATAATTCACCCTGCAGTACGAGAAGGATCTACTGGAATCAAATGCACCGAGATTACAATTGAGGATAGGTAACTAGAAAGACTTGAGGTAGTTTAACTTTTTAAAGAATATCTGTAGCTCGGGTTGTGGTTAGTGTTGTTGATTTTTTCACTGACTGGCTTTCATGTAAACATTTCATCTCCCTTCCAAGTGACATCGTCAGCGCTGTTAGCATCAGTTCAAGCGCTGTTGCTCTGTCCCGCTCTGAATTTAAATGTTCCGGGCTTTCAAGGTGGGCAGATTTGTTTCCGGTTTTTTACCGTAGTGGTATGTACATGAGGTCTATTTGAAGATGTTTGTTAAATGTGTTGGTGGTTTCATACCAGGCCTCCAGGTATTCTTGTGATCGTTTTTATTTTGCTTGTCCTCGTACTCTAACTTTGGCCCGGTTAAATTGATGTCCCTCTATATCGGAGTGTATTGAAACGAAGGAGAGTTAGTCGTGCCGTTTTGCTGTGAGTTAGTGTTTATGCATACTGGTCACGAGTTTCCTGTCCGTCTGTCCTATGTAGCGTTTCTCGCAATTGCTGCATGGTATTTATATTTCACATTTGGCCTGCTCATTGTAGGTATGTTTCACTACTCTGTTTAAACGAATGATAACTCACTTCAACACCCCGGAGCTGTGCAAAAATGAAGAACAGCACGTATACAGAGTCTTTGCAAATAATGGTTATCCTAACAGCTTCGTCCGCTAATGCCGAGCCAGCAAACAACCCCAAAAACACATTGTACACCCCAACACACTGTCCACGCTACGCTAGGCTAGAAACACATCAGAACTGACTACAAAACTCTTATGACCTCTTGGAATGAGGATCGCACACAACCCAACAGCCACAATTCGCCAGTTATTCTCAAAGACGAAAGATTCCATACCTACAATGAGCAAGACGGATATGATAATATAAAATACCATGCAGCAACTGCGAGGAACATTACATTGGACAGACGGGTAGTAAATGCGACACCAGAATACATGAACACTAACTCGCAGCAAAACAGCACAAACAACTCTCCCTCCTTTCGAAGGACTCCAAAATAGAAGGACAACAGTTTAACTGGGACAAGGTTACGGTATTAGGGTAAGCAAGACAAAGGCAAGTACAAGAATTCCTGGACACTTGGTTTTCAAACACCGCTGCAATTATCAAACATTTTGAAATAGACCCCATCAGCACACAATTACGGTACAAAATCAGAAACAAGATGCCCAACATGACAGGCTGGACCATATAATTTCAGAGTGTGACAGAACAACAGCGATTCAATGGAGGCCAGACAGCATTGACGATGTCATCTAGAAGGGAGGTGAAAGGTTTCCATGAAAAACAGTCAATTCGGTGAATCAACTGACAACTTCAGGCATGAGGGAGCACACGACCAGAGTTGATCGGAAGGGAGCAGCAATAATGGGAAGTTCTGGGGTAATTCGGGATATACAGCAGAAATTCATTCTAAGGAAGAAGAAGCAATCTAAGAGCGGAACAAAACCAAATAGCTGACAAGTTAAGTCAAGTGCCGCATAAAAGCAAAATAGAAAGCATATAATACAGTGAAGATTACTGGGAAACTAGATTATCGGAAAACCTTTAAAATCAGCAGAGAACAACTGATGATAGTAACAAATGCAGCGTAGATTAAATATGAGAATGTTAGTTACTCATATAAAAGCAAATTGTAAGAGTTAGTTCTGGATATATGAAAGATAAGAGAGGGACAAGAATCTGCATTAGACAAATGGAAAATGAGGTTGGAGAAATACTAATGAGGAAAAAACGAAATAGTGAAGTAACGGAATACGTATTTTCCATCAGTTTTCACGTTTGAAGACCCCAATAGCATATCACAATTTCAAGAGCGTCAGAGGCATATTTGAGTGCAGTGGACATCACGAAGGTGGAGGTGCTGGGGCAGCTGAAAGGTATGGAGTGGGTAAGTCACCCAAACCGATGTGCTGCACTGCAACATTCTGACGGAAATACCTGAGGAGATAATGGAGAAACTGACGGTGACCTTTCATGAATCACTGGAGTCAGACAATGTGCTGGAGGGGTGAAAAATGGCTAATGTAACACGATCTTTAGGAAGAGAGAGGCATATAATACTGTAAATTACAGGCCAATTATTGTCCTTTATTAGTAAGTATGTAGTGACCGTTATTAAGGATGATACTTGAAGTGGATGGAAAAAAAAAGGATGAGTCTGCGCGTTTCATCAAGTGGAAGTCATGCCTAACAAATCGGCACCAAGAGGCAGGAAACTTGTAGGGCCCCACGGCTAGAATGCCTGAAATTGAAAGCAAATTGTGCATGTCTCGAGATTTGAAATTCCTGCGATTAGATTGGTATTTCTTTTCAAATAGAACCGAATTTCAAATTTGGTGGAGGTGGCTGGATGTGGGGAAATTTTGTCGGTTGAAACGTTGAACCCGACAGCAGGTCCTTAATTTTCAGTTTAAATGTTTTGATCTTAAATTGTGTGCCTGACATGGAATGTTCAATGCAATTATTAAGAATATTAAAATTTTATTCATGTATCTAAAAGTGGAGTACGCCACATGGAGACAATTTGATTGTTTTTAATTTCGCAGTTTTAAAGTTGAAATGTTTTGTAATTTAATCTTTCGGATATCATGAACAATGTCTATTTTTGGGTAAAACATCATTGATCTATTTTCTTCTTCCTTTGCCATAATTAGTAACAATTGCATGTTATTGGTTGTCTCCGCACTTAAACGTGATATTGCCGCACATTTCTGTGCAATGAAGGTCACATAGTTGCGGAAATAACACCTATAAGAACAAACTTCAAAAAGACCCGCATTCAGAACTGTCGATCGTTAAATCTGTAAACATATTCCCGATAATCTTGTACCATGTTTTCATGTGTAAACATGAAAACCTATCTTCTCCATTTTCCACCTCTCTCTGTGCAGCCATGTTTGTACAACTGCATCTCATCGCACACTTTTGGCCATGACGTAGACAGGCTGCTGTTCACATGTCTATCAATCACCATCATATAAATTCCAATCCTTCTCTGTGGCTGCATATAAACTGACGTTTTCCCAGCCACCATCAGTTCTGAGGAAGGGTCACCGGACCCGAAAAGTTAACTCTGTTTTCTCTTCCACAGATGCTGCCAGACCTGCTGAGCTTTTCCAGCAGCTTTGTTTTTGTTCCTGATTTACAGCATCTGCAGTTCTTTTGGTTTTTAATCACCATCATCTATACTGCTGTACAGAAATTCCCTTCATCTAGCCTCGTTCGCAAATGGTAATAAATGTTAATTGTTGTTAATCTTAGATAATTATTTATATTCTATCATGGGATCATGACAAATTTAGACAGCAATTTTGCCCACTCATTATTGACATTAAGTTGTTTTCTTGCCTGACATTTTCAGAGTCCAGTTCAGAGTTATGTATATTGCTGTGCATCTGCAGTCACAAATTGGCCAAGCTGAGTAAGGATGGCTGATTTGTTTTCATAAAGACGTTCGTGAATCAGATCTGTTTTTACAGCAGTTTATTATTACGTCACGGTCACCATTTCTGAAATTCGATTTAAAATCAGGATTTGGTGCGTTGACTTCAATAGCCAGTATCTGCAATGGAGGGTTTTGAATCCAAATATTTTGAATGCAAAACATTAATGTGGACCACTGGATCAGTAGTCCATTGATATTACCACAACCAATCTTTCTCTGTTTTCATTGTCATTACAAGTCCTAAACTCAAAATGGCATGCGTTTGTGGTAACGTTTCTCCCTTGAAGTAAGAACCTGGTTTTAAACGAACTCAAGAGAATTAAACACCATCGTATTGAAGAGAAACGGTTGCACAATCCGAGAGTCTCTTTTTTTTTCTGAAGAGATGAAAGACAGCGAAAAGTCCATCTCACAAAGACTGTAAACGGAATGGCTCTTAACGTGCTTCCGTATAAAGTGGCCTTCTAGCTGGCACCATCTGGGTGTCTGTTTGAATTGTAGGGAATTGACTGCGTCTCTGTGTGGTCCTAATTGCGCAGAGACAAACGGCAGTTTCAGGATACTTATAATTGTTATATCAGTTCTATGAAACCTTAAACATCACAGGTGATCACTGCACGAGAACCCAAAAGGATCATGTTCATATGTATTGAAAGTGCGCTTTACCATGGCATCATCTATTTTTACGACAGTTAGTTCAGACGTTGGATGTCGTATTGTTCCATAGCAGCTACACTCTAACACAGAGCAAAAATGATATCAACAATCAGCATCAAACTCTCTGATCATCGTAAGCACCAAAAATCATCACTAACATTTTACCAACAATGACATCAATTATGGCCAAAGAAGTTATAACTGGCTGCAGGTGAATGGAGATAAGCCGAGTGCTCACTTCACTCACATTGCTTAATGAATTAAAAGAAAACGACCGTTAATGCTATTATTATGAGAAGCTGCATGAATCTGTATCCCATGAGAATTCCAGACACGTTTACATAACAATGCAGGAAGTGACCTGTCAGATCCAAAACACTGATCCCTGTCTCACAACCTACTTCTCTAGAATTGCTCAAAGGTATCAAATTAACTATAAACGTAAATTGTGTCGAGTATAAGCCTGCAGAGCAAAATGTTGAGCAAGAAAACCGCAGTCTCAAAGCTGAGAGCAGCGTCACCAGCCGAAGATACAATGATGGGATTGAAATAGTAATGACTGAGCATCGAGAAGGCTTGCCCACACCCTGCACCTGCTCAATGTACAGCTGCAGAGAAAATTAGCTGGCTGAGAGGGGTTCAGTGCACGGGTAGTCGTGTTAGGGAACTATGAAATAAATAGCAACTTCTAAAAGTGAGTAATCGAATTGCCTGAATGAATGTGTTTCTCTCCTCATCTTTCAGATCCCACATTTTGTAAATTTATACTTGAATCTTATTTCCCCATTACATTGGATATTGTGTTCCAGATCGTAACAAATCGCAGTAAAATAAATACAAATCAACTTTCCCGATCTTTATCCTCCTCTACAGTTCGGAAAACTTGTTTTTTAATCGTCGACTGTTAGAAACCTGAACAATGGGGAGGCAATGACCTCGTGGTGTTTTGTTGGATTGTTAATATAGAGATCCAGGCAATGGTCTGGAGACGGGGCTTCGAATCCTTTTCAGTAAAAAACCGGAATTAAGCGTCTAGTGATGGCTATGATAACATTGTTGATTGTTGGAAAAAAAATATATCTGGTTCACTTCAGGGATGAAACCTGCCATCATTGCCCGGTCTGGCCAACATGTAACTCCAGACCCACAGCAATGTGGTTGACTCGTTTCTTCCCTCTGGGATGGACGATAAATATTGGCCTGGAACCTGTGAATGCATTTAAACATAAGGTGCGATCAACAAATTTTAAACGATGAAATTTCAGCAAGTCAATTAACTGTCATTCTATCCTATGTAATGAAAAGATATCACGTTATATTTTTCAATTGTTTTCATATGAGAGGTTCTCAGCTCTAGCATCTTTCTGTTGAATCGGCAGTTTCTCCAAAGGCTTTCATCTTTGGCAATACCTGAATTGGACATTGTAGTCTAATGGACATGTCCAACTGCAGTGAGTAAGGTGACAGGATGAGTTTACCTCCCTCTCATTTCACTGTGTGACTCCAATACTGAGCTGAAGAGCGCTTTCTACTTTCAATTCTTAGACATTATGCATTCCAGTTCGCACCACGAGAACCACTAAGAGATGTTTCTGACAACACCTAAGTCTTTGTGTTATGGCAGAGATTAGGGAACATTAATCGAGGCAAATAGTTTTCGTTAAGATTATATAGTACAACTGTCGTTGCACCTCACCACTTCTTGAAGGTTCTCCAGTTCAAAGGTATCGTGTTTGATCTTGAATCAGTAATTTCAAAGGCGACTATTATCATAATGGCTGCATATCGTGTTATTAATCTCAGTAAAATTGCAGTTACTAATGGAATACATTGACAGAATTAATGCTTTCACTTTTAATTTAATGAAGAAACAGGACAGAAACATTTAGATGAAGGCCAAAGGCATGGTGGGCAGAGATGTACGGCAGGGAACTGAATTCAGTGGGAGACAGAGTGAGAAACAAAATGACAGAGAAAGACAGATTACTGACAGAAATATACGCACAAAAAGAGAGAAAAAATAATGTTTGCAAAGAGCTTTGGGATATCATGCAGTAATTAGATGCAACTGACACGGATTGGTACACAGATCGCACCAGGAATGAGTTATCAGCCAATCATGTCCCAGGATAGTATTTCCTTTTATCCCATGCAAGGACATCACCCCCTACTTTCACTCTTCTATATTTTGCACCACTTTTAACACGGTTAAATAATACAGCTGCATTTCATTTACATTTAAACCAGAAACGATGTGTTCTTCACGTTTCTTGCTGATAGGACTGATCTTGATGCCTGGTGAGTGTATTTTTTTTTACACTAGTGCTTGTTGGGTGTACTTCCTCCAATTTTTAATTTGAATTTTATATTCCTGTTGCAGGTACAAGTGGCATCGATTCAGTCTCTCAGGATACGTCTGATTTAACAGCTCGGGAAGGAGAGACTATCACACTGAACTGCAGTTACTCCACGTCTGATACTTATCCTTACCTCTTCTGGTATATTCAGTACCCAGGGAGTTCCCTGACGTATGTATTGAAGAGATACGGCAATGATCTGGGAGAGACTTCTCTAAATTTCCGCAGCAGGTTCGCTGCTTCTTTGGACAACAAACAAAAAATTGTTACCTTGAGAGTCCTTAGGGTTCTTGTCTCTGACTCCGCCGTGTATCATTGTGCACTGCGTCCCACATTGTTATAGGGACACAGTCAGCATGTACAAAAACTAGCAAAGGATATTCACCACCTTTCAGGCTGTGAGGTTAGGCAAAATGGTTACCGATAGAGAGAAAAAGAAAACGGACATCAGCATGCAAAGAGAGTCTTGGTTGAATATTGTTCTTCTCTGTCTTCATTCAATTTTCTTTGGAAATACCAATACGTTGTTGGTGCCACCTGTACGTGGAGCTAATGTCTAATTTCAAAAACAAATACTTTGTTCAAATAAGAGTGAAAATATGCGGTAAAAGAATAATTACATGTAACAGGATGGCCACTAAATTTTTTTGTCGCCATAGGCCATATTCCATTCTGAGATGCCTGAACGAAAATGTAACCACACTGCTCTTTGCGATATACAATCCATGACTGACACACAGCCACAGGCAAAACGTCTCTCACTGAACATGACACAAAGTAGAATAAAATTCACTTTTTCTCCAGGTAGCTCTCTGGTTTGGCACAATGCATATTCTAGAATCATGATATTTATAATTGCTATTCCACAACAGAGAGGCAACCGAGCGATTCTAGATGGTATATTGTCAACGGAGCACGCTATGTGAGAACATCTAAGGGGAGATATGAGCAATAGATCTCTTGGAAGACTTCTTCTGCTGTTTCACCGCTGGAAACTTCGTGATATAATTCATCAGCAATGTCTCGCTGGTAGCATTGAAAAATATACACAGTTCGCAAAATGAGCAGATTAAACGTTTATACATCTCTGGAAGAGTTTCTCGTATCCTTTCTGGTTAGATATGCTTCAGATTGTTCACCTCTGTAACCAACCATGGCGAACCTATAAGTGATGCAGAAGGAAATTTATTTTATAATGTTGCTTTTTGTTTAAATTGATGACTTTATAGAACGTTTAGCTTCTGTAAGCCGGGATGGCTATTTCGTATTTTGTTTTAAAGTTTCCTATTTTACACTTCTTCTGTCTTCTGAATGTAATTCTGCCACACGTGTCTTTATTGATCCTGTACTGTTCTAACTCATCTTCCTCTTCCCTTTCCTTTGTCCCCGTTTCCAGTTTTAGACAGTAAGAACATAAGACATTGGAGCAGAATGACGTCATTATGCCCACCAATGTGTTCTCCCATTTGATTATGGCAAAAATGTTTCATAACACCTCTCTCCTGGATTACGTCTCTGATCTCTTGCTAATCAAGAACGCATTTATCTCGACCTTAAAGTCAGTTAATGACTTGGTCTCCTCAACTTTCTGTGTAAACTAGTTCCAGAGGTTCACCACCCTCTGGCTGTAGAAAGTCCTTTTCATCTCAGTTCTAAAGATCCGTTCCATCACGCTAAGGCTGTGCCCTAGTGTCCGAGACTGTCCTACTATTAGCAACATCTTATTTACGCTCTTTGTATCAAAGCCTCTTGGTATTCTGTGCGGCTCAATAAGATCTCCCTTTTAATTCTAACTTTCCATTGAGAACGGATCCAAAGTCTGGGGAGGGAGGAGGTGTTACACCAGTTACAGGGGAAGGTGCCGTTGGGCTGTGGGAAGGTGTTGGGGGTGAAGGAAGAGTGGACCATAGTGTCCTGAAGGGAACGGTTCCTGCGGAAGGCCGACAAGGGAGGGGAGGGGAATATATGTCTGGTGGTGGCATCTTGCTGGAGGTGGCAGAAATGGCGTCTGATGATCTTCTGGATGTGGATGCTGGTGGGATGGTAGGTGAGGATATAAGGAACCCTATCGCTGCTGCGGGAGGGAAGAGAAGTGGTGAGGGCAGAAGTGCGGGAGATGGGTCGGACCCGATTGAGGGCCCTGTCGACAGCGGAGCTGGGGAATCCTCGATTGAGGAAGAATGTGGACATTTCAGAGGCTCCCTTGTCGAAGTTGGCCTCATCTGAACATATGCTTCGGAGACGGAGGAACTGAGAGAATGGGATGGTTTCTTTACAAGAATTGGGGTGTGAGGGTGTATAGACCAGGTAGTTGTGGGAGTCGGTAGGTTTGTAATGGATACCTCCTCCCTCCTCAGTATCCAAGGGGCCAAACATACCTTTCAGGTGAAGCAACACGTCACCTGCACTTCCAATAATCTGGTCTACTGCATTCGCTGCTCACAAAGTTGTCTCTACATTGGGGAAACGAAGCATAGACTTGGCGACCGCTTCGCAGAACATCTACGTTCTACTCGCAAAAAAGATCCTGAATTACCTGTTGCCTGCCACTTCAATGCACCACCCTGCTCTCTGGCCAACATCTCTGTCTCCAGCTTGCTACAGTGTTCCAGTGAAGCCCAACGCAAGCTGAAGGAACAACACTTCATTTTCCGCTTGGGGACCCTAAAGCCCTCCGCACTCAATATTGAGTTCAATAATTTTAGGGCCTAAACTCTCCCATGTCCCAGCCACCCACCCCACACACCAGGCCTTGTTACCACATAGCCTGCCACTACACACCCGCTGTTGTTAGTCACTAACAGTCCCCATTGACAACAATTCACCCTCCCAGCCTGATCGTTAGCAACTCCTTTGTCTGTCCAACTGTCTTTCTCTCTCTTTGGGCTCTATCCGATCGTTTACTCCCTATCTCACCCACCTCCCTATTTTCGGCATATAAACTGACGTTTTCCCAGCCACCATCAGTTCTGAGGAAGCGTCACTGGACCCGAAACATTAATTCTGTTTTCTCCTCCACAGATGCTGCCAGACCTGCTGAGCTTTTCCAGCAACTTTGTTTTGTTCCTGATTTACAGCATCCTCAGTTCTTTTGGTTTCTCTCCCTTTGTGGTTGCCCTGGGCAGATGAAAATTTAATCCAGACAACAGTGAGATGGTAAGAGTAAATAGGCAACACAATATTTCGGCTGCAGTTCTAAACAAAGTTTCCGATTAAGTTCTCAATACCGAATAAGTGGAGGTCACCACTTAGGAAGTCTGAATTCTAAGACTCGGCTTAGTCATAATGAACAATATGTTGAACCCAAATTCAATTATTCCTCACGAATGTCAGGCAATCTAGTTAACTATCTCTTTGATGGGCGAATTGTGTGACTGAATGTGACTCTGAGATAATAAGTCTAAACTTTAACGGAGTCCATGTTGTTCTGCATGTGGGCAGAAACTACTTCAGTATATCAAGATTTGCAGATGTTAGCGAGGACTGCACAATGTAAAGGAAATCTCTCGCGTTTTGTTCTTATACTCGAGGAAATGATGATCATGACGTCGTAGAACTTGACTGTGCTTGTGGCACTACTCTGAGAAATCTAGTAACTCTATTGTGACATAGAGTAGATAAGTCTCCAACAAATTCATGTCGCTCCTATTGTGTTGTGAAAGATTCAGAACAGTTGCGAGCTTTGCCTCTGTTTCCGACCGATTTCCATTTTATTAGGGTCCCTGAAGAGGCAATTTATCAAATACAAATAGAGCATTTGAACTGTATTCTTGGGTTTTGATACCGCATCTGAACTGGTTAAGTCTCCAGTTAGAGAGGCATCACTATATCGAACTCTATCAATGACGGAAATGATGGGGTCATTCGTTGCATTTACTGATAGCACTGAGGTGGTAGGATAATGTGCTCGTGAGTAGACTGTTAGTACTGTCTGATTCCAATACTTTTGTGTATCTCTTCACAGGAATGCGCGGTCTCTAGAGGAGATCCCTACTCCTCTCCACATTATGCTCCAAGTTCTCCACTATTGCAGTAAAGGACCTGACAGTACACCTTGGATTCTGTCACATCATTGTCATCTATCTACATGACAGGCTCTTTTCTACTGCCGTTCCCTGCACGTCCTCAAATTGCTTGCATTTTCTTTACTTTGAGAGAAACCCGATTGCTGCAGGCAGTACAGACAATGTTTAAATGTCGTTACCAAAGTACAGACTGTTGCGTTATGAACTATATTTATAATTTTCCAGTTTTTTTTTTATTCTGTGATTTAGTATAAGCTTCTGTCATTTGAATTTGCAGTCAACTTGAAGTTTTGTTCAACGGTTATGGAATCTTATTGTATCATGATCATAACAACTTTAGTCAGAAAAATGAAACTTGCTTCTATCTCTCTCCCTCTCTACCACGTGGCTTGTTATTGTCTCAGTGTCTTCTGTGTCTGGCTTACATTCTCCTTGACTTTCACTCGCGGTAACACTTGCACAGATTTTGTTTGCACTTCAATGCTACTAAACAAGAAGGGAGGGAAAAAAACGAGATGATCAAAATGAATAGATAGTAAGAAGTACAGAGAGTACAGTAGACATACAGATAAACGAAGAGCCAGAGAGTGTATAATCTACGAAGTGTCAGAGGCAGGAATGTTTTAGGAAAATGCCTGAGAGATAGAGAAGTAGGGGGTTGGGTGGAAGAGATCTAGGAAGAGATTCATGGAGTTAGCGACGAGCAGCAATTGTTTGATAGAGGGAGAAACTTTCAGGGAATGAGATAAAGTGAAGAGATTACAGTAGTCAGAAACAAATAAGAGGGAGAGAGGAAGAACTCAAGAGAGAGAAACAGTGGGATGTGGATGTAAAAGTCGAAACGCAGTCTGTACCGCATGACATTGGAAAGGTAAGGCATTCTATTAATTGAGACAGTTGTTCAGATAATGTAAGAGGCCATTCTCCCTTTCAAAATTCATCCGTGGCACCAGAGGAGAGAGAAAGATTTGCAGACAGAGACACTAAGGCTGATAACGACAAATAGCAACAAATCACGTCTGCTGCAATGAGAGAAGGACACAGTGAGAGGAGAATAGAGATGAAATATTCTGATATAAGACAGGATATAGGCTAATCAGACATTTGGACCTTACCTGTCAGTCAATAACATTACGGGCATTGGTCCACCTCGAATGAACCTTTCAACATTATGGCAAAACAATACCATAATTCCACTTGTATTCAATTCAACCATCTTGTTAGGAACATGGGTTGTCACAGGTTTATTTCCCGTCGATGGAAGAAATTATTTTTCATTTCTGTCGTAGAGGTGAGATAACTTATTCTGAGATTATGCTTTCTGGTCCGAGACTCTTCCTCAAGGGAAATAACGTCTCTATACCTGTACTGTCATAGATAATAAATTGTCATAATATTTGCTCCTCTGTTGCCTACTGAATTTTTTGTGGAGTATTTAATACACACTTCTCGTTTCGACGGTGCTCTTGTTTTATTCCTAAACTTTACCCACAAGGTACCATTTGAAGAACTTTCCATGATGTTGTCCATCCCTTCTACAGTAACTGACTCCTTCATTAATAATGCGACGCCACATCCTATTTTGCACAGTCCCCTGCACTGCCTGAAGATTCTGTACCCCATATATTTCTGTCCTGCCCATCCCTCTACCTTGTTTCTCTGACGGAAACAATTACTGAAGCCGACAAATTCATGAACGTGCTCATTGAAGGAATAAGCGAAATGTATTCAGTAGGAAATGACAGAGATGCTGAGGGAACACAAAATACTCTCCAGATCCTACTTCGTCGGGTCATATAACATGAATAAAGGCCTGGCAATCGGATGAGAGGCAGGTGTACAGAAGAAGATAGTGAGACGTGAGTTGAAATGTCAGGCAGATAGTTGTAAAGATATCGAGAAATGTTCAACTCAGAAAGGAAGTGAGCAAAATGGAGAGGGACATGGAGAGATAAAGAGGAAATAGATGGAAAAGTCGCAGTGCACACTGAAGGAGAAATTAGGGGATACATCCAAGGAGTTCGAGACGTCCACGTTTGAAAACCTCTTTATATATCTAGCCAGAATTCAAAACTATTGCTTAAGTCCGTAGCCATTAGGAATTTACGAATTCTGTAAATATTGATTCATAGCTTTGAGTGTGAGCAGTGTATGGAAGTCTCTTTTAAAATGATTTGCTGTTATGAATTAATGGGACTCTTTTCTGTATCAATTCGGGCTGGCTAATTCGCACTCGTACCTGAATGGCAATCATAGAATCCGTTCGAAGAAGGTTTAATAAATCCTGGAGTCATCTATGAGACAAATAGCATATATCAGATAAGGTTTCTCATGAAATGTGAATAATAGTTGCATTCATAAGTATGATGAGGTACCCATAGATTATTATCTTATTTCCCTCAGAAAAAATGAACGACACTGACTTTATGCAATTGTAAAATCAACCTTACATGAGATGTTCTTCTTTGCTTGTCTATCCACAATAATCATCATCAGATGGATTACAACCGTTGAAGAAGGCATTTCACCAGTCATGTCTACAGGGTACTTCGGAGCGGGAAACATATTCTCATCTTAACGTTGACACTGAAATCACTTGAAATAAAAATCCACTTGACACTTGAATGTGAAAAGTCCACATTTTCCTGATACAAAAACAAACGTGCAACTAAATTATGCAGAAAAAAAATAGCAAACTAATTTGAAATAAACCACCGTGTTTCAAATCACAACACAAGCAAAGCATTCTTCGTCAGTGTAGAAACATTCCCTGATAACGGTTACAGTGGCAAAATAGTTAAGAGGGACTCTATTTGCTGCCTGCGACCACAGTACCTGCTCGAGACATGAAAAAGTGAAGTTATCACAGCCTGAGAAACGACATCAGGAGGCTGATTAAGGGATTGTGAATGCGTTTATTCAAAATTTCCATCATTATTTTGTTTTGTTTTATGACGTATTTATAAAAAATGTGTCCCTGATTGGGCCAACATTTATAATCTATCCTTAGTTGCCCTTTGAGAAGGAGATGGCAAGTTGCCCTCGTGAACTGCTGCAAACCATTTATTGTAATTTGACACACAACGCTGCTCGGGAATGAAATCCGTATATTTGACACAGTAAACCTGGTGAACAAGCTGTAAGGAGTCTGATGGTGAGTTACATGCCAAACTATTCATAGTCGTTCAACACCTCCTCAATGTGACAAGTCCACTTCAGTTTCTAGTCAACAGTACCACCCAGGATGTTGATAGTGGGGACGTCAACGATGGTAACGCCAGTGAATGGCCAGGGATGTTGGTTATATTGTATCTTAATGGAAAAGTTCGTTCCCTGGCATTTGTGTGCTGCAAATGCTACTCGTCATTTATCAGCTCAAACCTGGATATTACACACGTCTTATTGTGTATTGTCACGGACTCGATCAGCATCTGGCGAATGTGAGTAAAAACGCAAACACTTGGGGATCACATCATGTGAGGATAATTGCTTAAAAGTTTCAGAAGCAAGCATGACCTTAAATATCTTTTATTTTTCAGATCTGATTCATGTGAATAATGTAATTCAGTATTGTCCTCACCTGTTAATATGCAGGGGAAACCTTTCTCTAAAAGATTCATTTATGATTCAACATGGAACAGGTGTTATCTATTCTGGTACCAGCAACAAATTGTTACACGCTCGGATTGTTTTGTTTTACTGTGGAAGTAAAAAGCCACTTCCGAAAAAAAAAATCCATCGAGACACTGTTCCTCTAAATACCAGACTTCGAATAAATTCAACACTTCAAACAATTCAAGATTTCAGTTAACTGTAATATAAAACCAGAAGGCATACAAATAGAACACAGTCTCACAGCATTAAAAAAATATATATTTTGGACCATCTGTCAGATGCCCTGAATGGTGACAGTTGCGTACAGGCAGAAAGAGACACAACCAAACGTTGCTCACGTGCAAAGTGAGAAAAAGTAAACCAAATTAACGTCAACGATATTGTCACCAAATTGCTTACATATGCTTCTGGAAAGAAATAAAAAAACTGTAGAATGGAATTCAATCATCCATTTAAGAAGGCAAACAAAGCAAGCGTATACATAACAAAACTGAAGACTGTTGGACGTCACAGAGGATGTGAGAGACCATGGATGCCATACCACTCGAGATGGTAGAACGGATAGACGGAATAGGAACAAGTAATATCTGATGCTTTCCATCAATACATAACGTATACATTTCAAAGGGAGGGATATAATTCTGGAAATGCATAGGCATCGGTTGGACCATAGTTGAAATGTCGTGCACTGTTCTCTGGATAAATGTGAGGTGTGGCATTTTGGTAATACTAACAAGGCCAGGACGTATAAGTTCATTGGAGGGCTCTGGGTAGTGTTGAAAAAAGCAGGCTGACCTGGGGTTCAAGCACATAATTCATCAAAATTTGCATCACAAAACTACAGGATGATTAAGAAGGCGTTTAGCACGTTTCCCTTCATTGCACAGGCCTTTGAGTGTATGAGTTGGGACATCATGTTGAGGTTGCACAGGACGTTGGTAAGGCGTCTACTGGAGTAGTGTGTGATGTTGTAGCCGCCATAACATAGGAAGGATATTATTAAACCAGAGTGATTTCAGAAAAAAAATTACAGAAGTTATCGGGAATGGAGGATTTGAGATATAAGAATAGACTGTAAGCCTGGGACTTTTCTCCCTGGAGCATAGGAGTTTGAGTGATAACCTTCTTGAAGTTTATAAAATCATGAGGGCACACATAAGGTGATTGACATGGGTATTTTCGGTAGGGTGGGCGACTTCAAAACTAAGGTCATGTTTTCAATGTGAGAGGAGAAAGGATTAAAAAGGGCATAAGGGTTTTTTTTTACATGGATTGGTTCGTGTGTGGAAGAAACTGAGAGAGAACTGGTAGCAGGTACAGTTGCAATGTTTAAATGACATTTGTATAAGTTCAGGAATAAGAAAGGCTTGAAGGGATGTGGGCCAGTCACAGTCAGGTAGCAACAGTTTAGTTTCGAAACATGGTCAGCATGGACTGGGCCATCCGAAGGGTCTGTTTCCATGTTCTACAATTCTATTACCCCTTTACAAGAAGCATATCGATACTTTAAGGAGAATTTATTTGTAAAGATGTCTGTCTGTGCTAAAACATATAAATTATAGCAATGAGAAAAATGTGGTATGGCTAGAATTGTTTTCATAAGTACACAGAAAGCAGGGTCCTGATTTAAATAAGGTGCAAAAAATGATGAGGCACTCGGAGAGAATAGACAGAAAAGTTTGAATCCTCTGGAGAAAATGTACGTAAAAAGGGGACACAGCTTTACGATGATCAGAGGAAAGTTGAGAGGGGAAATTAGGGAAAACATTTTTACCGAGAAGGCGGTGGTTATCTGTCAATTTTAGTGATTGAGGTGGAACCCTTAGACTCATTAAACAAAAAGGAACCATTCATTGAAATGACACATCTTCATCAGTCTTCAGGTGGCTCACACTAACAATGAGTTTCGGTCATTTCTAATCATTTTAAATTAAGAAAAGGGAACATGAAATTAATGCCCATGCTCGTGTCTCATTCTTTTATCATTTTTGAAAATTAAATAACTGATGGGTTCTGACAGCAGATGAGACACATCAGCAGAGAATTCTTGTCAAGTCCTTTCCTTGCAATCTGGTGGTTATTTCATGTAACAACAAGACACTTAAAAAGAAGGTTCTGCATCATCAAGTACTGTACAAATGAAAAGAAAATGAATTTATTTTAAAAAATACAGCAAACAATCAATAAACAGAAGCAATGAAAAGGCCGGTGTGAACTGAATATTTTAACCATAATGAATTGGAATAGTTTTAATGTGCTCAAAAGATGTATTTGCTGAACATAGCCATCATCTTTAAAGTGGCAGGAACTTTATTGCTTGCTGTAACTTTTTAATTCTGACTCATAATTGCTTAATTAGATTATTCTAATGGGGACAGGGCAAAATGAGGCATGGCCTTTAGCAGACACAGTCACTTATCTCTATGCCATGCAGAATTTGAGGAGCAAACCGTGAAGTTCTCTATAAAAATTCAAACTGTGTTACAATAATCGAAGAGTAGAGAACGAGGCGAAAATAAGGCGTGTATCAGACAATGATTCAAAATTGACACGAAACTAGAAGAGTTATAAGCATGGACCCGTGATAGGAATTCAAATAAGGAAAACATCGTCACAGAGATGAAAAAAAAATGGGAACTCGAGGAATAGATATGAATTAGTGGGAAATAACACAGTGCAAAAGAGACATAAAATATAAACTCAATTCAGAGTAACAAACAGTAAGGAATGACGTAATTTGCAAAGCCCATTAACAGCAATCATATTTCCATCATTAGTAATTGCTTAGGCCTGTTATCACATCGCCTGAAGAAACACGGTTTCTAAATGCCCACAGAGTAAAATGATAGGCCCTCATTTATCCCGCCAGAGGGGGCCATAGTTATGTTTGTCGCATATTTTCTCAATATTGTACAACAGTGCATTGCAGTAACCTTAAACCTCGCCCTATCGCAACTGAATCTTCATGTACAGAAATACAGAAATAAAGGAACAAGAAGGAAAATAGGACCTGTGAGTGGAGCTGCCGAAGAAGAAGCCAGGGCTAAATTGAAAAGCAACTTGTCTCCTATTCCTTTCCTTTCTTGACCATAAATACATCCTTAGTGACTGAAAGCTGAAGGAAATGATGGTGTGAAATTGCACGTAAGTATCTCAACGATGATGAGAAAATGATAAAAACAGGGTTAGAATTGATGGAACACGCAATTGCTGACAGATGATAGAAAATGAAACAATGATCTGTTTCTGAGGTGGCGGGTGCTGTTTGTGTCTGTGCGTGCATGTGTGTGTGTGTGTGTGTGTGTGTGTGTGTGTGTGCACGCGCATCTGTATGTGGATGTTGTAATCAAATACATTGTACCACTTGGTCTCCTGTTGTGGCTAATGGAGAGCTGTTATCGTAAGAGTTTGTTAATTGGGCCCGCCAATTCTGATACTCCAACAAAATCAACTTTAATACTTCTCTGTCTTGTCGACATATTTGAACAGTTAATGTGTTATCATTGTTATATCTGTCCAATGCCCGTTGTCAAATGAACAATTTCACCTTGCTTTTTTTTCGTTGTATCCACAATAAGAATACGACAGCAGAGCTGAGGTGGGCTCTTTGCTTGAATTGACGATCATATCATATGGCACGTCACGCCTTCTTTAAGAACTAATCAATGAGCAGAGACCAAAACGTTATTCAACCTCTTCCCGGCTTATGCTGAAAATAATTTCAGCTTTGAATCGTTCTGATAACTTCCACAATGAACATTTTGCACGAGGTCGCTTAATAACTTAGAATCCTAGAGTGTGGAAACAGGCCCTTTAGCCCAACAAGTTCACAGTGACCCTCATAGCATCCTACCCAGCCCCATTACCCTGTAACCCACTCATCCCTGAGCACTATGGGCAATCCCCCTAGCCTGCACATCTTTGGACTGTGGGAGGAAACCAGAGCAGCCGTAGGAAACCCATGCAGACACGGGGAAGATATACAAACTCTACACACACAGTTGCCCAAGGGTGGAACCAAACCCAGGACCTCAGCGCTGTGAGGCAGCAGTGCTAACCACTGAGCCACCTGCTGCCTCAACCGTGCGTTCATTCCGCATAGCTGTTCTATTTGGTAGGCTCACAAACTGTTCCATTTTGTTTTTAAACTCGTTGAAATCTATACGAATAGAGAGGCAGTAAAATACTTGTTCTGAATGAAAATAATTGCCCCAACCTATACTTGTCCAAAAACCTTGTACTTCTAAATTTGGAAGAAGTTAGAGAATGTCGCTAAGTGAACGACAGAATTAGACTAGGAATCCAGTCAAGAGTGAGGTCAATGAGACGAGTTGGCAAATCCAGGATTTTTAAACCATCCACAGAAGTCAGATTTCACAACAAATTACAACAGGTAAGATGTAGAGTGATCTCGTTAGAGGGAACTGAAAGTTCATTAAAAAAATGTTTTATTTAATAGATCCTGGGTCTGTAAAAATAAATCTAACAGTGCGAGTTCAATCTCTGTGCTGGTTTTGGTCATTCATGGATCCGTATCTCTTCACTTTCTGGCACTCCCGCTACCCTTCCAGCTGTAGAGTGGTGATCCTCAAGATATACCTTTCCAAATGTTTGCATCTCATTAGGAGTCTTGCCTACGATCCGTTCTGGACTATTTGACTTAACGGTTAAGCTGTAGACAGACACTTCCTATGATATCCATTAGATTGTGTGGACAATAAATCCATTTAGCTGTACTGACTATTCCTCGGTTTATTTTATTGGTTGTTTCCGAGTGATATGGATAGAGAAATGATTTCCTTCAACTTAATTTAAATTGTGGATCTTGTAGGTCATTGTTGAGGCGATGCAGTTTAACAGATACTGACCACATCACCGTAACTGAGGGAGATGATGAACAGTTGTTCAGAGCGACAGTAGGTATGGATATATACTTCTGATACCGTCTACATTCTAGCAGATCCATGGAGTTTCTGCTGCAGCGAAGCAAGTACAGTGGGAACGCAGAGAGATTTCCAGGGGACAGATTTTCCTCAAAGTTTCATGGCACGAACTGAATCATCCAGCTGAATATTTCGAAAACAGACCTGACAAGTTCTGCAGTGCATTTCTGCGCACTGAGACCCATAAAGACTCATAGCTGGTCTGATCCTGTGCAAAAACTGTCAAAGTCTCATGACAGCACATCAAGCAAATAGTGAGGTAAGCAGTGTATCCGAAATGGTTTCAAATTTTGCCACGATATGACATATGTTTCCATCTAAATACATAGATATTTTCATAATAAATGTATTAGTGAAATCTGGCAATGTCACTCTTTGTGAATACTAAGCCAAAAAAAATATATTTAGCACATTTCTTGATGCCACAATGAGAATGCAGTCAATAAACGGAAGCCAGCATTGAACGTTAGAAGTTAATTTGCCAAATGAATTCTCTGGTTCAGTGATGATTAATGTTGCTTCACTATTTTCGAGGTCATACCTCCTTTTTTTTCACAAGAGTAGTCCTATTATCTATTATGCCACTTGCATCGATGCTGCGACATGAGGCCTAATCTTAAAAACCTCTGAAGCAGATGTGCTAGGGATGAGAAATAAATCTCGTCTGAGGTGTTCACTGTTTTGTCCTTGTTCGGTTAATTATGTCGCAACTGAATCTTCACGTACAGAAATACAGAAATAAAACCTCCAAACGTACACATCAGGCTGAAGAGTGCTATTCTTTCTAGAAGTTATTTAACTGATGACGAATTGGCAGACAAGCAGCCGACTCTTTGCGCCTCAATCATCAACAAATTATCACCAGTAACGAATAGAGAGAAGGACATTTCACAGAAAGCTGAGACATAGAGAAGGGGAAGTAGAATTCTTTCAAGCTCTGGAGCGTTGACGCATAGTCATGGACGTCCATCATCAATATACCTGGGGAGAGAAGAACACTTAAATAGACATAGGATTAAGAGCAGGGATAAGCTACAAGGCCCTTCAAACCTGATCCACCATGTAACATGACCATGGATAATCGTCTATCTCAATGCCAAATTCCAGTTGTCTGTCCATATTCCTGGATTTTTTTTTTAATTATAAAGCTGTATGCATCTCTTTCCTGAACGCATTCAGTGACTTAGCCTTCAGAATGTTTTGTGCTACGGAATTACACAGGTTCGGTAATGTTTAACTGAAGATATCCTACTCGATCTCAGTTATAAATGTCTACCCAGAATATTGAGACCATATCCCTTGGTTCGATATTCCCCATTTAGAAAAAGATCCTACCTGGGTCTGATCAGCTCAACCCTGTACAATAACGTATATTTCAATAAGTTATCCTTTCATCGTTCTAAACTCTCGTAAACATAGACCCAGTCAGACAAGTTTCTCGTTATACAACAGTCGTGCCATTCCTGCTCTCAGCTACGTAAACGTACATTGTATGCAACTATATCATCTCTTAGATATGGAGGCAAAAACTTCGTACAATGCTCTAGGTACGACAGTACCAAGGTCCTGAATAACAGAAGTGAGACATCCGTACTTCTGAACTGAAATCCTTTTGCAATGAAGGCAAATATACCATTTGCCTTCCTAATTGCTTGCTGCACCTGCTTGCCTATTTTCATTAACTGATGTACAGGGACATCCAAACCCCTTTGTACATTCACAATTCCCAAAACATTATCATTTAAGTAATATTCTTTCTCTGTGCTTTTCACACCAAAGTGTGTAACTTTACATTTAGCATGTTATACTGGATATACCATATGTATAGTCTTCCTTAAACGTGTATAAAACATTTTTATGCTCTCTTGTATCCTCCTTACAACTTTGTTTCTTTATGCCAATGAATTATCGAGCCATGCCAATATATTAAGCACTTTCCCAATGAGCTTTAGTTTTGCTGACTAATCTCTTCTGCGATTATCAAAAGTTACCAAAAGTTTTCTGAAAGTCTAACCTCTCCACAGTCCCTGGTCATCACTTAACGGAACTTATAGTTATACCCTCAAAAAAACACCAGTTAATTGGTTAAGTATGATTTGCCTTTCATAAACCTATGCTGGATTTATCCAAACCTCTCATGCTATCCAAATAATAATACTTGCCCAATAATTAATTTAGTGTCTTCAGAATTTTGGAAGATGATCATCAATCCATACAATATTTCCAATGCTACTGCCTTTAGCAATCAGGCATGCAATTGTAAGGTTCTTTGTGATTCGTCAATCGTTTACCCATTACTCCCCCAGCAACATTTTCTTCCTTCGAATCCACCCATGAACTATCCGTTTGGTTTTCTAGCATTTCTGAGAGAATATTTGTATCGTCTTTCGTGAAGACAGAACCAAAGTTATTTTTTGTCTCATTTTGTTCCCATTAAACCTTCCCTGAATTCTGATTGTAAGGAACCTATATTTTTCTTTATTAACTTTTTTTTAAAAGAAAATCAAACTCCAAATATTCATAGGAGCGTTTATGGTCAGTTTCTGTGTTCCCTGTAATTCAACTGTCATGCCCTATTTTACTCTTCTTCATCATTTTGCGCTCATAGCAAATGTAATCAAATTTGCTGATTCAACAATAATCTGCAATCTCAGACTTGCTGTTTATTCGAGCAGTCTTATTTGTCGTCACGTTGAATCTAATTCTAATTCTTCATTTATATTGTACGCCCTGATTCATTGGCCTTCCCTCTTTTATTGTGGGCTTAGATGGTAATGAATCGTTCTTGCCATTCGTGTACATGTTCTTTAAATGTGAATCATTGCCTATCCATCATCAAGTGCTTTACAAAGACTCCACAAACAATCCTTGCCAACTTGTGTTTCGTAGTCTCATAGTTATCTTTATTAATATTCATATGTAAAAACATTGTCGAATGCAGGCTGTGGTTGTTGTTGTTGTTAACCCTAAATCATGAAAAGTGCAGGAGTCGTGGATTTCCAAGCTTCAATTCATCCTTGTGATCTTGTAGCCGTTGTTATCATATTATTTTGTATAAAGCCTGATATTCGTCATCATTATCGCTACAACAGTTCACTATGTATGAACGAAAAATGACTCTCTCTCTCTCTCACATACACACACATACACACACACACACACACACACACACATACACACTTCATTTTTGCTCATTGCAGCCAAAGCTGATCACTGCTCTGCTCTCATTCAATCACCCAGAGGACGCTGAAGAAAATCTTGTGACCACTCCATGTATACTCTGTATAATGCATGTGAACTTGATTATATCTCATTTTGCATTGACACGACTTACACAGGCAAACGTCCATCCAGGCTTCGCAAAGTGGTTCGTATCCATTCTTGCAATATTGGCCAAAGGATGTTTGGTTTGTGCGAAAGCTTCTGATGAAACTTGAACTGAAGTGCTCAGAAATGCAATATTTAAGCATTTTGACAGAATACTTTGCATTGCTAAATTCTGAAATGAAGGACAGACTAATGGAGACTGACCTGTTTTTAATGCCTTATGTCATTTGAGAGATCACTACAGGTGTTCCGAAACTCTAAGAAGGAGTGTGGTTGTTGCTGAGTAACTTCAGCATTTCATCGCACTTTGAGTGTATGGCACAGAAAAAATAGCAGTGGTATCCACATTTCCTGTACTGTCAAATGACAGTTGGTTCCATTTGTCTGCAATGGAAAAAATCGGTTCAAATCCGCTTCCCCTCCCCTTCTCCTTTCCCAAAGTTCCAGTGCACTAGCCTCTCCAGCTCATAATCGGATATCCGTAAGTACTAATGCATGCTGTGCGCACTGGACATTCTCTGGCTTTACTTTGTCTCAACCAAATCATCTCTCTAAACTGTTCTCAAAGCGCAACATCGCAGCACTCAGTCCTGGAAGCCTCAAGTAGTAACACCATTACGTTAAAGAAACTCTGTAGCAACGTACATAAGGAAAGAAGCATTGTTGGTTCTTAATAGCAGATCCTGTGCGTGCATGTTTGAAGCGCCTGAAAATATCGTCTAGTGCCTTCAAAAGTGAAAAAATAAAATGGGACTCAGCTTGCAAGCGAACAACACCAGTTGATTGAAGACGTTCAGTGGAAAAGAGATTAAAGATTCGGAGCCACCCAGGTCTTACTTCAGGCTCCAGAGTTTTGTCTTTATTGTACATTCTTCAACCAAGCCGTACGTTTAGTGAATCTCTGCTGTCCTTGCCATATGTGAAGATGCCAGTTATTCAAAGAACAGGAGTTCACTCTTCTCACTGTGCCAGGAGTAGGGGGGAAACGAATCTTTTCTTGTGCTAACTGTTCTTGTAGCTACATTATTTCCTAAAGAATGGAAGGAGCATGTTCAAAATGTCTCACAAATGAGTCAAAACCTTTAGGACATTGTGAACAATCCTTTCATTATTGGATAGATGAAGTCAGTTGAATTCTGTACCATATGTAAATAGATGCGTAGACATTGTCTGATAGAAGCCTGCCATAGATATCGTACGGGAGCACTCAGTCTTTATCTCACTGTGCCTCATTGCACAGTGATAAACTGCAGCGTCCAACAGAGCTGGATTGACAATACTAAGAATGTTATAACTTCTTTTTGGATCAACAAATAGATTGAATCGCCCGTCAGTAGTGTTCCCACGAATAGCAGATAGGATGAATTCCATGCCATGGTTTTCTCGTTGTTTGTACCAGTGGATGCTATCGGTACCACTTGTGGCTGCATTACAATGGATTGCGATTGATTGCCCCTCTTGCGCGAACATCTGCTCTTTTTGTTCGATCGCAGCCTCTCCACTAATCACTGTTGACAAAGAAGCGACAAGGCAAATGAGAGGAAAAAAAAGGAGTTTTTGTTTAGGGGCGAATAATCTTTCGCAAGGAACACTTACCGAAAATCAATAAACACAAACTTATTATTATTCCATACATTGAATTTTCCATTTCTTTGTGCTCGCAGTATTGTGACAATCAATTTGATTTGAGATGACTCTGGATGCATTGACAGTACCTTTGAGTCACTTTTCAAAGTACACATCTGTTTTATATTCACTGTGGGCATGGGAGCAAACCAATGCTGACGTGTCGGTCTCACAGACACTCCTTCTTGACACGGTATTCCTCACTTGTTGACTCAAAATCTTAGTACCCGCTGGGAATAGCGATGTGTTGATTCAGACTCTTGTGTTTTCTCTATCTTGGAAGTGGAGTCAAATCTCACCGAGGCAGAGTGTTCAGAATGCCAATGGTTTGGGGACTGAGAAGGGTCGTAATTCAGACATTGGCCTTTCGTATGGTGCACATCAATTTGAAATACACTTTTGTGACAAAGGATGGAGTTCTGCGATTTTTCAACAGAGATTGATTACCTCGGATATGATTATATTGTTCTATCTTCTATTCAAGAAGGACCTATGATAAAGGATTAAAAGATTTTTTTCTGACGAAAATTATTAAACGAATATTAAACCACTGAGGATTGTTGCGGAAGCATTACCGTGAGATATGTATGATGAATTAGTCTTTGATTCCACAACATTTATGATATTTGCATTCTACACCATTCACCACCACATAGTCCAACCTAAGTTCACAACAGTTATATACAATATGTAAACATGTACATACACAATGGGTCAAAAACTGTTGATGTCTCCTTTGACAATATAATAATCATGGTAACTCGAGATCTTCTGTGCTAAATCTAAGATGACAATCTCATGATGTGATGAGTAAATTCTTCAATGTCTAAGTGCAGTCTTTCAGATGAAAGGTAACACAAAGTCTACACCTTCCTTTTTATGGCAGATGCAAAAATTCCTGGTATTATTTTGATGCAGAGAAGTGGAGGTATTCTCAACTTTTCGGCCATTGTGCACTCCACAACATCGGAAAACCATTTTATACAATCATCCTGATGTTGCTCAATTCTTAGTTTTTTTTTCGCTTGTGCATAATCTCTCTGTAGTCTCTCTTACATTACAACGGCGATTATACTACAAAATACTTCGTTCACTCTGAAGAATTTTGAGACTTTCAGCCGTCTTGAGACAAATAGATACACAAATGTAAAGGCTGAGAAAGAGATGGATGCCCAGACGTAGAAGGCGATGCCGGAAAAAGGGTCTGTGTAGAGGCAAGGAGAGCAAATAGATATGGCAATGAAAAATGAAAGATGAAAATGGAGAAAACGGAAGCGAGCGGAAACGATAGAGAGAGGGGCAAAAATGTAAAGAAAAATTGAGACAGTTGATGAAAGGCTGGGGAGAAACAGAGAGAGAGAGAGAGAGATGAAAGAGTGAATACGAAATTAAGTAAAAGATAAGGACATTGATTCAGAGAATCCAAGATGGAGTGAGAGACGTCAGTGAAATAGTGGGGAAAAGAGGCGATTTGACAGTCAGGGGAGCAAGAGATCTCCACCTGGTGGCGATTAGCAGTTCTTCGTCACAATTGGATAATCTTTGGCTTCTCAACTTACTGGAGGATTTTGATGCACGATTCTTCACGTTATTATTATTTATATTCCAGTATCATTTAATGCAGTTGAACTTCGACACGAGAGTTAACACAAATTCTGTTTAAGTCCTACTCATTTTCTTCGTTCAATTTAAATATCCCAGCCATTCCGTTTAAATTAATTGGTTTTAAACAATATGGCATCAGGACATTGCCGATATCATCTTTCGGGTAAAATTTCGGCACAACATCGTGGACCGAAGGGCCTGTACTGTGTTGTATTGTTCTATGTTCTATGTTCTATTTTCATCCTGATTAATTCCAACAGATGGAATAGATATAAATATGACTCCGGATGTACGCATATTATGCACACTGTATATTTAAATGTAACTGTCTCCATTATAATCTTACTTCGAACTTTATGTTATAGTATTGCTTCTATAATATCTCTCCCATTGTTGAAACACATGATTTGGAGAAACTTAATGTTCTACAGTTTGAAATTTTGGAATTCACGGTGGGAGAAGGATTAAATGCAGCAAGTTTGAAACTACTAGAATTTGAGAGGAAGAGTTGGCACTTGATAAAATAATTCACGGTAACATGTTATATTCAGGGTTACAATAAATAGCTCACAATTTCAGAATCCAGGACTACATATCCAGCAATCGAGGTCTTTCACTCGGCAAAACCACTGATATTTCGCCAGATGGTGGCATTTCTATTTGCTATCATACAGGCCCCCTCACACAGGACACTCAACAGTCTCCACTCAGGGAGATTCAAGGACAGAATTCCAAAGCTGCTGTGAAAAAACATGTTATTGGTGTTAAGAATCAGAACAGGGTTATTCTAATATCGCTGTCCTAAACAGCTATTCACTGATTGGATTGTGTGTCTAACACCTCTAAATTAATTTTAGACGAAGCATATTTCATCTTTTCTTTATTTCCCAGACCCAGTTTCCCTGTTTGAACGTGTTTACCTGTTTGATTCAGATCTGAGTCATGCAGATTCTTTATACATCGACTGTCCTGAAATGTTAATACAGAAGGGGAGTGATGGCTTTAAGTTATATTTGTGATCCTCCACGGGATGGATTGGTTCTGTTCAAAAACTCCGGTAGTGTTGAAGGTAAAGCAGAAATTCCTGAAAAATGATTCGTTTTTGAACTCTAAACCTTAACTACATTCACCATTTTAACTGTCAGGTGCCAGCTTTCTGGAAATCTCCACCACTGAGGTGTGGAAACGTGAACTACACTGCTTGAAGGCAATTATTGAAGGGATTGAGCTTATGGCGATTTCTGCCATGATGGAATGACTGACATTGGCTGATTCTAAGGTCTGCTCGGAGACAATAACGACTGCAGATGCTGGAATTCATAGTCTATGGATGTGAGGCTGGAAAAGTCCAGCAGGTCAGGCGGCATCCGAGGAGCGGAAAAGTCAACGATTCGGGACAAAACACTTCCATGGGACTAGGGAGAGGGAGGGGAGCCCAGAAATAAATCGAGATGGGGGTGGGGCGTTTGGAAGGAGAGGAGAGATGGTGATGGGTGAATGCAGCAAGTGGGTTATAGTGATTGGTACGTGGAATGTGTGGAGTGGATCAGTGAGTATGAAAATGGACAGGTTAGTTCAGGTCAGTCATCTGCCATGGCAAATGATATCTGTCTGTCATCTGGGGAAGCAGGCAGTGAAAATGCGATTTCTCAGTTTTTAAATTTCGTTAGGTCCATTTCTGGCAGTGAATTGTGAAGTCTCTGTAATGTTCCAAATATCATTTACTTTTGTGAAAATACTGGTTTATTTGCTTCTGTGCATATAGCGATTTAATTTCATAAGATCATAAGAACATAAGAACTAGGAGCAGGAGTAGGCCATCCGGCCCCTCGAGCCTGCCCCGCCATTCAATAAGATCACGGCTGATCTTTTTGAGGTTCAGCGCCACTTACCCGCCCGCACAACATAACCCTTAATTCCTTTACAGTTCTAAAATTTATCTAGCCTTGCCTTAAACACATTCAGCGAGGTAGCTTCAACCACTTTACTGGGCAGGGAATTCCACAGATACACAACCCTTTGGGTGAAGAAGTTCCTCCTGACCTCAGTCCTACATCTGCTTCCCTTTATTTTGAGGATATGCCCCCCAGTCCTAGTTTCACATGCTAGTGGAAACATCCTCCCTGCTTCCACCTTATCTATTCCCTTCATAATCTTACATGTTTCTGTAAGATCGCTCCTCATTCCTCTGAATTCCATTGGAATATCCCAGCCTACACATTCTCTCCTCATAATCCAAACCTCTCAACTCTGGAATCAATCGAGTGAATCTCCTCTGCACACCCTCCAGTGATAGTATATCCCTTCTCAAGTAAGGAGACCAAGTACACAGTACTCCAGGTGTGGCCTCAGCAGGACCCTATAGAGCTGCAGAATAGCCTCGCTGATTTTGCACTCCATCCCTCTAGCAATGACAGACAAAATTCCATTTGACTTTTTAATTACCTGCTGCACCTGCAAACCTACTTTTAGCGATTCATGCACAAGGACACCCAAGTCCCTCTGCACAGCAGTGTGCTGTAATTTTTTTTACCATTTAAAACATAACCCATTTTGCTGTCATTCCTACCAAAATGAATGACCTCACACTTATTAACATTGCACTCCATCTGACAGACCTTTGCCCACTCACTCAGACTATCAATATCCCTCTGTAGACTTTCAGTGTCTTCTGCACACTTTGCTCTACCACTCATCTTAGTGTCATCTGCAAATTTTGACAAACTACACTTAGTACCCAACTCCAAATTATCTCTGTAAATTGTAAACAATTGCGGTCCCAACACTAATCCCTGAGGCACACCATTAGCCACTGACTGCCAGCCAGAAAAAAACACCCATTTACCCCTACTGTTTGCTTTCTACTAGTCAACCATTCCTCTATCCATGCCTATACATTACCTGTAATACCGTGCAACTTTATCTTATGTAGCAGCCTTTGATATGGCACCTTGTCAAGTGCCATCTGGAAATCCAGATTCACTACATCCACAGGTTCCCCATAGTCCACCATGCAAATGGTGTCCTCAAAGAATTCCACCAGATTTCAGATTGGAGTCATGCAGATTATATTTCTCAATCACTGCTTTCTGAAGTTAAGACGGAAGTGCTCGTGTTGACATTGACCTGTACCTATGAGACGTAATTAAACAGTTTTTATTCGTCTGATACTGATAATACCCAGGCATGCAAACCAAGCTTATATTATCGAAACAATGCAGAGATTCAGGGAAAAAAAAGCGGATTTTGCTTGGTGTCATTTCTCTATTGAACTTCAGACGAAGAACAACTTCACCAGTTTGTCTATCTGTGGACAGTGGTGACGAGTTCTGCACTGCATTACCATGTTCTAAGGTTTTCACAGCGATAGAATATGTTTATACCGCTGTATGTAATGTGTTAATGGTAAATCCAGATGGTTTGGGTTTGTGTACAGTCATAGGCGGATAATACCACAGTGCGCAGAATGCTGACAAGCTCTCAAATGTATGTCGAAGGGAAACTAATTAAACAGTCGACGTAAACACAACCTAAACAGTCACTCAACTATTTCCAGGAGTGGCTGAGGAAATAAACTGCGGAACAAAAATGAACTGTCAGAGACATGACAGAATTCCATTTGAGAGCTGTGAATTTCGAAGTTTTTCCAGATAGCTGAAGATTTACCACGTGTACACAATCGAAGGCGCTCAATAATCGTGAGTGTTTCAGTTGTTGTTCGAATGGGAGGCCCGTGACCAGCGGCATACCACAAAGACAGGCCTGACTTCAATGTTGTTGGTCATTTATAGGAATGTTTTGGATGAAAATATTGAATACATTTTTGATAAGTTTGTGAATGACTCCAAAATTAGTTGTATTTTGAATATTTAAGATGGATTTCTAAGAGTATAACAGGTTCTTCATGGGCTCAGCCAATTGGTAAGGAGTGGCAGATGGAACTTAATTGAGATAAATGTGAAATGTCATATTTTGGTGAGACAAGCCAGGGCAAGACTTCCAAGCTAATGGTAGGGCGCGAGAGAGTGCTCCTGAATAGTGACAATTGGGATGTAGGTACATAGTTCCTTGAAAGTGTCCGTGCAGGTAGACAGGGTGGTGAATATGGCGTTTGGTATGCTTGTTCAGAGCGCTGAGAATCGGAGTTGTGATTGCACAGGACACTGGCGATCATTTGGAGTAGTCTAGACAGTTCTGGTCCCCCTGCGTTGGGAAAGATGTAACTAAACTGGATGCAGTTCAGAAAAGGTTCACAAAGTTATACCGAGAAATGGAGTTTTGAAACATAATCATGTTTTTTTTCACATTTCTACAGGTGCTCGTGGTAAGAATTTCATTTCGACAAGAGCCAATCACAGTGATTCATTCTGAAGGAGATTTGGTGATTTCAGATGTCAGTTTCAGAAGTTCCAAAACGCCTGGCTCATATTAATTAGAACGCCTGGGCGGTGATAAAGATATTCAAATCTACATAACGAACCACACAACTTATTTTAGAGCACAAATTTTGGGGCCATGATTTCCTTTATTTATTGACAAGACTAAAATTGAGGGGTATTTTACCTATCAGCGACCTGCGGCTGTTTGACAGCAGAGTGTATTACTGCGGATTGGGACAGACAGTGACAGGACACAGGGGGATCCTAGTAAAAAAAAAGGAACAGCGCTATGGGGCAATTTCATGCAGTATCAGCTCCCGAGTGAGATCTATGCACTGCTAATATTAGATGAGTAAAGCACAGAAATTTGATTTGATTTGATTTATTATTGTCAAATATAATGAGATGAAGTGAAAAGTACTGTTTTGCCTTCTAACCAGACAACTCATACCTTGCATAAATATGTCAGGGTAATTCAGTGTTACAGAATATCGTGTTACAGCTGCAGAAAAGTTGCAGAGAAAGATGAGCTTTAAGACATGAGAAGTCTGTCCGTACGAGTGAAAACAGTGGGGAAAAAGCCGATCTGGAAACTGTTGGTACATACTTTCAAATTTCTGTATCTTCTGGCCGATTTGAGATGTTACAACCAGGGTGCAAAGGCTCTTCGATCAGGTTAGCTGCTTTCCATAGGCAATGAGAACGTACTAGAAGTCAATGGAAGGAAGGCTGGTTTACATGATGCACTGGCCTGCGTCACAACTCTCTGTAAATTTTGGCAGCCGTGGGCAGAGCAGTTGCCCATACAAATCTTTGATGCATCTGGATATGGTGCTTTCCATGGCATATGTGTGAAAAATTATAACAATTGTTGTGTACATGTTGAATTTCCTTAGACTTCTGAGGAAGTAGACGCAATGGTGTGTTTTCTTGGCTGTTGCTTTGATGTAGGTGTACCAGGATAGATTGTGGTGTAATTTACTGAAAGAAAATTGAAGCTCTCGACCACCTCCAACTCACCACCACTACGGTGGTGTAATCAGTAAATTTGTAAATAGATTTACAGCTGAATTTGGTCAAACAGCCTGAGTGTATAAGGAGTATAGTGCAGAAATGACTACGTAGCCTTGTAGGGTTCCAATGTTGAGGATTATTGTGGAGGAGGTGTTGTCGCCCATCATTACTGATTGTGGTCTGTGAGTGGGGAAGTTCAGGATGCATCTGCAGTGGGTATAGTAGACTCCTCGGTTTTTGATTGGAATTATGTAACTGAAGATGGAGATAAAGTCCTCATAAATAGGAGTCTGAACCAGGTGTCCTTAGAATCCAGATGTTCCAGGGACTATTGTAGGGTCAGGAGATGATGACTGCCATGGCTCTAATGTGACAACAGATTAATTGTAGTGTATCAAAGCAATCTGGGAGACAGGCGTTGATGAGTGCCGTTCATAGCCTATCAATGAACTTCAGAAGGATGGATGTAAGTGTCACTAGGCCATAGTCGTTAAGACACGATGTCGGAATTTTCTTTAGCATCAGATTATTGTGGCCTACTTGAAGCATATGACAACTTCACAAAATTGTAAGGAGTGATTAAAGATGTGTGCAAATACTCCAGCCAGTTGGTCCACGCAGGATTTGAGTGCACGGGACGGGATTCAAGTCAGGCTACTTAGCTTCTGTGTATTCACTCCAAAGAGGCATGATCTGACTGATGTTTGCGGCGTAGACTGTGGATTGAGGTTCGCTCAAGGCTGACCAGGCACACGACCTTCTGTTCAAAATTAATGCATTGATATCATCGGGGAGGGGTGTATTTTCAGTGATTCTACTCGAATTCGCTTTGCAGCCCGATCTATCTCGCAAGCCTTGCTCCAGTCGATGTTTGTTCGTGTGGTTAGTCTGGGACAGTTGTGATAACACAAGTCCCACCGTTTATTAATACAAGTCTCAGATTTCAGTGTTCCTCCACTCCATAGTGAGGAATTGTTCAACGAAATACGGTTCAGGTTTATAAGCAAACCCTGTCATTCCATGTATGTTATTAACGAAGATTGTCTTCTTCATTGCTCCTGTATTTTGCCACTTTGTTTTCAGGTCATTACGACAGAGTAAAATAGAAAATATGTACCTCTTGCTTTGTTCCAAGTGCAAGGTCAATAAAAAATGACAAGCTCAGTCTGAATAATCAATAAGTGAAATAAACTGGACATCTCTATCAATGCTCAATAACCGGTTTTTAGAAGAAAGAACAAATAATAATGCAACACAGGGGCAGGGCCTTCTATTCTGCATGGCTGCATAGACACATGCTGCCCTTCCATACAAACACTGTGTTGCCTTTCAGGTTCCGTACTCCTCTATTCCTTCCCTATTGATGTATTCTTCCAGATGCTTCTTGCATGCTACTATTGTGTCTGCGTTCACCAGCTCCTCTGGCAGTGCGTGCAAGGCACTCATCACCTTTGTTCGAAAAACTTGACTCGCACACTTACCCCCAACCCCGCACATTGAACCTGCGGCTCCAAGAAATTGAAGCCTCCACCCAGGGAATTAGCTTCATACTTTCCAATCTATCCATGCCATCAATCATTTATAAACTTTCTTCAGGTCGCCGCTCGACCTGCTGCGATCCAGTAAAAAAGAACAACGCCAGTCCAAGAGACATCGTAAGAACTGCCGATGCTGGAGTCAAAGGTAATTCAGTTTGGAGTTGGAGGAACGCAGCAGGTGCAGCAAACGTTTCGGGTACGGACCCTTTTTCAGAAAATCAATCTCTCCGACATGCCTTCACAGCAATAAAAAAAATTCCCTACAAAAGGCAACAACCTGATAAACTTCTTCTGTGCCCTCTCTAAATTGCTTCTGGTAGTGTGCTGACCTCAGAACTTTAATCACTATTCCAAATGTGGTCTAACTGAATATTATAAATCTGCAGCATAACTTGCCTATCATTATATTCTTTGACTCTTCCAATAAATGCAAATATTCCACAAGACTTTTTTTACTAACTTATCTACCTGCACTGCGACCTTCAGTGAGTTGTTTTCTCACACAGCCAGAAGGAGAAGATGCCACTTTAATTTGTAACTGCATTGGTGATCGCTATTATTTATTCTATTACCGAGTTCGCAGTCCGGTGTTGCATGAGTGGTGGCGATTCATTTCAGGAAGATTTTGCTCGGAACTGGTTTTATGATACGGTCCAGCAGTCAGACAGGACGTACTTATTCACCATCTCTGATCTATTGCTCTCTGACACCGCTGCTTGTTACTGTACAACGAGACTCCTAGTGGTAAGAATGAGCGAAAGACTCGTGCAATGACTGCTGCAGGTTTCTGGGTCACAGCTGCTACCTGTGAAGGGCTGTTTATAACAGCATCTCTGACAATGACACTTCAGCACATTACTGCGTGCAGAGACCTGGTCACTGTGCCCCTAAACATAAATGAAACCTTTCATACTCAATACCGTTTCGAATTATTGCATTCACTGTGTCAGGACAGAACGACCTGCTGCTTCTTTGGAGAGCTCTGGGAATCCCCCATTCATATTTACAGTGATACCAATGAGGTGGTGTAAAACTAGTTTCATCCATGTACAGTTGTTGTCGAAAAAGCTTTTGTCAGGGGAACAGGTAATAATGCTTTGAGGGAATCATTTTGCAGTGAAAATTTTGTATATTCGTATTGAGAAAAGACATTGAAATGTGGAATTTCATGCAAAAAATTTGGCGAGGTGAGGGAAATCTACAAGAACTGTATTATCCTAATTCAGCTCCTCCCAATGCAAAACACACCATATATATGATAAATGAAGAGTTCAAACGATAATAAATTCCTGATGCAGTGTTTTGCATATTGGAATAAAAACTGTCGCTCAATGATTAATGGAGGAAGAAACTACAAGGATGATGTCATGTTTCCAAGGCATCGAGGTAACTGGTCTGAAAACCAAAATAATACAAAAGATGAATTGAAAATAAAACAGATGTTAGCTGCAAGTATCAGTAGTATTTTGTGAAAACTACATACAAATGATAAGTTTCAATATAAATATAAAGTTTCCCTTGCATCCCTGATTATAAAAACTTACCTCATGCAGCAGCGGCCTTCTTGCTTTCAGTGGCGACAGTGGTGAGGACGCGAGCCAGGATGCCGTCGGGAAGGTAGCTTTTTTCCTTATAAAAACTTACCTTATGCAGCAGCGGTCTTTTTGCTTTCAGCAGCGGGAGTGGTGAGGAACTAATGTATTCGGGCATTGGCTGAACCCGAAACACTACACGTGTAGTGTCTCCCACCCATCCTCCTCCTCTAAACATAAAAAAGACTGTGTGGAGGGTCAGTAAGGTAAGGCCTTTTTTTTTCATTCTTCTGGAAATATAGAGTAGAGGGAATGGAAGCTAGCGCAGTTGCATGCTCCTCTTGAAGTGGGAGGTAAGAGTTACTGCTGGTGTCCCCTCTGACTTCACCTGCGAGAAGTGCACCCAACGCCAGCTCCTTACAAACTACGTTAGTGAACTGGAGCTGGAGCTGGATGAACTCCGGATCATTCGGGAGGCTGGGGGGGGGGGTGATAGAGAAGAGTTATAAGGAGGTGGTCATATCCAAGATACAGGAAAAACGTAACTGGGTTACTATCAGGAGGGGGAAAGGGAATAGGCAGACAGTGCAGGGATGCCCTGTGGCCATTCCCCTCAATAATAAATATACCATTTTGGATACTGTTGGCGGGCACGACCTACCAGGGGAAGGCCATAGGGGTCAGGTCTTTGGTACTGAGCCTGGCCCTGTGGCACAGAAGGGAAGGGGGGAGAAAAGTAGAGCAATTGTAGTTGGAGATTCAATAGTAAGAGGCAAAGACAGGTGGTTCTGTGGACGCGAACGATACGAACGGGCGTTATGTTGCCTATCGGGTGCCAGTGTCTGTGTTGTCTCAGATCGTGTCTTCAAGATTCTTAAGAGGGTGGATGAGCAACCAACAGTCATGGTAAACATCGGTACCAATAACATAGGTAGAAAAAGGACTGAGAAAGTGAAAAACGCGTACAGGGAGTTAGGTTGGAAGCTGAAGTCCAGGACAAACAAGGTAGTTATCTCTGGATTTCTATCAGTGCCACGTGATTACGAGGTAAGAAAGATGGAGAGGGTGCAGCGAAACACGTGGCTACAGGGCTGGTGGAGGAGGGAAGGCTTCCATGATGTGGATAATTGGAGCACATTCTGGGGAAGGTGGGACCTGTTCAGTAAGTACGGGTTGAACCTTCACAGTAAGGACGGGTTACACCTGAACCGGAAGGGCACAAATATCCTGGGAGGGAGGTTAGCTCGAGCTATACAGAATGGTTTAAACTAGATTGGCAGGGGGTGGAGAACCAGATTTGTAATTCAGAGGGTGAGGTATTCAGCCTTCCAACAGACACAACAGGGAGTGAGGCTGATAATAAAGAAATGCGGTCGATGGAGTGTAATTGTGGACGCAGAGATGGTTTGAGGTGTGTATACTTCAATGCTAGAAGTAACAGAAATAAGGCGGATGAACTTAGAGCATGGGTCAGTACTTGGAACTTCGATGTTGTGGCCATTACAGAAACTTGGGAAACTCAGGGACAGGAATAGCTTTTGGATATTCCGGTATTTAGATGCTTTTAAAGCACTACGGAGGTGGTAAAAGAGGCGGCGGAGTGCCATTGCTAGTCAGGGTTAGCATAGCAGCTCCTGAAAGGAAGTTTGAGAATAATCCGTCTACAGAGTCATTTTGGGTTGAGGTCAAGAACAAGAAAGGAGCAGTCGCATTGTTAGGCTTTTTTTTTACAGAACCCCTAATAGTTGCAGAGAAGTGGAGGAGTGGATTGGGAGGCTGGTACTGGAAAGGTGCAAACGTCACATCTTTGTAGTCATGGGTGACGTCAACTTCCAAATATTGATTGGAAACTTTTTAGTTGTAAAACTTTACATGGAGCGGATTTTGTCCAGTGCGTTCAGGAAGGATTCCTGGCACAGTATGTAGACAGACCAACACGAAGAGAGGCCACTTTGGATTTGGTGCTTGGCAATGAACCGGGCCAAGTGTTAGACCTGTTGGTAGGAGAGCATTTTGGCGGTAGCCATCATACTTTTACTTTTACAATTGTAATGGAAAAGGATAGGTATATACAGCACAGTGAGGTTTTTAATTGGGGGAAGGTTAATTATAATTCAGTTAGGTAAGAACTGGCTAACATAAAATAGGAACAGATGCTGTCAAGGAAGAGCACTATTGAAATGTGGAGATTGTTTAAGGAATGCATACTGAGTGTGCTTGATATGTTTGTCCGAAGCAGGCAGTTAAGATGCTGTCGAGTGACCGAGCCTTGGTTCCAAAGAGAGGTTGAACGAATCGTTAAGAGGAAGAAGGCTGCTTACATAAGGTTTAGGAAACAAGGATCGGAAAAGGCTCCAGAGGGATACAAGTTATCAGGAAGGAGCTGAAGAAAGGGCTTAGGAGAGCTATAAGGGGGCATGAGAAAATCTTGGCATATAGGATCAAGGAAAACTCCAAAGCTTTTTACACGTACGTGAGGAATAAGGGAATGACCAGAGAAAGGGTAGGGCCGATCAAGGGCTGTAAAGGGAATTTGTGCACGGAGTCTAAAGAGATTGGAGACGTCTTTGATGAATACTATTCTTCGGTATTGACAACTGAGAGGGACCTAATTGTCGAGGAGGACAGTGTGAAACAGGCTGATATGCTAGAGGAGGTCGATGTGAGTACGAAGATAAACTAGGAATTTTGAGGAACTTGAGGATAGATAAGTCTCCCGGGCCTGATGGGATTTATCTAAGGATTCTATGGGAAGCGAGGGAAGAGATCACAGATCCTTTGGCGATGACCTTTTCGTCGTCATTGTCCACAGGTATACTGCCGGAAGATTGGAGAGAGGCAAACGTTATTCCCTTGTTCAGAAAAGGGAATAGGGCTAACCCTGCAAATTACAGGCCAGTTAGGCTTCCATCAGAGGTGGGCAAATTATTGGAAATGGCTCCGAGAGATAGGATTTACGATCACTTGGATAGGTACAGTAAGATTCGTGATAGTCAGCATGGATTTGTGAGGGGCAGATCACGCCTCACAAACCTTATTGAATTCTTTGAAGAGGTGACCAAACAGGTGGATGAATGTAGAGCAGTGGATGTGGTGTACATGGATTTAAGCAAGGCGTTTGATAAGGTTTCTCCATGATAGCCTGATGTAGAAAGTAAGAAGGCATGTGAGAGGGGAAAATGTGGTGGATGGGATTCAGAATTGGCTGACCCTTAGAAGACCAAGGGTGGTAGTGGACGGAAAATATTCAACATGGTGCTCAATTACGAGTGGTGTACCACAAGGTTCTGTTCTGGGACCTCGTTTATTTGTGATTTTTGTAAATGATTTGGATGTAAGAGTGGAAGGGTGGATTACTAAGTTCGTGGACGATACAAATGTTGGTCGAGTTGTAGATAGTGCCAAGGGCTGTTCTTGGTTAAAAAGGGACATTGATAGAATGCAGAGCTGGGCTGAGAAGTGGTAGATGGAGTTTAACCCTGAAAAGTGTGAGGTGATTCATTTTGGAAGGACAAACTTGAAAGCAGAATACAGTGTTAACGGAAAGATTCTTGGCAGTGTGGAGGAGCAGAGGGATCTCGGGGTTCATGTCCTCAGTTCCCTGAAAGCTGCCACCCAGGTGGATAGAGTTGTTGAGAAGTTTTATGGCGTGTTAGCTTTCATTAATAGAGGGATTGAGTTCAAGAGCCGTGAAGTTATGCTCCAGCTATACAAAACCTTGGTTCGGCCAGTTTTGGAGTATTGCATCCAGTTCTGGTCGCCTCATTACAGGAAAGATGTGGAAGCATTGGAAAAGGTGCAGAGGAGATTTACCAGGATGTTGCTTGGAATGGAAGGAAGATCTTACGAGGAAAGGTTGAGAGACCAGGGCTTTTCCCTTTATAACGACGAAGGATGAGGGGTGACTTGATAGAGGTGTACAAAATGATCAGAGGTGTAGGTAGAGTGGACAGCCAGAGACTTTTTTTCCTCGGGTGGAGTTAGCTATTACGTGGGAGCATAGTCTAAAAGTGAGAGGAGGTCGGTATAGGGAAGACATCAGTGGTAGGTTCTTTACTCAGAGAGTGGTAGGGGCGTGGAATACATTGCCGGAGAGGGTAGTGGAGTCTGCCGCATTAGAGGTATTTAAGCAGCAATTAGATAGGCATATGGATGATAGTATAAGGTACGGGTGGAAGTTAGATAGACCTTAAGTTTAGGGAAAAAATTGTTTGGCACAACATCGTGGGCCGAAGGGCCCGTACTGTGCTGTACTGTTCTATGTTCTGCGTTCTAAGTTCCAAGATTATTTCGCCTTTATCTTCTGACTCCATCTTCGTTAATCGCTGGAGCCAATATTTTGTGTGAAAATTTCTGTTGCAATATCTTTAATATATAGATTTGTATAAAATAACAAATCAACATTCTGGTGTATGTTCCTATGCATTCCACGTAAAGGAAACAGAAGAAGTCTCATTGATGCTATATCTGTTGTTCTTATTTGTATTTTTTTTCTGAATTCAGTGTACTCCAGTTAATAAAATTAAAATATTTATGTTGTTCTGCAGTCTATCCCCTATCCCGTTCAACTTGTTCCATTGTAGCAGTTTGATGAAATTTGTTGATGAAATCTGCCCCTCTTCACAATTTGCTAAAAGATACAGAAAAAAATCTGCACCTCAGGCCAACTGCATAGAGAACATATTCGCATTTTAGGGATGAGATCGTAAATGTCGGATCTTTAGCACAATTGAAATGAATGTGAAACAGCACTAGTCGACATGGTGATTTGTTTTTTGGTCACAAATTTTTCAAGAGATAAATGCGACAGCAGTTATGTTGCCCGATATAAAGCAAAGAGAATAAATTAAATTATTTTGAAATTTGCAACTTTATCAAAGCAATTGGTTTCTGAGCATTAGAATTTGCGCCATTGTGACCTGCAATCAAATAGGGAAAAAATCATATTGAAAATTATTATTTTGTTATATTCAACGTCACCAAGGAAAGCTAGTGTGTTGCAAAAAGGGAGAGCGTACAGATAAAGTGAAGGACACTTGAACAATATTGTTTGTAAATAAAAGTTGTTTCAATTTGTTAAGTTACCAGTCAAGAGTACTGACGGACTGAGAAATGAGTTAATCCCCGTGGGCAACATATTAGCAGAGTAGATGATGGATTTGAACAGGTCGAGTTGGAGCTGAATTGCTTCAGTTCGGAGTTGGTAGGATGCTGAGTCATATCCTGTCCCGCTCTTAATGGGTTCATTCATGTTAGTGTCAACAGGTAAGATCGAATCAACTTGCACCTCCTTTGTATATCAACCCATGTCAGCAGAGATTTGGACATAAGAACAAATCGAACAGATGCTGGAGGAGGGCATTTGACCCTTCGAACCTGTGTGGCCATTCAATTAGATCAGCAACTATCCCTTCATAGTCAGCAAACGGTTTTAACCAAAATTTCCAATTTCCCTTTCAAATTTACAAATCTATCAACACTGGTTAAAGGTTTTTCAGAAGATTTGCAGTTCGGGCTGTGGATGACGTTGTAGACTTGCTCATTTATCCGGTGTGTTTGATTGCAGATGTTTTGTCACCATACTAGGTAACATCACCAGCGTGCCTTTGGTTCACCGGAGGTGCACTGATGTTGTTACCTGACAAGGTGACAAAATGTCTGCAATCAAAAACATCTGCTTAAATAAACTCACTGAATGAACGATATCTCCTCGTCGTTGTGCAAAAAATGACAATGAGCTAGACTTTTGAAGCAATTTTGCTCATTACTTGGGTCAGTCTTTGATTTGGTGGAAGTATAAATCATAGTCACTGGTGGAACGGTATGCGTTCCAGAGTCTGTTGTGAAAAATTAATCTGTTCAGTGTAAATAAAAAGTGATTACACCAAAATAAAATAATATATCATGGAATCAACGCTACAAAAATTAACAATTCGGCAACCTCATTTTAAATTCTTTTTTATTGTACTAATGTCTCACCATTCAGCTCACAGAGCTGATCAAGGAATCGGAGGTTAGAGTAGCTGGCTGGTTATTGTACAGGCTGAGTGCGCCCCTGTATCAATGTGGAGCTCAGTGCACAGAGATAGATGGCAGAGTCAGAGAAGCGAGCCCTTGCGATAGATAGTGGAACTGTTTTCTTGTCTTTGTCCAAATTTGCACTAAAGCGGTTGGAAAACTCTGACAATATCTCCCCTTGCGCCTTGTCATATCTCTTTAGTATATATTTTGGAGATTTGCCAGGATACTGGATGTACCAGAAGAGAGTTTCTCCAGTGTACTTTGCTGTATAGCTGCAGTTCAATATTACAGTCTCTTCTTCCCGAATCGACAATTCGCTAGGGTGTTGTGAAACTGAATCTTGGCCACTCGTTCCTGCAAAAAGAATACATCGAATGTGTCGAACCTCTCAGTAAGTATCGCTTATGAAGCACACAGTGACGATTTCATTTCAGACTTACCAGACAGCAAGATTATTATTATTAGCGGAGAATACAATAAACTCATGATATCTGGATCGACAGCAAATAGTGCGTATTTTTTCTGTTACGTAGATTCTTCTCATCTGATAACAGCTACTGACATTTACTCAGGGGGTGGCATCATATATTGGGAAACTCAGTAGGATTTCTCGTGCTACGATTTGTTCCTTTCTTCGATTCGACATCAGCTCCGGCCCAATCAAAATTAACTGAAGGCTCAGGGCAACTAATTCTATCCAATCGCATCCCTTGTTGCTTTTGTACATTTTTTATTCCCTTCATCTACCTCCCATTTTCAGGCATTGTGTGTCTCTTTGTCGGTTTAACAATTTTTGTCTCGGTTTTTCTTTTGAAGTTCAATGGCTCCATTTTTAGATAAGTGAATGTTTCTCTATATTTAAGGGAAAATGAGAATAATTTAAATGTAATGTCGTATTCAGATATTAACCAACGTGTCTGCTACTCAAATGATTTTAACTGTGTACCGCCCAGCAACGTAACGATACATCGTGACTTGATTGAGAACAGAATTACGGCCTAAAACATTCATCTTGTGCTGGTAGCTTTCTATGATTACTCTTTCACGATGCTTACTCGAAAAAACGTTTGACTCCGACGGCCCTTGGACTTGCTATGATATTAGACCACCTTGGAAACGTATCTCTCCGTAGATAGGCACCAAATCCAGAAATCATATCGGAAAATGTTTATTTTCTTCTCACTGAAACACCTCCAAATGATCGTAAAGAGTAGTGGCAGGAATGGGCCTTTCAGCGCTTCGACCACACTTCTTCACTTAAGTGGGCCGTGGCTGATCTAACTGCGACCGCAATTCCATTTTTCTGACGCCCTCTGCCACCTTTTTCTCCCGTGCAGTGGTAAACCGTGACGAATTACCACTTGGAATATATTCAACAAAGAACTCCCACCAGTGTCTTTAGAGTATCTTCCATAGACGAATAACAATCTCATTTTACTCCCAAAATCTACTTCATCACATCTCCATCTGTAACAGAAGACTGGTAGATTTTAGACTCGGCTCCGAAATTCCAAATTCCGAGTTGAGTGAAAACATCCTCTCAACCTCCTTTCCTGCAAGGCCACTCAGACTATTTTATATTTCATACCGATCAATGCTTATTCTTTCGTCAAGATGACCTGGAAATATCTGAAAATGATCCTTGATCAAAATGATCAACAAATTTTATATTTTCAACACAGTCAAGCCTTGGCTACATTAAGGGGAATCAGATAATACTCGATCGTTACATTCCTTCTCTGTCCATATTCTGTGGTATGTGGTCGCTTGTGTTTTCCTGATAACGGCTCTTGATTGTCGAACTGGAGCAGATTTCTTTGAAATCCTAAGCACCCTCATTCCCCCAAGGTCTCAGTGCTCAGGAATACACGGTATCATCTATCAGTCTCATGTAATTCATGGACAGATGGAAAATGATTCGTTCTGGACTGAAATTGCTGCTAAGATTTTCAAACCTAGGAGCTGCATTGTCATATGAAAACCGAATGGATCTAAGCATGTATTCCACATGTCGGTGCAGATCCTGGAAGTACAAGAAGAGTTTATTGTAGTAACTGAACTTTTAACAGAGTGCTTGCATGATATTACTGAAGCTTTGTCCTTTTCTACTTAGATTCCCTGTAGTGATTGAGGTACTGAGTTTCTACTGTTCTTCTCTGAAAATAAACCATGGAAACACAGTCGATGAGAGGGACGAACAGAAAGACACAATCAGTTGGACATGGAATGGGAACCAACATGAAGAACTGGAATTTTAGTCTGGAGATTTAATGGAACAGATGTTACCAGGAAAACACTTAAAATCAGGTGAATTTCATCCCGAAGTTTCCTGACTGAAATCCAGAGACGGAGAGAGCAGTCACCATCTGTGCCAGAACTAGGAATGGAAGTGGGTCAGACAACTCAGGGATGTTATGCTATCATATCTAGTGATTCTCTGCACCTACCCAAGTTTACTTCTTTAAAGAATCACTTACTGTAGAACTGGTGGGGATGTTTCATGATAGATCAGAGAGAGCAGGAGAGTCAACCAACGAATGAGCTCAAAGGAGCCTCTTTTTTTTTTCAAATTGATTTTCTTTGCACATTTGTTCAGAAATAATTAGATGCACAAGACAGCTACCATCTACAGCATTGGGATTCTACGAAATTATTAGTTTCAAACAAACGTATTTATGATTCGCTGTTTCTCGGCTTTACAGTGTGAGAAAACAGGAAAAGCATAATATTCCGGCAACAAACTCAAACTCACCACTGCCAGCGAAGGTCGGTGATTGCGGTTTCAAGCAGAGGTTCAATGCCCATATCTGGAACAGATGTTCCTCGAACCGAGGCCAGATGACTCAATGCACTGCGCACAGGCTCAGAAAAACGGAGTGAAATTCTATCCCACTCATTAAAACTCCAAGCAACATTTACACAATCGCTGATTGACAAAATCACAAATGAAGGGACGTGATCTTCCTAAATGTATTCCAGTCGAAATACCTCGATCTTTTTGAAAAGCTGACTGTTGTGAATCTGAAAATGATGGAATTGGTTGTAGTGATTTTTTTCAATTATTCAATCTTGGCATGTAGGCGTCACGATCTGGACCAGAATTTATTATCCATGTCGACTTGCATACAGGGCAATTTATAGTCAACAATATTGCTGTAGACCGACATTTCCTTCCCTAAACGTCCTTAAAAAACCATGTGAATTTTTACAACAATTGACAACAGTTTCGTGATCACTATTTGACATAATTCAAGCGTATCGTGTTGACTTCAAATTACGCCATCTTCCATAGCTGGATTTGAACGCATGATCCCACAACGTCGCTTCGGGTCTCTACATTAAAAATGCATCAAAAATACAAAAAGGCCATAGCCTACCCTGAATTGTTTCCCATTATTTGCCCATTAGGTTTATAATTCCAGCTATGAGCATTTCAATCTGAAATTGAGGAACAATTGCTGAGTTAAATGAATGCTTGGGAAGAAGTTTTCCTGAGAGGATGAAGCTGGGAATCACATTACCCATGCCTGAGTAGAAACCATCGCAAACTTGGGCTTTGAGTAGGAAATTAATGCTCAATCCCATAACGTGAACGTTTCTTGCGGCTCATGGTCCTTTTTTTCGCACATTATCTGACTGCTGGTGTTCGTCATCACTCAGCGAATGGACTTCGTTTCCAAACACTTCCACCAGCAAACGCCTGGACCTCTGGCACTTTAAATCTTTTGGGGTTCTGTTGGATGTAAGATCTCTCACTATGTATATGTAAAAATTCGATAAATTCTCATCAGAACCTCCCCTAAAATATTATTTTTACCCAACTCTTATTCATAATAATTCAGAGACCGTTGCAACAATATTCAAATACAGCCACGGGAGATGGTGCAATTTGAATTTAACAAAAGATAAATCCAGAATTGGGTCAAATAATGTTCATGAAACTATTGTGGATCATCGTTAAAAACAAAATTGGTCACTCATGTTCTTTAGCGAAGAAAACTTTCGGCCTCACCTGGTCGGCCTACACGTGACTCCAGAGGCACAGCAATATCGTTCACTCTTAAATACCCTCTGCGCAATTAGGAATTGACAATAAATTCTGCTCCAGCCAGCTACGCCCACAACCCAATAAATTTGATATGTTTTGGGAGAAAAAATGAAACTCCCATTTTGTGATATTGATTAATTTGATGAAAGTTTTATTTCATACTATTCCGATTATAATGCAGAGCAGGTTCACAGAGACATCCAAACTGTCAGCACGATCTGCTGAGGTCAAGTCAGTTTTCAGATAGTACGAAGTAACGTTCAGACCTCAACTACCCGAATGGTCGAGATGTTAGGATTCAGCGCTGTAACCCATGTTCAATTAAACGTCAGGGGAGGCGAGCTTGTGCACTCTCTTTATACTGACAATAAATTACTGGCAAAACATTTCGAAAAAGAAATTGTGTCGCAGACCTGTCCTAATTCTCATCATGCCAAACTTGCTTAACTTAATTATACAGCTTCATGTTAGAAAGATGTTCAGAAATATTATGTTTAAAAACATAAACCAGAGATCTCTATTTCAGCAATTACGTCATTTGAACGTTGTTCAGCTGCTCAGTGCCCATTTGTTACTAAGCAGCGGTGATTGAAATATTCACTTCGAAATATTTGAACAAGCATTGTACAAGGCCCTGCCTCCGTTGTTAGTGCACTAGGGCGCTTTGTTCTATCTGTTGGTCTGTATGCTTATTACTACATAAAAGTTGTTGCCATTGCACGAGGAACTGTCTAACTTGCTATTCCACATCACCATGTCTCCCTCTGTTTCATTCGCCTCTCAGTTCTTGCATTATACTCAATTCTGTATCAGTTATTGACACATTATGCATCATTCTACATTATATTAAAACGACATCCCCAAAGATGGTACTAGATGTAATAATTCTAAATCATATTTGTGTAATTGACATATTTGATGTCGACACTTGTTAGTGAACAACAGTTCATGAACAACTGTTATTGAATAAAATGCTGTCAAGATTAACTATAGCACTTGGAAGCCATTCATGAATTTATTGATTAGCAGAACAAATGCATGTTTTGCATTTTCCAAATGGCCTAGAGTTTCTATGAGATTGTGTCCTTATCAGATTCCTTCCTTTGAACTAACACAGACTTCGAGTAGTTCAGCCGTAAATTATTGAAACACAGTTAAAGTAAAAGCAATAAAAACCAAAACTCTTGCCAATAAACGAGATACTTCAACTGATCTGATAAACAAATGACGAAATAATTGTAACATGGCATAAGCTACAGATGGCAATTTTAGGAAAAAAGCAGTATCGTAGCACAGTATCAAACATCGGTGACTCCACTTGATGGCGACACAAAGCCCAGTTTGTGTGAGAGAATTGAAAAGCAACTTTTCAGCGACGAGTTCACTGTTGTGTGTCTAATTAAGGTAATGTGAAAACATCGACCTGGCAATGTTGAAAAAGGAAGGCAATAATTAAAGTCTTTGATCACTAAGCTGCAACTGAAATGTATGTTTCACATCACGTGTCCTTCCAGAGACTCTTACTTGGAATCAACGATGAACACCTCGAATGCGTCTCATAACTAAAGTCGTGAATATCTTCAATCTCACAGAACAATGATGCATGAGTCAAATAATAAGCTCTTCTTTGCAATTTCATACCCTATTCTTGTTTTTTTTTATGACCTGGTAAAACTAGAATTCTAATGAGTAACGTTGTGATATTCTCCATAAGCATTTTTTTTTCCTTTTTGTTTTCAGGATCAGGCACAATATTGTTAATATCCAGTGTTATCTGAGTAAAGCAGAATTCAGACTGTTCCTATACTACTTGTACTTTATGACATTGCATTGTATTATGGCAAATCATATCATATTTTTCCCTTGCACAATGGAATATTAAATATATATTAAACCTGTTATGCCGCAGCTTAGTAAACTAATACTTACTCAATTATTAAATACGTGAACATTGATCCCTCAAATTATCTATAAGTGTTGGTAACATATAATGTAGCATATTTTGTGTTGTGTGAAATTGTAACTTGTTAACTTTTATGAACATTTGACATTATTAATTAGATTTTAGGATTTAGTTAATATACGTTGGAAGGTGTCAGTAGAGTTCAACGATTTTTAACTAAATTTGCATTTTAACATTGCCTGATAGGTTTGGAATTTCGTTTCTGTTTCAGATAATTATATATTTTTATTATCATTGGACGTGTCTGTCGCTTATAAAACGAACTCTCATCCTTTGTCTTTAATTTCTACTTGAGAAGGTATTGTTGCAACAGTTGTTTACAGTCACTGCAGTACAGAGAATGGGGATACTTAACAGGAGTTTTATGAACAAAAATAAATCCAAACAGATGCATGGAAATATTACAGCTGACATCTTAAAGTTTTGTTCAAAAAAGTTACATTAAGATGTAGAGGGGGGTGGAGGTGGGGTATCCCGTACCAGGGACAATGGAAATTAGACCCTGTCAGAAAATGCATCATAGCAAAAAGTAGCCCGGTTCAAATTCTGTGGCACAAAATAGCGTAGACTTATTGGCATACAATGATCTCAAACGATCGTCAGATTTTAAAGTGAGTGGCAAGACGATAGAAAGATTTGAAAATTAATTCATTCACGTATTAATACAAACGTCTAACTAAACTGGGAGACATTGTATGTCAGCGAGCACAGGGTTTATGAACTAATGAAACGCTGAAAGAATAAATTACTATTTAGAATGTGTTTGAATTGCAAGATTAGCTGTGGGGGTTGTCTCAGTGGCCACAGCATAGAACTTGTGTTGGAAGGAGATTGTAATGACACACGCATCAACAAGCATATAATTCAATCGTGGATATTGAGCAATTACCAATGATCAAACTGAGGGCATTCAACATCAATGGAATGGGATTTTTCCATATCAGATTGCTCGAGGCTGGTCAAGTCTGCTAGGTGACATCTCGCTCTCTCCTCATCTCTCACAGCAAATTTAGGTCAGATGTAATTCTGGAGAGACGATCGTGTGGATTGTCCTGATGCGTCACCTACTACTTGGTGGTGACAGTGTTGACTGGTTTATATCTCATCATCACCACGAACATCCACAACTCGAGTAGCCGAATTTATTTTCACAGTAGTGCCCTGTTCTCCAGCCCGATTCTTACCTCTAATGCCCGCGATTGCTCAGTATGTTTGACAGTGCGCTTCCCTCTTGACCACTTTGTTCATCTGCTGCCAGAGCCTGGAGGGTTCTGTGTACTCTGTGACCAGATACGACACCGAGAAAACGGCATTGCTGGCCATAGCAATGGTCTGTGTTCTGAACTGTGTCAATGTTAAGAATATACTTCACAACTTTATCGATCACCCTTCATACATAGTGGATAGGGTACATTGGTTCTGTGACATGAAGCCAACCTTTCACACTTCATCCAACTTCCTGAATTTGTTTCTGCTGCGAAAGTTGATAATACCACGTTTATTCGCATTTTACTTTATCAACGATACAGTTTCCCATTCACTCAAATTGTCGAAATCTCAATGAAGAGTCTCTGGATGTCCCTCACTGATTACTCTCCCATAGAGCTTTGTGCCTCTATGATAATTTAGTTTATCACTGCATTTTGGTCTGATATTGGCAACAGTCAGAGTTAGCCTAACCGTGGGCCATCGTTAACTAACCTGATCACTCATGTAACATTTTGACACATGTCTGGGCTTGGACGGATTTGAAACTAATCCTTTAGAATCCGAGGCATTACCACTGCACGAAAAGAAACCTCAGCCTGAGTAAATAATGTGGGTTCACCTCAATGGTGAATGCAAAAGAGATCGATGTCTCGACCTCGGCTGAACTCAATAGTTTATCCACCTCCCTTCTGAGCTCGATAACAGTGCTGTGTCTTCCTGAGCTCTGATATGTGTTACGTTACAAAACAGCCTGTCGGCCGATTTGAAACTTACACTTGAACTGGGATGGAGTGCAGTGGAGCTAAGGTGTGGTGCGGTGTTAGTGTGAGTTGTATCCATTGGGTCTCTGTGGAATTTTAGGTAGATGTAGTTACAAAGCACAACGAGCTGTCAGGCATACAAATGTTTACTAAATGTCATTTTGGGAGTCAATAATTAATTGTTATGACAAGTACCATTAACAGGCATGGTACACTAAGCAGGGTTTGTTCTCGAACAGTTGTTTGTTTCTATCTGTTTCCTTGTCTCCTTCTGCCTTTTTGTCTCTGATGTCTCTGGTTCCCTTTCTCCCTTCTCATTATTGCTTTTTGCTTCTAATTTTCAGTCCTTTATTCTGGGTGTCAATATATTGGCTCTGTTTCCCAGCCTCTCCTATTCAACAGTTTACGTGGAAAATCTAATTTCCCTAACCTTCCTATTTCACAGAAGCCGTCCAATGCCAAGCTGCCTTCGGAGGAACATTTATAATTTCCAAAATAAATTGCCTTGTTCTGGGACAAATATAAACTGAAAACGGTCACATTCAAACCTATGGCATCCAGGACATGAACCAACGAAGAGTGAAATCATTGTTGTTTCTTTGTGTGGATGGTTTAGTTCCATAATCCTAACGGTATTCCCTCCCAGTTATAGTCTGGAATATTCGAAGTAAACAAAGACAGTAAAGAAGATTCAACCATCATACGCACTGAATTATATCAGAGTACGAACTGTAAGGGCAATGCCAACGCGGCATAACCGTGGAACACAATGCGCCAGTAATTTGAGAATTAGGCGATTTCACAGCCAAACATAGTTTACTGTATATCGTCACCAGAGGGAGTTCCAACACCATGTTTGTGTTTTCAATGCAACAAAGAACGAAGAAAATTACAGCACAGGAACAGGCGCTTTGGCCCTCCAAGCCTGCGCCGATCCAGATCCTCTATCTAAACCTGTTGCCTATTTTCCAAGGATCTGTATCCCTCTGCTCCCTGCCCATTCATGTATCTGTCTAGATACATCTTAAATGATGCTATCGTGCCTGCCTCTACCACCTCCGCTGGCAACGCGTTCCAGGCACCCACCAACCTCTGTGTAAAGAACTTTCCACGCGTATCTCCCTTAAACTTTTCCCCTCTCACCTTGAAATCGTGACCGCTAGTAATTGAATACCCCACCATGGGAAAAAGCTTCTTGCTATTCACCCTGTCTATACCTTTCATGATTTTGTAGACCTCAATCAGGTCCCCCCTCAACCTCCGTCTTTCTGATGTAAATAACCCTAATCCACACAACCTCTCTTCATAGCCAGCGCCCTCCGTGCCAGGCAACATTCTGGTGAACCTCCTCTGCACCCTTTCCAAAGCATCCACATCCTTTTGGTAATGTGGCGACCAGAACTGTACGGAGTATTCCAAATGTGGTCGAACCAAAGTCCTATACAACTGTAACATAACCTGCCAACTCTTGCACTCAATACCCCGTCCGATGAATGAAAGCATGCCGCATGCCTTCTTGACCACTCTATCCACCTGTGTTGCCCCCTTCAGGGTACAATGGACCTGAACACCCAGATCTGTCTGTGCATCAACTTTCCCCAGGGTTTTTCCATTTACCATATAGTTCGCTCTTGAATTGGATCTTCCAAAATGCATCACCTTGCATTTGCCTAGATTGAACTCCATCTGCCATTTCTCCATCCAACTGTCCAATCTATTCATATTTTGCTGCATTCTCCGACAGTCCCCTTCACTATCTGCTACTCCACCAATCTCAGTGTCATCTGCAAACTTGCTAATCAGACCATCTGTACCTTCCTCCAGATCATTTACGTATATCAAAAACAACGGTGGTCCCAACACGGATCCCTGTGGAACACCACTGGTCACAGTTCTCCATTTTGTGAAACTCCCTTCCACTACAACTCTCTGTCTCCTGTTGCTCAGCCAGATCTCTATCCGTCTAGCTAGTACACCCTGGACCCCAGCGATTTCACTTCCTCCATCAGCCTACCATGGGCCTTACTGAAGTCCATGCGTATGACATCGACAGCCCTTCCCTCATCTATGAACTTTGTCACTTCCTCAAAGAATTCTATCAAGTTGGTAAGACATGAACTTCCCTGCACAAAACCATGCTGTCTATCACTAATAAGCCCATTTTTCTTCCAAATGTAAATAGATCTTATCCCTCAGTATCTTTTCAAGCAGCTTCCCCACCACTGATGCCAGGCTCACCAGTCTATAATTTCCTGGATTATCCTTGAGACCCTTCTTAAACAAGGGGACAGCATGAGCAATTCTCCAGTCCTCCGGGACCTCACCCGTGCTCAAGGATGCTGCAAAGATATCTTTTAAGGCCCCAGTTATTTTCTCTCTTGCTTCCCTCAGTAACCTGGGGTAGATCCCATTCGGACCTGGGGATTTGTCCACCCTAATGCCTTTTAGAATACCCAACACTTCCACCCTCCTCCTTATGCTGAATTGACGGAGAGTAATCAAACATCTATCCCTAACCTCAACATCCGTCATGTCCCTCTCCTCAGTGAATACCGACGCAAAGTACTCATTAAGAAACTCACTCATTTTCTCTGACTCCTCGCATAACTTCCCTCCTTTGTCCTTGAGTGGGCCAACCCTTTCTCTAGTTACCCTCTTGCTCCTTATGTATGAATAAAAGGCTTTGGGATTTTCCTTAACCCTGTTTGCTAAAGGTATTTCATGACCCTTTTTAGCCCTCTTAATTCCTCGTTTCAGATTGATCTTACTTTCCCGATATTCTTCCAAAGTTTTGTCTGTTTTCAGTCGCCTCGACCTTATATATGCTTCCCTTTTCCTCTTTGCTAGTCTCACAATTTCACCTGTCATCCATGGTTCCCTAATCTTGCCCTTTCTATCCCTCATTTTCAGAGGGACATGTCTGTCCTGCACTCTAATCAACTTCTCCTTAAAAGCCTCCCACATTTCAAATGTGGATTTACCCTCAAACAGCTGCTCTCAATCCACATGCCCCAGGTCCTGTCGAATTTGCTGTAGTTGGCCTCAGCACTCTTCCTTTAGGGCCACTCTCATCTTTGTCCATCAGTATTCTAAAACTTACGGATTTGTGATCACTATTCCCAAAGTAATCCCCTACTGAAACTTCAACCACCTGGCCTGGCTCATTCCTCAACACCAGGTCCATTATGGCCCCTTCCCGAGTTGGACTATTTACATACTGCTCTAGAAAACCCTCCCGGATGCTCCTTACAAATTCTGCTCCATCTAAACCCCGAACACTAAGTGAATCCCAGTCAATGTTGGGAAAATTAAAATCTCCCATCACCACCACCCTGTTGCTCCTACATCTTTCCATAATCTGTCTACATATTTGTGCCTCTATCTCACACTCAGTGTTTGGAGGCCTGTATTACAGCCCCAACATTGTTACCGCACTATTCCTATTTCTGAGCTCTGCCCATATTGCCTCACTGCTCGAGTAGTCCATAGTGAGCTCCTTCAACATAGTTGTGCTATCCTCTTTGACCAGTAATGCAACTCCTCCACTCCTTTTACCTCCCTGTCTATCCCGCCTGAAGCATCTATGTCCTGGGATATTTAGTTGCCAATCTTGCCCTTCCTTCAACCAAGTATCAGTAATAGCAATAGCGTCATACTCCCAGGTACTAAACAAAGTCCTAAGTTCATCTGTCTTACCTACTACACTTCTCGCATTAAAACAAATGCAACTCAGACCATCTGTCCCTCTGCGTTCATCATCTGTTCTCCATCTACTCTTCACCTTAGTCACACTGACTTCATTATCTCGTTCCTTACAGGCTTTAGTTACTACCTTCTTACTGTCCACTAATCTCCTCATTTGGTTCCCATCCCCTTGCCACATTAGTTTAAACCCTCCCTAAAAAGCGTTAGCAAAAGCAGCCCCGAGGACATTGGTTCCTGTCCTGCCCAGGTTTAGACCGTCCGATTTGTAATAGATCCATCTCCCCCAGAACCGGTCCCAATGTCCCAAATATCTGAACCCCTCCCTCCTGCACCGTCTCTCAAGCCACTCACTTATCCTGCCTATTCTTTCATTTCTACTCTGACTAGCACGTGGCACTGGTAGCAATCCTGAGATTACTACCTCTGAGGTCCTACTTTTTAACTTGGCTCCTAACTCCCTAAATTCTGCTGGTAGGACCTCATCCCGTTTTTTACCTATATCATTGGTGCCTGCCTGTATGCACCACGACAGCTGGCTGTTCACTCTCCCCCTTCAGAATGTCCTGCAGTCGATCTGAGACATCCCTGAACCGTGCACCTGGGAGGCAACATACCATTTGGGAGTCTCGTTTACGACCACATAACCGCCTATCTACTCCCCTTAGAATCGAATCCTCTATGATTATAGCCCTTCCACTCTTTTTCCCGCCCTTCTGTACAGCAGAGCCAGCCACGGTGCCATGAACCTGCTTTTGCTGCCTTCCCCTGGTGAGCCATCTCCCCCAAAAGTGTCCAAAACGGTATGCCTGTTTGGAGGGAGATGACCGCAGGGGACACCTGCACTGCCTTCCTGCTTTTTTTCTGCCTTTTGGTCACCCATTCCCTTTTTCAATCAGCGATCCTCATCTGTGGTGTGACCAATTTGCTGAACGTGCTATCCACGACTTCCTCAGCATCGCGGATGCTCCAAAGTGAGCCCATCCCTAGCTCCAGAGCCATCATGTGGTCTAACAAGAGCTGCAGCTGGACACACTTCCTGCACGTGTAGGAGTCAGGGACATCAGCCGCGTCCCTGAGCTCCCACATTGAGCAAGAGGAGCATAACACGAGTCTGGTATCTCCTGCCATTTTTACTTTTAAGCTTAATTTAGTCCGGCTATAAAATCAAATACTAGATAAATGAAATTTTAAAAAATTTAACCAAATCACTCTAACTACCAGCACACGATAAAAAAAAACGAAAAACATTTACCTTATCAACACAGCAGAGTCTTTTTTTTTGGTCAGAGGAGGAGGGCGGGTGGGAGACACTACACGTGTAGAGTCTCGGGTTTAACCACTGGTCAAATATATCAGTTCACTCACGTTCCGAGACCCCAATTCGACCGCTCCCACTCAGCTCCGCTGCCAAAATGAAGAACTTACCTCCCAGAAGGCCCCTGGTCCTCGCTGTCACCGCTCCCGCTGCTGCTGCAAAAAATGGAGGCCGCTGATTGCACGAGGTAAGTTTTTAACTGGGAAACGTACCTCCCGTCAGGCCCCTGGTCCTCCCTCTCACCGCTCCCGTTGCTGCTGCTGCAAAAAAAAAAGGTGGCGATGCCGATGTTGGACTGCGGTGGACAAAGTCAGAAGTCACACGATACCATTTTACAGTCCGAAAAGTTTAGTTAAAATCACAAGTTTTCTAAGCGCTGCTCTGCCATCTGGTGAAGTGGAGGGAAGTGCCTGGAACTTCCATCCACTTTAACTGAAGAAACGGCAGAGCTTAGAAAGTTTGTGATTTAAATAAATCTGTTGAACGATAAGCTGGTGTCATGTGAGAACCTAAAGCATCTAGGAAGAAATGATATTTATGCTGATGATGGGCGATGGGTGGCCAGAAAGTAAAAGCTGATAGGTGCAGAAGGACTTCAGAGAGGGAGAGAGAAGGGTAAGCAGACACATGGATTGTTGATAGTAAGTAAATAGCTAAGTCAGGGAAGAACGTATGAGAATTAAAGGCCTTGAAGAGGGCAGCAAAGTGGTGACGCTGAATGGCAGGTGCGTGGAAGATCTGCATCAGTTCAGTAACTGCTTCCATAAGGTGTTTTGTACAGGTGCTGTTGTCAAGTGACAGTTTTAGAGATGTGATGGCACTCAAGTTGCAGGCAGATAGTTAGATGACGGCTAAAAGGGCCAGGTAGCCTATGCAGGAATGCCCTGTGGTTGTCCCCCTCTCTAACAAGTTTACCCTTTTGGATATTGTTGGGGGGTGTACAATGAACTACCAGGGGTAACAGCAGCAGAAGCCAGACTGGTGGCACCACGGCTCGCTCTGTTCTTAAGAAGGGAAGGACAAAGAGCTCTAGAGCAGTGAAAGGGGTCTCTCTAGTTATGGGAACAGATAGGCGCTTCTGTGGACGTGAAAGAGACTCCAGGACGGTGTGTTGCTTCCCTGTTGCCAAGGTCCAGGATTTCTCTGAATGGGAATAAAACATTCTGTAGGGACAGGGTGAACAGCCAGAGGTTATGGTACATATTGGTACCATCGACATAGGTAGGATTAGTGATGATGTCCTGCATCAGCATTTCAGGGAGTTAGGGAGAAAATTAAAAAGAACAACCTACAAGGTTGTAATCTCGGGATTACTCCCTGTACCACATGCCAGTGAGGCAAGAAATATGAGGATAGTACAGCTCAACACGTGGCTAAACAGATGCTGTAACAGGGAGGTTTTCAGAGATCTGGACGATTGAGATCTCTTCCAGGGCAAGTGGGACCTGTACAAGAAGGACAGGTTGCATTCAAACTGGAAGAGCACGTATGTTCTGCCTGGGAGGTTTGCTGGTGTCACTCGGGATGATTTAAAATAGCTTGTTCGGGGGATTGGAAACAATGCAAAGGTGAATGGACTCAAAGGGAACTGGAGAATAGGGCCAGTAAGACTCGGAGGAAGAGCAGGCAGGGCGTGGTTGCTGATCAAAGCGGATCTGGCGGACTGAAGTGCGTCTGTTTCAATTGAAGAAGTGTAACAGGTAAAGTAGATGAACTCAGAGCTGGCATTAATGATTGGAACTGTGATGTTGTTGCTATTACAGAGACTTGGTTTAGGGAGGGACAGGATTGGCAGCTTGACGTTCCAATATACAGATGTTTCAGGTGGGATAGTGGCGGATATAAAACCGGTGGGGGAGCTGCACTACTTATTCAGCAGATTATCACAGCTGTACTGCGAGAGGACACCTTGCGAGGCTCATACAGCGAGGCAATATGAGTAGATCTCAAGAACAGGAAGGATGCAATCAAAACGTTTGGGGTTTACTCTCGGCCTCCCAACAGCCAGTGGAAGATAGAATAACAGATATTCAGACAGACTTTGGCAAACTGTAAACGTAACAGAGTTGTTGCAGTGTGTGACTTTAACTTCCCATATATTGACTGGACTCACTTAGTGCTTGGGGTTCAGATGGGACAGAGTTTGTAAGGAGCATCCAGGAGGGCTTCTTGAAACATTATGTAGATGGTCTAACTAGGAAAGGGGTCATATTGCACCAAGTATTGAGGAATGAGTCTGGACATGTGCACGACGACCGAGTAGGTGAGCACCTCGGGAACAGTGATCACATTTCAGTAAACTTTAAGGCACTGCTGGATGAGGAAAGGTGTAGTTGTCAGGTGAAGGTGCGAAATTGCGGGGGAAAACTAATTACGACAATATCAGGCAGGAATTGAAGAATGTAAGATAACAAGGTGAAGATCTGGATGAACACAGCAGGCCAGTTAACATCAGAGGAGCAGGCAAGCTGACGTTTCAGGTCTCGACACTTCTTCACAAATGGGGGAGGGGAAGGGGGTTCTGAAATAAATAGGGAGAGAGGGGGATGTGGATAGAAGATGAATAAAGGAGAAGATATGTGGAGAGGAGACAGACAGGTCAAAGAGGCGGGGATGGAGCCAAAAGGGTGAGAGCCGGTGGGGAGTTAGGGAGGGGATAGGTCACTCCAGGGAGGACTGACAGGCCAAGAAGGCGGGATGAGGCTAGTAAGTAGGAGATGGGGGTGGGGCTTGAGGTGGGAGGAGTGTATAGGTGAGCGGAAGGACAAGTTAGGGAGGTGGGGACAATCTCGGCTGGTTTTGGGATGCTGTTGGGGGAGGGGAGATTTTGAAGCTTGTCAAGTCCACATTGATACCATTGGGCTGCAGGGTTCCCAAGGGAAATATGAGGTGCTGTTCCTGCAACCTTCGGGTGGCATCGTTGTGGCACTGCAGGAGGCCCAGGATGGACACGTCGTCTAAGGAATGGGAGAGGGAGTTGAAATGGTTCGTGACTGGAAGGTGCAATTGTTTAGTGCAAAGCGAGCACAGGTGTTCCGTAAAGTGGTCACCAAGCCTCCGCTTGGTTTCCCCGATATACAGTAGGCCACAACGGGAAAAGCGGATACAGTATATCACATTATCAGATGCGCAGTTCAACATCTGCTTGATGTGGAAGGTCTTCTTGGGGCCTGGAATGGGGTTGAGATGGGAGGTGCAGGGGCAGGTGTAGCACTTCCTGCAGTTTCAGGGAAAAGTGCTGAGCGTGGCGGGCCTGGAGGGGAGTGTAGAGCGGACAAGGGAGTCACGGAGCGAGTTGTCCCTCTGGAAAGCAGATACGGGTGGGGAGGGAAAAACCTCTTTGGTGGTGGGATCGAATTGCAGATGGCGGAAGTGTCGGCAGATCATGTGTTGGTTTCGGAGGTTGGTGGGATGGTACGTGAGGACGGGGGGATTCTGTTTTAGTTGTTATTGCGGGGAGGAGGTGTGAGGGATGAGTTGCAGGAAGTGTGGGAGACATGGTCGAGGGCGTTCTCGATCACTGAGGAGGAGAAAGTTGCATTTCTTGAAAAATGAGGACATCTGCGATGTTCGGGAGTGGAATGCCTCATCCATGGAGCAGATGCGGCGGAGGCAAAGAAAGTGGGAAGTGGATGAACTCTACAACTGGCGATGTAGAGGTCAGTGCGCCATACTACAACTGCGCCTCCCTTGCCCGCGGGTTTTATGGTGAGGTTGGGATTGGAGCGGAGGGAGTGGAGGGCTGCACATTCTGTGGGGAAGAGGTTGGAGTGGATGACCGGAGTGGAGAGGTTGAGGCGATTGATTTCTTGACGGCAGTTGAAGATGAAGAGGTCCTCCCACTTCCTACAGACAAAGGGGGTGGCTTTGGGTACCCGCATCGGCCCAAGCTATGCCTGCCTCTTTGTAGGTTACATGGAACAATCCCTCTTCCGTAGCTGCACTGGCCCTAAACCCCACCTCTTCCCCCGTTACCTCGATGACTGTTTTGGCGCTGCCTCGTGCTCCCACAAGGAGCTCGAACAGTTCATTCACTTCACCCACACCTTCCACCCCAACCTGAAGTTCACCTGGACCACATCAGATACCTCTCTCTCAGACCTGGAACTTTCTGTTTCCATCTCTGGCAACCACCCGGAAACCGATATCCATTTCAAGCACACCAACTCCCACAGCTACCTAGAATACACTTCCTCCCACCCACCTTCCTGCAAAAATGCCATCCCCTATTCCCAATTCCTTCTCCTCCGCGGCATCTGCTCCCAGGATGAAGCATTTCACTCCCGAACATCTCAGATGTCCTCGTTTTTCAAGGATCGCAACAACACCTTCCTCAGTGGTCGAGAATGCCCTCGAACGTGTCTCCCGCATTTCCCGTAACTCATCCCTCACACCCCCTCCCCGCAATAACAACCAAAACAGAATCCCTCTCGTCCTCATGTACCACCCCACCAACCTCCGGATCCAACACATCATCCTCCAACACTTCTGCCATCTGCAATTCGACGCCACCACCAAAGATATTTTTTCCCTCCCCACCCTTATCTGCTTTCCGGAGGGACCACTCTCTCTGTGAATCCCTTGTCCGCTCCACACTCCCCTCCAGCCCCACCACACCCAGCACTTTTCCCTGCAATCGCCGGAAGTGCTACACCTGCCCCTACACCTCCCCACCTCACCCCCATCCCGGGCCCCAAGAAGACCTTCCACATCAAGCAGATGTTGACCTGAACATCTGATAATGTGGTATACTGTATCCGCTGTTCCCGTTGTGGCCTCCTCTACATCGGGGAAACCAAGCGGAGGCTTGGGGACCGCTTTGCGGAATACCTATGCACGGTTCACACTAAACAACTGCACCTCCCAATCGCGAACCATTTCAACTCTCTCTCCCATTCCTTAGATGACTTGTCCATCCTGGGCCTCCTACAGTGCCACAACGATGCCACCCGAAGGTTATTGGGAGCCGATTCAAAAAGAAAAAGGAAGCATTTATCAAGGCTCGGAGGCTGGGAACACAAGAAGCAAGGGTGGAATACAAGTAAAGTCGAAAGAACATTCAGCAAGGAGTGAGGAGGGCTAAAAGGAGTCATGACAAGTCATTGGCCAAGGAAAATCCCAAGGCTTTTTATACACATATAAAGAACAAGTGGGTATCCAGGCAGAGCGTTGGCCCACGCAAGAACAGGGAAACGAATTTATGTGTGGAGCCAAACGAAATGGGCGAGGTATTAAATAAATACTTTCTATCAGTATTCACCATAGAGAAAGACTTGGTAGATGATAAGCCTGGGGAAAGGTGTGCAGCTAATTTGGTCATGTTTACATCAAAAGGGAGGAGGTATTGGGGGTCTCGAAAGACATTAAGGTAGACAAGTCCCCAGGGACTGATGGGATGTACACCAGAATACTGAAAGATGCAAGGGAGGATATTGCTGGGTCCTTGAGGGAAATCTTCGTGTACTCACTGGCTACAGGGGAGGTCGCAGAGGATTGGCGAATAGCCAATGTTGTTCCTTTGTTTAAGAAGGGTGGCAGGGATAATCCAACTAACTACAGGCCGGTGAGACTTACATCAGTGTTAGGGAAATTATTGGAAAATATTCTTCGAGGTACGATTTACTCCCACCTGGAAATCAATGGGTGTATTCGCGAGAGGCAACATGGGTTTGTGAAGGGAAGATGTGTCTCACTAACTTGCTTGAGTTTTTTGAGGAAGTGACAAAGATGATCGATGAGGGTAGGGCAGTGGATGTTGTCTACATGGACTTCAGGAAGGCCATTGACAAATGTCCTCATGGCAGGCTGATACAGAAGATAAAGTCGCACAGGATCAGAGGTGAGCTTGCAAGATGGAGAAAAGACAGGCTCGGTCATAGAAGACGGAGGGTAGCAGTGGAAGGGTACGTTTCAGCAGTGGAGGGCTGTCACTCGTGGCGTTCCTCAGTGATCAGTGTTAGGATCTTTGCTGTTTGTAATATATATAAATCATTTAGCGGAGTCTGATTCGTAAGTTTGTCGATGAGACAAAGGTTGATGGAATGGCAGATAGTGATTAGGACCGTCAAAGGATTCAACTGGACATAGATCGGTTGGTGAATTGGGCAGAGATATGGCAGATGGAGTTTAAGCCGGTAAAATGTGAAGTAATGCATTTTGCAAGGTCCAAACCAGATGGAAAATATCCAATAAATGGCAGAACCCTTAACAGTTCTGATAGGCAGAGGGATCTGGGTGTACAGGGACACAGGTCACTAAAAGTGGCAACACAGGTGGAAAAGGTAGTCAACAAGGTATATGGCATACTTGCCTTCAACGGCTGGGGCTTTGAGTTTAAAAATTAGCAGGTAATGTTGCAGCTTTATAGAGCATTAGTTCGGCCGCATTTGGAATATTCTGTTCAATTCTGGTCACCACTCTACCAGAAGGAAATGGTGGCTTTGGAAAGGGTCCGGAAAAGATTTACCAGGATGTTGGCTGCTATTGTGTGCATTAACTATGAGGAGAAGTTGAAGAAACTTGGGCTGTTCTCACTGGAAAGACGGAGGTTGAGAGGCGACCTGATAGAGGTCTACAAGATTACGAAGGGCATAGACAGACTGGACAGTCAGAAGCTTTTTCCCAGGGTGGAAGAGTCAGTTAGCAGGGTCCATGGGTTTAAGCTGCGAGGGGCAAGGTTTTTGCACAGAGGGTGGTGTGTACATTCAACTCTCTGCCAGGGGAGGTAGTGGAAGCAGATACAACAGTGACTTTTAAAGAGCATCTTGACAAATATCTGAATTGGATGGGAATAGAAGGATACCGTCACCGGAAGGGTCGGGGGTTTTAGTTGTGACAGGCAACATGTCGATGCAGGCTTGGCGGAACAAAGGGCCTGTTCCTGCATTGTAATTTTCTTTGTTCTTTGGTCTAACAGATATTAGATAGATGATATTGGACTGTTTGAGTAGCTGAAGATAGGTTGCCTGCACTGAAGACAATTGATTTCAGAACAGATCCAGTTGGGTGGAGATAGGCAAAGACATGGAACGAACTGGTAAAGTTCAAAATTTTTAAACTGATGTTTAGTGCTGAAGGCTGCAACGTCTCCAAGTGGAGATGGGATGTTGTTTTTCCAACTTGTGTTCGCCTATCTGAAGCACTGCAGTAGGCGTGGCCAAAATACCATAACTTGCTAAATAATTATGAAATCTACTCCATTGCAACAGAGGAAATGTGTTAGTTACACACACAAAACTTTCCCACGGGAAAAGAAAGCAATCACCTGTGTTCTCAATTTTTATTGAGAAATAATAACGTACTGCACGTGCGAAAAAAAATATTTTTAATCCTAAAATAGTGGTAGAGGTATTCGACACAAAAAAAGGTCAGCTTGGACCTAAGTGTATCAATTTAGCCAAATGTTGACAACGGCAGAAATGTTGCATTCCCTCTGTTCTGACACTTGAGAAACAGCTTTAACTCAAAGATTGTAAGATCTTCAGCGAGACTTGCGCTTAGGCTAACTTAATTCAGATGAAAAATGAATCTGCCTGATGTGCGACAGATGCTTACAAAGTACAACTTCTGTAGTAGTTCTATGTCATTGAAGTTTTTGTACAACAACAGACGTGTTTAAACCATTGTGCTTCTCAACCCGCAGAAATATACAGCAGTGTCCTGGATCTCTGAACGGGTGATCCTCAAAGGAAGTTTCTTTTCTGAAGTTGTTTGGTTGGCCACAAATCTCGCATTGACAAAATCTGCGTCTTTTTTCCTGCTATTATCGCGGTGTAAAATGAAGTCTGGAGCCTGATTCCAATACTGCCTGTACCAGTACAAGTCAGGGTTCGTATAACTTGTTGTGTACATGCAGTCTATGATCACACCATCGCCTTCCATCACGGTGAGTGCTGTCCGAGGTTGTGTGACCGAATCTGACTGAATCTCACCTGAAATATAAATGAATTGTAGTTTTACTACCGTACTCTGTTAGAAAATCTAATGACCTCACACAAATGGAAACAGTTACAGTCCGTAAGCAAACCTACCAAATATCAACGATAAAATGAGAAGACGATTGTACATCGCGGGAAACATTCTGCACATCCAAAATGCCACTTACGAGTGGGAAAAATTGATGTTACACTCTATTAAGGTCAGTTGAGAAACAGTTTAGCAGAAAAACATAGCAGAAGGTGAACAGTACAGCTATGTTGCTGTTAAACTCTAAGGAATACATTAACCGGGTTGCAGCAATAGACGTAAATCCTGTTGCTGTCCTTTCTCAAAGTCCACCAAACTGCAATAGTTAGGCGAACCATTCAGTAGATTAAGGAAGGAAAAACACAGAGTGTGCTCAGTCACCGTGCTGCGGGGTGTTTTCATTTCATGATTGGTTCCTCTCTCCCTTCCTCATCACTGTTACTCAGCAAGTGGTTTACACGTGGTGTGATGTAACCTTTCATGTTGCGACACTAAAAGACCAATTCGTGAAGGAGCCTATAAAAGGGCAAATGTCTTACAGGAGAAAAAGATAGAAGTTAAGGAAGAAGAAAACAGAAATAAAAGAATACAAATATGGCATAACAGTGAACGAACGAATATTAAACATACAATTCTGTTCTGTGTCTGGGTGCGGATCAGAGTCTGCAGTTTACTTCCTTAGCAGTTAGGTGACAGTTTCTCAGAGTTAGTTTGGTTTTCTTTCTGTGTGAATGCTCATTTGACCTCCTGCTAGCACATCGTGCCTGTGTAGAATTCGACATAAACTTCAAAACCAGAGTCCATCCTTTTTTCAAAACAGTTTTATTTTTATTTTGAATAAAGTGAAATGGGCATATTCACAGTGAATTCCAGAAAACACGGCAGAGTTAGTTATACTAAGGGACAGTCTAACTGGAGGTTTTATTTGACGATTGAATTTGTGTAGAGAAACATAATTCACTCATGAGCATAGCAGTTTTCGCTCACAATATGCTTGAGCTGTATTGTCAGTAACACAATATTGTACAGTTGCTCCGTGTTTTGTCATAGCTACAGCTTACAGTCATGGTATCGCCTTCCCCCGAACACTGAAGACAGTGGCGGGGTGACGGCATCTCCATGACTCACGTCTGAAAGCGTAAACACATGTCAATTGCACAATGTCAGGATGGCATCAGTTTAAAGCATGATTTGTAAAGAAATGTGCGTTACATTTTCTGAACATTTCCTTGGTGGGAACGCTGTCAACACAATTTCGACGTTGAGTAACCGCATTGACATTGTCTTCTGTGAACAGACACTCATCCTAAAACCTCTCTTTCCGTTAAATGTTGCCGGGACTTTGGCAGGATACACATCGCTACCTTGTGTCGCTGGGATGCGCTGAGTGGAAACAAGAGAGGTATCTCTCAGGGAATTGGCACACACCGATCTGGGTTACTCTCTTTGAAATGGAGAATGAGCATTCAGATATATTGTGTTCATTCAATGATAAGTAATTCCCAAGATTGCCAGTAGCCATACTCTCAAGATTCTGTTTTCTCTGTACAATTTGCTGGCATAAATGTCATACTCAGTTAATTGTGACCCCCAAAGCTGCCAGCTATGCCTCCATTCAGAACTCTGGAACACATGAAAATCATTGCAATCCCAAAAATTATCACCTCTTACGTGATGTCAAATCTCATCTGCTACGTCACTAAACACAATCTCAAAGTTATCTGTCGTATTAAAATTTTACCAGTTTAACCACGACACTAGGCATCTATTGCTGTTTCTTTGTACTCAGTCTGAAATATATCTGTCTGCCTCTGCTGGTTCTTTGCAGCACTCTTCGCTGGAACTTTCTTTCTACACTTCTGAGACATGGGTGTCGCCTGCTGGCGAGAATTTAGTGTCCTTTAACCCGATAGCTATTGAGGCCACTTCAGGTGGCAGGTAAGAGCCAATCATATTCTTGAGTTCCTGCAGTCAAATGTTGACCACAGCCTGATTACACCTGTTTTAAGATAAAGAGAGGGCGATCGACGATGCCTGGCGCCCATGTTTGTTATAGAGATTAGGTCTTTCCTTAGGTTAGTGAATTATTACGACAAGTTCATATGTAACCTGGCCTCCATCCTGGCACGCTTATATCTGCTATTAAAAATGGGTCAGCTTTGGAAATGGTCTTGTAGTCAAGATGTACCTATCGTCATCTAAGGAATTGGCACACTGCAATCTCAAGCAAAATATGGTGCTGACATGGGATGCCTTCCTGTATGCTATCGGGGCAGTGTTTACCAGCAGCGTAGCGAAGAGGAACGCCCGATAGTGTATGCTTTCTGGACTTTGGCTGATGCCAAAATAAAATTATACCAGATAGAGAAGGAAGATCTGACAGTTTTCATGCTATCCATAGATTCTGGGACAATTCAAATGTGGGCTGTTACCCTCAGTGTGTACAATTGCAAGTTGAAACACTCTTGGCGGGAGGTGGAGAGGGGCAAGTGGCCAATATGGATGTCTTGCGCCACCCCACACTGCCGAATACACCACCGGTAGTGTCGCCACGAGAAGATTCTGGTTTGTCTTCAAACTTACTTGACATCTTTGTGGCCACCGCTGACAATATCCAAGTGTGGATACAAAAAGGGGGGCAAAACTGAAACAGTTGGTGGTGATTGGGTAAAACGATAGGGTCATCAGACCCAGAATTGAAACTTTTCCGGATCAGGCGAAATCACATCACTATAGAGGACGTCAATTTTTATGGGGAGCGAGTGTGATTGTTCCTAGCAAATGGCATCGCCATATTCCAGCTGAACTCAACGAGGGGTTTCCAAACTGAAGATGTTGGCGAGAAGTAATGTCTGGTTACTAGAATTGAATGTCAACATAACCGGGTTGTTGAGGTTATTCCCAGTGTGCCAACAAAGATACAAATTACCGTCAGCTGCTTATTGATATTCATGGGAATGACTGGAAAAGTTGTGGACTCGTTTACACGCCCAACTATGCCAGTCCTTTCATGGGCTCTATGTTCTTAGTCATTGTGGACGCCATTTCGAAATGGGTGAACGAGCATAGAGTTCAGTCATCAAACACGGGGACAGCAACAAAAAATCTGCGAGGATCTTGTGCAGTACACGTGGTGATCACAGACAACGTCCATCATTTACTATCAAGGAATTTGGATATTTCATAAAGGCGAATGGCATTAGGCATGTAGGAACAAATCCCTGCTGCACATCGTACAATTTTCTGGCGATAAAAGGAGTCCAAACTTTGAAAGATGGCCTAAAGAAACAGCTTACATCTTCAGCCAAAACCAAAGTGTCCCATTTCCTATTTGATTATAGGACCATCTCTCACGCAACTGCAGGGAAAGTTCCAGCAAAGTTGTCAAAGGGGCGAAGACTGGGCACCACGCTAAACCTGATCTTTCTGGACCTGTGTGGATGGGTGAAAATGCATCAGGAAAGCCAATGCCAGACTCCTGTCTCCTGTAAGTGAGAGAGGAGTATAGTTCAGAGAACGACGTTTGATGTCAATTCGCGGGAATGGCATTGCATGAGTAAGAGACCTGGACGTACAAAGTTCAGGTGGGAGAGGTGGTTCTGACCAAGCACGTGGACCACGGTGAGCGCTGCAAACTTACAGACTGATCAGGAGTTAACCATACCAGGCATCTTGCAACATCCGACAAGGCTGTCAGAACCTATGGATTCTCCTCCTCTGTCTAGCAGTAAAGAAATCTCTAAGAATGGATGGACACAGCAAATGCCACAGCCTCGACGCCATTACTACAGGAACTAGCAGATGAATTTCTTCCTAGATGCTCTGGGCACAAGACGCGTGCTACATCCTGTAAACGACGCCAGTATCCAAGATGCGGCCAGAGAACCGGAAATTGTGCGATAACGCGCCAGAAGAACCTTCAGAGGTAAAATAAAAAGGACAGGCCTACGTCTCAGGGCATGGAGGGGGAGGGATGTAATGATTGGAACGATGTCAGCCAGATGGTTTATATAGAATGAATACGCTGATTGGGCCGTTAACCTGGTCCAATAATATTGTTCTGACATGTCAACAAGCGTGCCAGAGGCTCTGTTCACTCGAAGACCTACCTGCATCAGTGTCGTGTATCAGGCACAGGCAAATGTACCGTGAATTAGTGACGGGATACCAGACTTCGTGGAGTTATTTCAGCTGTTGATAGGTCTAAAGAGATTTCAAAAGTAGCTGTCACCTGCGTCAATACAGTGTGGAGCTCGAGGAACTCAACAGATCAGGTAGCATCTGAGGAGCAGGAAAATCGACGTGTTAGGTTTACACCCTTCATCAGGACACACCAGCACTGGGAGATGCCATGTCTGGACGGACTGGAATTGGAGGTGATTAAAAAAAGTCGCACATTCTCTCTCTTGAGTTTAAAATGCCACCATCTGCTGCTACTCGACGCCACTGCACAAGAGGCCGGTGGAAAGCATCAGGGCTTCAGCCGTTGTTGCGTGTGGCGTGTGTAGAAGCTCAGAACACGACCCAAATTGACAGCACGACCTCTCATACAGAGAATCATAGAATCCCTACAGTGTGGAAATAGGGCCTTCGGCCCAATATGTCCACACCGAACCTCAGAGCATCCCACCCAGACCCATCCCCCTATAACCCACCTAATCTACACATCCCTGAACACTACGGTCAATTTAGAATGGTCAATCCACCCAGCTGTGGGAGGAAACCAGAGCACCCGGAGGAAACCCACGCAGACACAGGGAGAATGTGCAAACTCCACACAGACAGTCTCTCGAGGGTGAAACCAAACCCGAGTCCCTGACACTGTGAGACAGCAGTGCTAACCATTGTGCCGCCCTTGAGTTAGTGGCTGTTCTTGTTGATCTGAACTGGAATGTCACAATGAAATTCATAAATTCACCGATGACAGCTAAATTATTTGTTTTCTCCTGATGTTCCTCTTTGCTCGCCTGCCTGTAATTATGAGCAGCACTTACCGAATTCACACGTCAGTTTCCTGGAGTCGCTGTTCACAGTTTGTTAAGACAAAGTATTTGTTCAGAATGAGTTTCTGCATTGGGATTTTTATTTTCTTTTCCTCACTGAACAGGTCTGAGTGTTGTGACCGATCCTTAAAGCATACCCACGTTTACATTCTCATCAATATCAGTTGCACTTAAAGCTGTCTTCCCAATGCTGCGCAACTCCAGTAATTTCGTGACTTTTTCGTGTTGATAAAGGAATACGACATTCATCGTCACCACTGGTCTCTAACGTGTAGAACCATTTACAGTCGAACACCACTAATGTGAAACAAATGTGGATAAAGTGATTAGACAGTTGGACCTCTGTAGAATAATAACTTTTGAGCAAAATCTTTTTTATGTTAATAACCACCAGAATACTTCCTCTGTAAGTTCAGTGTCGCATGTCTGATTGCTGTCACTGTCAGTAAAAGTTACAGACTTTCAATGTATAATCGCAGGTGCATCTTAGACTCACTGCCTCTCCTTCTGTTCAAAGGCCTGTGGAGAGTGATTGAGTAACAGAATCTCCATGACTCAAGTCTGGAATGGCAATCACATTTAAACTAGAAAATTCCCAGTTGGCGCTAGTGTGGAATGGAATTTAAAAAGAAATGTGTAATGTACTTCCTTCACATTTATGTGGTAAATGTGCTCGCAACACAATCCAGATACAAAGCAGAGATATTGTTGTTGTATTCTCTGTAAGAGTGCCGTCGGACATTGAAGACACCCATTCTAAAGCCTCGACTTCGGTAATCTGTTGTTGTGTGTCTGGACACAATTAACTTGTGGCAGAGTTCAGGATGTGAAACTTAGAGAAGGACAGCTGACTGCTTGCTCACTACCTGAAAATGATACGACAGCAGGTTGTTGAGAGCGGGGAGTAGGATGGATGTGCTTACATATGGTTCGTTTCTGGAGTCTGCAGTTTATTTTCTCAGCAGCTCCCAGGAACAGTTGTTTTAAAGTTTGATCTGTGGTTAGTTTGGTTTCCTCTGAGAATGATTTTGAGCTTCTGACACCACATTGTAACTGCCAAGGTTTCTACACAAATTCCACCAGATTAGTCACCACCTATATTCAAAGACAGTTTTTTTTTTTTGCACAGGGATGAGACTGTTTCTCATGACTGTGTGTCCCTAAGTGCACAGTGGTACATGGCAGCATTAGTGAGCTGCAGGCACGAAATAGTCAAACTCATGAATTTTTTCGATGTCTGAAGAAGTACAGAAAAGCAATGTTCAGCAAAATCTCCCTTATCCTCTTAACCAGAAGAATATTTGCTCAGGATATACTCGGGGTGTGTATCTGAGTGTTGTCGGTACCATAATGGTACATAGCTGCTCGATGCACGATAATGGATACAGTTTAGAATCACCGCCTCTTCCTTCATATGGACATCTGAGGAGAGTGAATGAGTGCCAAAATCTTCATGACTCAAGTTTGAAAGAGAAAACAGATTTCAATTACAAAAAAAAAGACAGAATGACATTAGTTTAACATATAATTTGAAAAGAAATGTGTAATATATTTGCTTCTCCGTTACTTGATAGAAATACTCCTCACACAATCCAGATGCTCAACAGCTGCATTATCTCTGATATCCGTACAACAAGGCAGTCGGTTAAGTAAGGACTTACACTCTAAAGCTTCACTCTCAAGAAGCTTCTGTCGTGTTTCTTGTTGTTCAAACCTCATTACCTTGTACAAGAGGTGATGCTGCGAGGGTGTCAGGAGAAAACATGACTTTCAGTGAATTCCCACATCCCGTGATAAGTTACGCTCTCTGCCTTAAAACAAAGCCACGACTAATCTGATAGCTTGGTTCCCATGTATGACTAGCAGCTCCCCAGCTTGTCGGTGCCCTTACTGTCCAGACTATTTGTTTCTGTCCCAGACCCCAATTTATTTGAAAACGTTGTTGTTAACCTGTGAATTTTTACTCCCAAATTAATGACGCATGTCACTTCATAAATTTCACTCCACCGTAAAATTTCTGTGACCACACAAACTGACCCTCTCAAATTATAAACCCTCAAGTCTCACCTCCCGCACTACTGCACTTAATTCCAAACTTATCCATTACCACTGTTGATATTACTTTTCTTTTCCATTTTTTCCCTTTACCATCCTATCTATCCCTAATTTCTGCGTACTTAAATTCGAAATTATCTGTTTCTGTCTGCTCGTTCCTTTCAATGATCACTACACTCAGCTTCTGCTTCCTACCTCTGCCAGTCTCACTGAACACAGAGGCCTCACGGAACAGGACCCAAAGTGCATCTGAAAATTATCACAGCTCTATCTCGTCCAGACACCCGCAATCCTTATTTGTTTTTGAAGGTGTGTTTTTGTATCAGTGTGTGCGTCAGTGTGTCTTTATGTATGTTTTGTTCCGAATATTTGTTTTCACGTCTCTGGGTGTATGTTTCTGTTTGTAAGTGCGCCCCGTTGTCTGCTGTTGTTCCGTCTGCACTAGTATCCGGTGGGAAACATGTTCAAAAGTTTATGAATGTTCATCTGGAGCATTTTATCACGGGTCTTGTTACTTGAGAAGCAGCCAGTCGCTGTTCTAGGAATATATTATCCAGAGGGCCAATAGTGAATTAAAAAAAAATGAATTAAAGTCTCTCTCACTGTTCCTCTATTTTGAAAATAATGTAATACAATATCACCCTCCGCTGGCTGAAGTCTGTACATGTGCAGGCCTTAACTCATCAGGAATCAGCTAGAGGGAGGGAAATACATCATCCGATCTGGTAGCAGAATAAAACCATGCAAAAGAGTAAGTTTGAAGTCTTTAATGGCATATTTAGAAAATAGAGAATACAGGAATTTGATAAAGATAGAAACATTGTTATATAATCAAAAAGGCTTTGTAAACACTTCAGGTTATGAAAAAGTGAATGGGCAATCTGTTAGCAAACACAGGGAAGGTAGAAGGTGCAGCTTTTAAAGAGATCAGCGAATAAGTAAAAAAAGTTAAAAACGGAATTTTTGCTCCTGACAAAGCAGATAGAACAAATTCACTTGGACTATAAAGTCTCACTTGATCCTCCGTGAATGTAAGCTTTATATTTTAACCTGCATTATTCTCTTTCTGTAACGTTGAATGCATTCTCAATTTTGCCTGTCACCAAGTGGTCACATCTCAGTATCGTTCTTTACACTACCAATTTTATCTGCCACTTCTGATTGCCATTTCTATGCAGTCAGTGTGAGGATCTATCTTCCAAGAAGATAAATTTCAAAAGAAAATGTAAACCACATAACTTAACGCCTGTAATTTAGAAAATGTCGGAGTCTTTCACAAAGCATATCTTACAATACTATTTATGATGTCATAATACAAGGCGGGTTAGTCAGCTCAGTAGGATGGATGGACGATTTGCAATGTAAATTGATGCAGACAGCGTGGGTACAACTTCCGTATTATCTTAGGACACAACAAATGTCCGGCTTTCTCAACTGAAAACAACGAATGCTGGAGACCACATCGGGTCAGACAGCATCCATAGGGAGGGAACAAGCTGACTTTTCGAGACCAGGTGACTCTTCATCAGAGCTCCAGATTGGTCGCTCTCCATGGATGCTGTCCGACCCGTTGTTATCTCCAGCATTTGTTTCTTTCCGTACAGATACCATCTTCTGCAGTAATTTGCTCCTGTCTTCTCAACCTCACCCATCGTCTGAAGAGTGAAGAACTCAGGTGACTCTGTCATAGTCGTCTCTGTGTCGAATGGGAGAGTTGTCCTCTAGGACTATGGCGAAATTATATCTATGTAATGTGATCATTCAGTTATAACGTGGCTTCCTGAAGGGGAAATCATGCCTGATATATTTAATGGAAATCGGAGAGAGTATAACAAGCAGGGTGGATAAAATGGAACGAGATTAACAGAAGACGTTGAAAAATTCGCACACGCTTGGCTACTTAATTATAAAGGAGGCAGTGTCTTGGGTGTGGTATATTAGCGTGTAAAAGTGTTTTTTTTTCTTGTAAATACAATGCAAAGAATTGGGTTAAGCGAGTGAGGGCACCTTCAGAATAGCAAAATGTAATTTAGGAGTATCATAGTGATCAGTACTGGTCACACAATTATTATACAATACATATTCATAACTTGGATGAGGGAAGTGACGGTACTGTCACCAAGTTCGTGGATGACACAAAAATTAACGTGGAAAGGCAAGGGATGATGATGACACAAAATGTCTGCAGAAGGATACAAAGAGGTTAAATAAGTGGGCAAAAACTGGTAGATAGAACATATTGCGGGTGAATGTGAGGCTTTACATTGTCCAGGAAAAATACAGTAGCTGAATATAAAATGTGAATAATGACTGCAGAAAGCCACAGCACGATCGGGATTAGAGATTCCCTGTGCATGAATCACAAAAATCTAATATCCAAGTTCAGAATGTAATAATACAAGAAAATTGAGTGTGGATATTTATTTCAAAGGGAAGGAAATCTGTTGTTTATTTTCTGAGCCGCTAATTGCTTGAAGGTTCATTTGTCTTCCTCGAGGTTTAATTGCTTCGGGTTTGACAGTGCGTTGCCCTTTGTGGTTGTAACTGCCCCGATTCCTCAGAAATCCCAACAGAAAAGACGTTCCTCTGACAGTACCTGTGCAACGCTAAGAATGCAGGCGATCACTGTGAATATGAAAACATAGTAATACACAGTGATGTCAGTCAGCTTCAGCCATGAGATATCTCAACTGGTGATTTTTTTTTTCCTTCTGAAGTTCTGCAGGAAATTATTTTTAGCCAAATCTGATTAACCTTCGTACCTCTGGACGATATGCTCAGTATAAACTTGGGCATTTTGTCTGTGTTGTTTCAATAAAACCAATAACAGCGCGTTGTAAACTCAAGGGACCAATTTAATGTCACTGGCTCTCTTTCTATCCTAACAGTTGAAGGGAGCTGCTAAGCAACAGAATTGTCACGACTCGGATCTTAAATGCCAGAAGACAAAATATCTTTAGCATATATTTGAACAGTAACAGATCAGCCCAGTGTGTACTCATAGGTAATCTGTGTTTCAGAAATCAGTGTCACTAGAACTACACGTGGGCTTGAGAATTATGGTCAACGCAGCACAAATGTTGAGTGACCGCATAGCAGCTACTTTTACGAAGTGACAAGTCAGATATTTGAGGGAAGTTTTTTCTGAAGCGCGTCCTTAATAAGTTGCTGAAAAATGTGCGGATGTGAACATTTCACTGCCTTGTGTAGTTATTGGTTCAGTAAGACAGCAAGATGGTGATATGGCTCTCATTGAGATGAATTACAGAAAATTAAATTCGGTACATTGCGATTCCAACAGTAGGGGACATTCCACTACATACAGTCACAGAATATGGGAAGTGCTTTCAAAGACTAGAACAATTGCTGACAACGGAAGTAAGTCGATAGCCAGAAGTGATGTAAGGTTGGAACATATATAACATTTAATAAGTGTGGATGATGTTGAGAAAGCACATACGGAAAAAAAATAAAGCTGTGAAATGAGTGCTGTGTAGAGGCTCCGAGCAGTAGTCAGTATATGGGGCAAAAACTAAATCAGGAAATAGGAAGGCATATATGAAAGGCACTATTACAATAATCGAGGCGAACAGTGGGATTGTGCGTGTGCAGTCGATGAGGAAGGTCAGGTTGGCTGCAGATACCCAGAAGAGGAATTGTGGAATATATAAGAGGTGCTTCTTGGAATAGCTTGTGGAAGAACTAAATCGGGAATAGGCAATATGGATTTGGCGATATGTAATGTAGCAGACGTACCTCAGAAGTTTCATGTGCAGGAACATTCTGTGAAGCAGTGAGGAAAATATAATAGCATCCACCCTGCTGCAAGAGACGGAGAAGCTGGAAACAGATGCTACAGGATTATAATTGTGTAAAGGTAACCCCAAAGACATAAGGCAGGAAATGGTTAGATTGATTGAGAGAGCAGGCAAGTAACGAAAACGGTAGAGCAGCAAAAGCGAGAGTTCGTAGGGGTGAATGGGGAGGCAAGGCAGAAATTCATCCCAAAGAAGAAAAAATACATGCAATAGTAGGACGAGGCCGTAATTCTGTGGCAGGAGGCACAGACAGAGGCAAAGTTAGACCAAAGAGAATCATTGGACGTCATCTATGGATTAACAGAAGTCCTTTGACAAGGTGATCATTTCTTTCGACAGGGTTACAATACAAGAACAGTGATGTACTGCTGACGCTGTATAAGGCTTTGGTCGGAACACACTGGATGGGTTAGAGCATTTTGGGGCTAAATCTCAGCATAATTATATCGGCCTTAGACGGAGTCCAGAGGAGGTTCACGGGAATGATCCTTGGAATGCAGGGCTTGTCCTATGGCGAACAGTTGAATGCACTGGGCCTGCACTCGACAGAGTTTAGAAGTATAACGGGACATCTCACTGAAATGTATAGAATACTGAGAGGCCTGGATAGGTATGTAGAAGAAATTTGCAACAGTAGGAAAGACTAGGGCCCTAGGGTGCAGCCTGAGCGTGAATGGACAGCTATTTAAAACTTAGATGAAGAGGAATTTCTTCAGGCAGATTAGTGAATCTATGGAAATCATTGCCGCACAAGGCTGAGGAGGCCAAGTTATTGATTAAATTAAAGACAGAGATAAGTAAGTTCTTAACTTGTGCGGGATCAGAGATTACGGGGAGACGCATAGAGAGAAATACTGAGAAACAGATCATATTCCCACGTCAACTTGTAAACATATTGCGAAACATCACAGCATGAGAACTGGAAAGAGCACCTTGCTGGTTTTAGTACACACTCACTGCGGCTCTGTAACAGTGTGGAGCGCAGTGAACAGTGACACATGGTGGAGTCAGGGACAAGAGTCCCAAGGACACTTAATGAAACTGTTTTCTGTTTTTTCTCCAAGGAGGCAATGAAATTCAGGGCCATTTCGCCAGGACCATTGTCATGAATATTTCTCAGGGAACTCCCTGGATATTTAATGTATCAGAAGACCTAATGAATACTTTCAGTCGTGGAATAACTGCAGGTCAGTATGATTGTCTGCCCTTCATGAGCTATTAAATCAAAAGAATCCTGGGACACTGCGTGTATGACTCCTGCATCTGTGGCATGAATATGGAATGTCTATTAAAGAGAGGAATAAGTACAAAACAAACAACAGTCACTGGTGATATGCATTCACACTCACGAGGCAACAAACCCAGTATTATCAGCAACAAGCGTGAAGAACGGATGATATCTGTTTGAAATGCCGTTGGAATACGATTGCATTTCGATGCTTGACATTGAAGAGGGAAAGCAGGGACAATACCCACACAGGGGGAAAATGAAAGTTCTATTCAGAGAAATGATTGCCGAGTATCTCATTACTGGGCAACCAATCTTTGTCAGTTGTGTGTACTGCATGATATTTCAAAGCTCATTGCAAGCACATTTCTCTCTTTTCGTGTCTCTTTCTGTCAATGTATTTGTTTGTCTCTCTCATTTTGTTTCTCATTCTGTCTCATATGCTGAATTCGTGTCTCTATCCAACCTCTCTGTCCACCATAGACAATCCTTCAATCGCTTCTATCCTACTCCTTCATTGAACGAAAAGTGAAAGCATTAATTATTCAATGCATGCAGTTAAGAATTACAATTTTGCTGAGATTAATAACATGATACGCAGCAATATGATGATAGTTGCTTTTGGGATTGCTGATTTATGATCAATTATGATGCATTTTAACTGAAGAACCTTCAAAAAGTGGTGAGGTGCACAGATATTTGTACTGTCGAATTTTCATATAACCGATTTCCGTTGATGAACGTTCCATAATGACTATGTCAAACGCAGCCTTCTCTGTTGTCAGAAGAATCTCATTGTGGCTGTCTGGCAGTGAGCTGGAATGGGCGAGGAGTGAGATTATAAGGTAGAAAAGCCGCTGGTCTGCTCAGTGTTGGAGTCACACAGTGAATTGAGAGGGCGTTAAAGTAATCTTCTCACCTTAATCACCGCAATGGGACATGTCCATTCGACTTAGAAGTCCAATCCAGGTGTTGACAAAGATGAAAGCATTTGGAGACAATACAATGTCGATTCACCAGAAGAATGCCAGAGCGGAGAACCTCTCAAGTGAATACAATGAAAAAGCGTAGCTTAATATCTTTTTATCAAATAAGAAAGCAGGGACACATAATTGACTTGCCTGAAATCTCATTGTTCAGAATGAATAGAACACCGAATTTTAAAATCATCCACAGGATGGGGGCGACACTGGCGAGACAAGTATTTATCGTCCTTTCCAGACGGCAGATAAGAGTCAACCATAATGCTGTGTCTGGAGTTATATGTAGTCTATATCAAAGGACGGCAGTTTCCTTCCCTGGAGGACATTAGTAAACCAAATGGGATTTTCCAACAATTGACAGTGGTCTTCTGGTCATTAATAGACACTTAATTTGGGGTTTTTATTAAAGTAAAAATCAAACTGAAGTCCCCAGAGCATTACCTGGATCTTAAGTATAACATTCCAGCAAGAATACCAATAAGCCATCCTTTGTACAATGTAATGAGAGAGTTCTGGGTGTTCAGGTCCATTGTACCCTGAAGGTGACAACACAGTGCGATAGAGTGGTCAAGAAGGTATACGGCATGCTTTCATTCATTGGACGTGTTACTGAGTACAAGAGTTGGCAGGTCATGTTGCAGTTGTATAGGACTTTGGTTCGACCACATTTGGGATACTGTGTACAGTTCTGGTCGCCACATTACCAAAGAATGTGGATGCTTTGGAGAGGGTGCAGAGGAGGTTCACCAGGATGTTGCCTGGTATGGAGGGCGCTAGCTATTAAGAGAGGTTGAGTAGGTTAGGATTATTTACATTAGAAAGACGGAGGTTGAGGGGGGACCTGATTGAGGTCTACAAAGTCATGAGAGGTATAGACAAGGTGGATAGCAAGAAGCTTGTTCCCAGAGTGGGAGACTCAATAACTAGGGGTCACGACTTCAAGGTGAGAGGGGAAAAGTGTAAGGGAGATGTGCGTGGAAAGTTATTTACGCAGAGGGTGGTGGGTGCCTGGAGCACGTTGCCAGCGGAGGTGGTAGAGGCGGGCACGATAGCATCATTTAAGATGTATCTAGACAGATACATGAATGGGCAGGGAGCAGAGGGAGACAGATCCTTGGAAAATAGGCAACAGGTTTAGATAGAGGATCTGGATCGGTGCAGGCTTGGAAGTCCGAAGGGGCTGTTCCTGTGCTGTAATTTTCTTTGTTCTTTATTCTTTGTAATTGTTTATGCCAGCGGAAGACTAAGACAGCTAATTACATTGACAGTAGAGGAGGGGAAAGATCGGAAAGGTGCGTTTTATTTACTTCACTGCGATTTGTTGCGACCTGGAAAACAATATTCAAAGTGTAGGGGAATAATTTCAACCATAAAGTTACAAAATTTTGATCTAAAGGCGGAATAGAATACTAAATTCATTGGGTCCAAACGACAATACTGTTCGCTTGCTGAACTTTAGATATTTACAGTCACTTGAAAGTTAGCTTACACCGCTACTCATGCACCAAACTCCTCTCAATCGTCTGATTTTCTATTCGCCTGAATAGGAAGCAGGTGAAGGATGTGGGTAAGACTTCTTGATGCTCAAGCATTGCTATTTTCATTCCATCCTTGCATCCCGTGGCTGGCTGCGCTGGTCTCAGTTTTGATGCTGTGGTTTCCCTGCTTTTAGTTTTGCTCTGCTGGCTTCTATTTGACCCAATTTACGCATGAAGTGAATTGAAGCCTCTGGGAAATTCTAGAGCAGTGAGCAGAGACGGGGATAAATGTTTCAGGTCTGACAGACGATTTCCTGCATTGATGATTGAAACAGGCAGGAATTCTCATGGGAAATAGATTCGCATAGCACTTTGTAATTATAGTATTTATGGTATATTTTGCTTCATCCAGCGATGTAAGTGAGAACTCTGTTTATTCCCCTTCTCCTTCAGCCAGCTGTAACTCTTTTGGCAATAATAGATTCATTGCTGGTGAAATATTACAGATGATTTTGATGAAGCTAATGTTGATCGGAATCAGCTTGACGCTGATTGTTGATATCACTACTGCAATCCGTTCAAGTGGAGCTGCTATCGAACAGTGGAAAATCCAGTAGCCTAAGTACCTATGACAAAAATAGTTGACGTCATGCCAAAGGACACTTTCAATACAAGTGAATCTGATCCTTCATTTTGAACTCGTGGAGTCACCATCTTGGGATGTGACCAAAGTTCATGGTTTAGCATAATGGAGAGAATGCTCAGAAGAGCACCGGAATTCCTGATTGTTTTATTGAACGTTTTACACAACTGTCGACATTACTGACCTAATTATTATAATCACCCTGACACTGCCGTGTATCTCTGCGCTATTAGGACCACAAGTTACCACAGAAACAAAGTCGATCGCCGACAAGAGAAAACGCACTGAGACTTGCAGATACTTCTAACTGCAAATCGAACATACACAAAAAAGAATTAATAACCATTCCCTCCGCAGATCTGGTGACAGGGACTTCTCGCTGTTTCTCACACCTTTAAAAAAAAAAAAATTCGGACTGTGCAACAGATCCTTCTTAATCGGGCTATGATTGATTCTCCAGAATAAGTTTAAAACCAGGGTCTTACTTCAGTGGAGAACTGTTACCACAAACCAGTGCTGCTTTGATTTTAGGGATTTTCATGTCATTGGAAACAGAAACTGATTGGTTTTGGTAACATTAATAGGCTAGAGATCAGAAGCCTGTACTATTTCTTTTGGCTTCAAAATGACTGGGTACAAAATCTTCCATGGCAAATAGTGAAAATTGAAGTTAACCATTAAATCGAGACTTTAAATCATATCTATGATGGTGACCATGATGCTGTCATTAACTACTGTAAAAACACAGCTGATTAACGAGAGACTTTGTGAACACAAATCAGCCATCCTTACTCGGCTTGGCCAACGTTTGTAATGCACATAACTGGACTCAGAAAACATTAGTCAAGACATTCAACTTAATGTAACATATTGAAGGGCAACAAACGACCTGACCTTGTCAGCGATACCACTATCCCTTGACAGAATTAATTTAAATGCGTTAGATGAACGACAATGAACATGCGTTACCATTTGTGAATGAAACTTTATACAGGGAATTCTTGTACAGCCGTAAACATGTAAGTGATTAACAGATAGATGAACAGCAGCCTCTCAATGTCTCGATCGATAGTACCCCTGTGCGGTGAGACCTACCTGTACAAACATCACTACACAGAGAGACATAGAAAATGGAAAATGCAAGTTTTCATGTTTATCCAGTACCGATTACAGTAAAAGGAAATTTCAGTAAGTTATTCTGAATGTGGAGCTTTTAGAACGTTATTTCAATAGGCGTTATCTCTGCAGCCACGTGGTCTTCATTCCACGGAAATGTGCAGTAGTGTCATGTTTAAGCGTCAAGCCCATCAATAATGCGAAATTGTTTGTAATGACGTTTTAACACAAAATATTCATTATTCATTAAATCTGTAAGAATACATGACAAACATTTCAATTTAAAAACGGCAGAAATCAACATGGTTCCATTAGGCATTATCCAGTTTTAGGTACCTCAATAATTTGAATATTCTTGACAATTACAATGCAAGTTCCAGGTCACGCATACATTTTAAGTTTTAAAAAAATCAAATTATAAATTACAGATGCTTCTGTCAGATTCAACGTTTCTAAAGACAACGTCTGTTCTGTTGGAGCAGATGTACAGATCTAGTCCTTTTACACTACAATTTCAAATCTCTTGACATGCACTGCACATTCAATCTCAAACATTCTACTCAAGAGGCCTCGCACAGTTACCAGCCCTTCAGGTCATATAGTTGAATAGGCTTGACACAGCAACCTTTTCCCATTGTGACGCTGAAAAAAGGATATCACAAACTGGATTACAACACGACAAATGCTGCCCACTTTCCAGATATCATTGGCCATGATAACACAAATCATGAAACGTCCTGAGGGCTGACTGCTGTAGAGCGCAACACAGGTAAGAGCGTCTTTTCCTCCAGAAGATGAAGTTAGCGCGGTATTTTATTACATAGCATTACTGCTCCAATTATCAGTCATCATAACGGTTAACAAGTGGACGTTCGTGCCTCACTAATCTCAAGACAACTAAAGAGCTAGTTGTTAATTATTATCAACGGAAAGGATCTTAGCTGCAAAGACTTGCTGAGATTTTGCTGCGGGACGTCTGTCATGTCTGTCAGTGTGCTGCCTCACTGCAAATTAACAGGCTGCTCCGTCAGCCATGCTCAATTCACGAACTTGATGTAAACATTTTTTTTTCTAGATTTTCTGACGGTTGCTGAATATCATCGTGATACCTTGACTCGCTTTAGGCCTACCGATTTGTTGATTGTCCAGCCCGGAGCCTGGGCTGGCTTCTATTGAAATCATTCCATGTGTAAATATCCAATATTTGATACATATACCCGAAATGCACTGCACCACCATTTTGTTCAGCGATTGCCACGGTGGATTTACTGACTGGAAAAGCACAGCCTGCCTGAGAAAATAAGTGATTTTTTTTTTTTCAAAAAAAAAGAAGTAAAACAAGACATATCTGGAATTCTTTATTTCGGAATTGCGATTTTCATCTTCAAAGTACGAAGGGTTTTATTAATGGATTTTGTTTTTATATTGTTACTAGCATCGCAGAAGTGTGCAGTTCCTGGCACAGAAGTACAAGGTCGTGCATAAAGTTAAATGAAATGGAACATTACTGGTTTGTAATCTCAATGTTAGAATTCAGCATTGAAGAGGAACTACTATTTACTTTTGAATTATTTATTATGCATTCTTGAACTATACAGTGTCTGCCATCCGAAGAGATGACTATACCAACTCTTAATGTTCAGTTGAGTGTGACAATACTGTCCTCATCAAACATAATTTCAGGCAAGTTTTGCGTTGTTGCCTTCATTCTAATTAGAGGTCTTCATTATATTTATCATCTTCAGTCATATTGCCATCACTTCAGTCAATACAAACTTAATTATTTGATCTATTCCTAAATACTGACAGCAAACAAAGAATTGAATATTTGCAGAGAAGTGATGGTATTGTAAGAGCAATGCAAGCTAGTTCCCCATGATTGGAATTGAATCCCAGAAATGTTCTGTTGAGCGTAAATGCGGATCCTGGCACTTTGCACTGCTGATCAAGTCAATGATAAACAGGGAACAAAACATGAATAAAATGTGCCCAATAAAGAAGGATAGCTAAAACTGGTCGGAGAGACCTAAACAGACGGGAGATATAAAAGAGCAGTGTGATAACATCACTTCTTTTTCCTCTGTGTATAATCGAAAACATTGAAATATATGTGTCCATGAAACCCTTTGGTGGTAGTATTAAAAACATCACAAGATCAGCAAAACGCGCAGATCAAAGTTAGGATCTACCTCCGGGCCAATTTTCAATGCACCTTATTGGCAGAAACGTTTCAACTAATTCAACTGCTTCAACGGTCGTGATGCACCCTTAAAATGTGATACATAAAGTACGGTGCTTTTATTTTCCTAGTGCTTTCTTTAATAATGACACTGATTCACTTTTAATCTTGGATATCATTCTGGTCACATCCCATTCTCCCTTTAATTCCCCTAGTTGACTTTTTTTTCTGTCCTCTGTTCTTATTACTACCACACTTTTTTTTTATCCCTGTTCTCATTCGGTCCTGCAAGATTACTCTTCCATTCAATTTGTCTATGTTTCCAGCCTCTTCACGTCCCAGCTTTACACCCTTTTCTTTGCTTATCAACGCGTTAAAGCACACTTGCTCGATTCTAGGAACGTCGGATAAATAATTAACATAGAGAATTGAAAATTGTATAAAAAATTGAAGAATATATCTTGGAAAATGGTACATTTGGAATCTAATTCTTTTGCATCACTTCAAGGGCGGGATGACGACGCAACAAGCTTAGGAAAATGATATCAAGCACTTCGATTCCAAATGTACCACAGAGAAGTCATCTACTGTCTGCGTGGTAGAGAGTGAATATCCAGCGTAATATGTAGTTCGCAATTCTGAGCAAGATTTCCCATTATAGTTTTCAAGGATACCAGATAAATGGTGGCCAACCCTTCGGAAGTCTGGATTTTAAGATTCCACTCATTCATAACTAATTGCGTTTTAACGAGAAATTCAGTGATTGTAACGAATCTCAGTGGGTGATAGTTATTTTCCTCCTTGATTGAGACATTTGAGTGGCAAAATTCAACTATGCAATAATAAGTCTAAACCTGAATGGTGTCCAAGTCTTGCTGCACGTGGGCAAAAATCACTTCATTGTGTTTGGATATGGAGAAAGTAGTGCACACAGGAAAGAAAGAAAGAAATGTGTCTCCTTCTGGTCTCATGTCTGAAGAAACGGCTCTGAGGAAGTAGTAGAACTTGTTTGAGGCTGACGCACTGCCCTATGAAGTTCCTGCTACTACAGGCTGGGGACTGAGCAGATAAGTCTACAGTCAATGCAACACTTCCCTGTTGTGCCGTGAATAATTGGGAGAGTTGCGTATTTTGTCTCTGATTCCCAATGACTTCCATTCTATTTGGGGCTCCCTGAGCAACGCGTTGTCAAAAGTAGACAAAGTGCTTGCAGATGTATTCTCTGACCTCGATCCCCCGTGTGATGGATGGAGTCCAGCGGGCCTGAGCACCGGTTGTGCAGCTTGGCGAGAACAGGGGAGGTTTGAGCGACTCAGCACAGGAACTGAAACACGCCAGTTTGGCCAGTAGAGACATTAGGAGGACGGACGCAGCCATCTCCTGCTACATGGTGATCATCACTTTACATCTCATGGGCAGCCAATGCAGAAATCCCAGAACGATAGGAGTCAGACCGCTAGGTTGGACTTCTCAGCCTTAAGACTATCACAGAGAAGCATTAACCTTATTGAATATAATACAGTCTGCAGGTTTACTACATTAAAGAAAACATGAAAAGGCCTGTCAGTTTGACCACTCCTCATTTTCAAACACCCCCTCCAAATATTCATCAGAAATGGTTTTACAAGTCCCTCCCAAAGAAACCGTTTAGCATCCACCAGCAACCTGGAATGAAAGGATGGCCTTGTGAGGAAAGGCTATAAAGGCAGGTCCTGGATAACTTGGAATTTAAAAGAATCTCAGCTGACTAGCTTGAAACATGTGAGATCCTGGGCTACTTGACTGGGTTGATGTGGAAATGTTGCTTCCTCTTGTGGGATGTTTTAGGACTGAGGTCATAGATTAAAAAGTCGGGGACATCTATTTACAGCACAGATGATCTGTCGCTGCATTGTGAGTCTGTGGAGTTTCCTTCCTCAAAAGATAGTGAATGCAGAACATTAATTTTCCTAAAGGTGGAGGTAAATAGATTCTTAATGACCAACGAGATGAAAAATTATTCGGAATATGCAGGAATGCAGACATGCCGTCAATTTCAGATTAACCATGATACGATTGAATGTTGGAGCAGGCTCAAAGGACTCGATGGCCCTCTCCAGTACATTCTTCGTTTAATAAACAAATGAAAAAGTACAGCAAAGGAACAGGTGCTTCGGCACTCCAAGCCTGTGCCGACCATCATGTCCTAATTAATCTAAAAAGATACCAGCCATTTTTCGATCCATCATCCCTCTATTCCCTTCCTATTCATGTACACATCTCGGGTGCCTCTTAAATTTCTTCACTGCGTCCACTTCCACTACCTCTTATGGTAGTGCATTCCGGGCTGCTACCACTCTCTGCGTAAAAAAAAACTTCCCTCGCACATCTCTCTTAAACTTTCCCCCTCTGATCTTGAACCTGTGCCCCTTTGTAATTGAAACTTCGACCCTGGGAAAAAAGCTTCTGACCATCCATCCTATCTATGCCTCTTATAATTTTGGAGACCTCTGTCAGGTTTCCCCTCATCCGCCGTCTTTCGAGTGAAAAAAATCCGAGTGTTTTTAACTTTTCCTCATAGTCAATGCCCTGGACACCAGGCAACATCCTGTTGAACCTTCTCTGTACTCTCTCCAAAGCTTCCGCATCCTTCTGGTAGTATTGCACACAATACTCCAAATGTGGCCTAATAAGGCTTTTATATAGCTGCAACACTTTTTGCCAAGTCTTGTACTTCACCCCCCCGGGCAATGAAGGCAAGCATGCTATATGCCTTCTTAATCACTTTGGCTACCTGTGTTGTCACTTTCAGGGAACTGTGGACCTGCACGCCCAGTTCCACTTGAATGTTAGTGATCCTAAGGGTTCTGCCATTTACAATGTAATTTACATCTAAATTTGATCCTCCAAAATGCATCACCACACATTTGTCTGGATTAAACTCCATCTGACTTTTCTGTGCCCAAGTCGCCAATCTATCTATATTTTGTTGTATACTTTCACAATCGTTGGCACTATCAGCAACTTCACGAATCTCCATGTCATCAGCAAACTTGCTTATCAGACCACAAACATTTTCCTCTAGATTTTTTATATATACTACAAACAAAAAGGACCTAAGACTGACCCTTGTTAAACACTATTGGTTACTAGTCTTCATTCTGAAAAACATCTTTCCACTACTACCCTCTGTCTTCTATGACCAAGCCAGATTTCTATCCATCTACCAGTTTACCCCGGATCTCTTGTGATTTTAGTCTTTGTACCAACCTGCCATGTGGGACTTTATCAAATTCCTTACTAAAGTCCATATAAACTACATCCACAGCCCTTTCCTCATCAATTATCCTCGTAAACTCTTCAAAAAATTCAATTAGGTTGGTTATTCATGATCTTCCCCGGACAAAAGTATGCTGCCTGTCATATATATATGTGAGCTTCCTCACAACAGACTTCAAGCTCACCAGCCTGTAGTTTCCTGGATTAGCCCTGCATCTTTTCTTAAACAAAGGAAAAATATTTGTTAATCTCCAGTGCTCTGGAACTTCACGTGTGGTCACCTCGGATGTGAAGATATCTGCCAATGCCTCAACTATTGCCTCCCTTGCCTCTCTGAGCAACCTGGAATAGATCCCATCTGGTCCTGGAGATTTTTCGATCTTAATGTAATTTAGGATTTCCAAAGCTTCCTCTTTCAATTTGATTTCTTTATATAATTATAACTTCTATGCCATATCAATTTGTTGATGTTAAAACAATTAGCTCATTTCTTCTGTGACTCTCCTCGACATTTTCTGAATTCTGTGAGTTCTGTTTGTCCAACCTTCTGTGTATTAAGAACTTCGGAACAGAATGCCTTGTTATTAATGTTCTTGACATAGCCAGTGTCAATCGCTCAACCAACAGCTGAGTTCTGAGGAAGGGTCACCGGAACCGAAATGTTCAGTCTTACTTTTTCTTCAAAAATGCTGCGAGACCTGTTGAGCTCTTCTCCAACTTCTGCTTTTGTTGCAGAAAATGGTGACAGTCTGAGCAACTGAGCAGTATTGTGATAGAGAAAGAAGAGCTGCTAAGAAAAAAAGGCTGGCAGCACTCCAAGTAGAATTGTCGCCAGGCCCAGTTGGGTGCATCCTTGATTGCTGAGAGAGGTAAAGCAGCATATTTGGAAGACATTGACAAAAATTTTCTAGAACTCTTCGAACACAGGATGTGTCCCAGAGGGCTGGAGGATTGCAAATATGTCTCTGTTGTTTATGAAAGGGGTATATGACAACCCACGAAGCTGTAGATATGCATGTGTAGTAGAAATGTAATGATGGAAGACACATTGAAAAATAATTTAAGTATTCATTTCGAGGAATATAAGTTACTACCAGACAATCAACATGGCTTCATCAAGGGCAGGTCACGTCTGACAAATTTGATAAGAGTTATTTTAAAAAGTGACATGGACAACAGATGACGCTAGTGCTGTGAGCGTTGTACATTTGGACTTTAAGAAATAATTTCATATGGCAGGTTTGTTAACAAGTTCGAACTATTTCGGATTAATAGATCCTTGGCAGCCTGCATTCGAAGTTGGCTGGACAGTAAGAAACAGTCAAGGTGATAGATTTGCATTTCTGAGACTGGATATACGTTGAAAGTGGTATCTCCCACGCATCGCTGTTGGGAACCTTATACTTCTGATTTATGTAAACGTTTTGGAGGTGGGTAGTTAAGGGAAACATCTCTAAATTTGCAGATTATATTACGGTCGGGAGAATAGTGAATTGTAGGAATGACACTGAAATACTTCAGAGGGGCATTGAAATTTGGCAAAATACACAGAACCCTAACAGATAAACTTCAATGGAGCAAAGAGTGAGGCAAAGCCCTCCGTTAGAAGAAATATGGAGAGACAATACAGATTCAACGATGCATCTTTGAGGCGTTATAGGAGCAGAGGGGACTCGCTGCTCAAATGCACATTTCTCTGAACGTAGTCAGGCAAGTTGAAACGGTTATGAAAAAAACTTATGGATCATTGAGTTTAATAATAGAAGCAAAGAGTACAGGAGCAACGAATTGATGCTACGATTCTATGCTTTAAAACACATGGATAGGCAAAAATTAAAGTACAAGGAAAAGGAATAGACAAACACTCAATGAGATAGATAGATAGATGGATAGATGGATAGATGGATAGATAGATAGATAGATAGATAGATAGATAGATAGATAGATAGAT
>NC_063373.1:1437914-1497041 GCF_021869965.1 Rhincodon typus | reverse complement strand
GATAGATAGATAGATAGATAGATAGATAGATAGATAGATAGATAGATGGAAAGATGGATGGATAATTTGATGGAAGTTGGAAGCAACAGATAAGGAAGTACACTCAGAAACTGATTGGGAGTTCAGTAAATTTCTGCATTAATGCAGTGCTCATTCTACAATTTTGCTTGTCATTCTGCTCACGCCACACTGCTCTTCCTAAAATATATTTCTTCAAGCATTTTCCTCCAGATTTTTGATGGACTCAGATTTGCAAAACTACTCCTGTTCCCGTTTCCACACCTCCTCATAATTTATATTTTTCCTTGATTAGAGAAAAGAATAATAAGGGTAGTACCAGATTTTACGTGCTGTGCATATCATAATCAGATGTGGGTGAAATAACTTCAGGCTTTAACAATGTAGTTACAATGATTTTGACAGTCTTAAAATTTGACTTCTCCGTAGTCCCTACACTGTCAGACCAGCTCTCCCGCCCCCACCCTTTGTAATCCCCACACTGTTCCCCGTTGTGTTGATGCTAATGTCAGTTTGAACGCTATTCTATGTTGCTATTATCACTCTGACTGAATCGCTATTGAATTTCGCCGTTTACAGTTGCAGTAACTTTGGGCCATCAGCAGTGTGTGCAATTTTATCATGTTAAACACAAGCTGAGGAAAATGGCAGAGAGGCTCTTTCTACTTCGATCAAAGCCAAAATGTCTCCCATTGCACATAAAAGATCACCCATGCACGCACACACACACAAACACAGACATGAACACACACACGAACACACCCATACCCATCACACGAACTCATATCCATACTCTCAGACACTGATACACTGGGATCCACAAATATTCATATACACAGGTAGCCTTACAGACAGGAATGCACTTGCACATAGTCACGCATACTTATATGTTGACAATACTCCCTAAGTTAATCCCTGTTGTGTTATTTGCATAGTTACGATGCCGTTATAATTTGTTGGCATCATCTGAAAATTCTATGTATTTGCTGTAATTTCTTGAGATGCCGATGTAAAGCCCCAGTAAAATAGACTAAAATTTCGACACCTGCTCAGTTATCTCCCACAACATGGGTGACTTAAAGGTAGAGAATAAAACAAGTCTTAAGAAGCTAATCGGCATACAGTCACAGTGCCTGCTCTTAAAGATGTGATTACGCTCATTGTCCAGCACAACCTCTCCCCCTCCCCCATTTTTCCATGTTAAAGGGCCTTTTGAAGAAAGAAAGTAGATTCGAATCCAACATCCAATCTGACAGTTTATTTCATATCACAATAACGTGCTGCAGAAATAAACTGCCGCATGTCGTCCCTGATTTCTTTGAATGCTCTATGTATGTCTGCTTTGAACTGAATAATAGAAAATTTGGGAAATATGAAGCCATTTGGACAAAACCAGCATGTCTTTCTGACAAGCAAATCCACATTACGAAATCTATCAAAGCTTTTTTCCTTCGGAGAATGGACAATTAGAATAATTGACTGGTAGAGTAGGATAACGAGGGGATTCGGTCTATTTGAATTTTCAGAAGTCTTTTGATGATCTCCCATGGAAGAAAGTCGGAATAGTGTATTGGCATGGAACAAGAATTTGTTGGTAGGCTGGAAACTGTGAGAATAAACGAGACTCTTTCTAAGTGATAGACAGTGGCACTCGTTTCACTCAATTCTCCAACGTTTATAATGAGTCAATGTTGCTACCAGACAAAGTAGATGCCATAACCTCGCATATTTGCCTCAGATGTAAATTTTCAGGCAACCGGCAGTGTGTTCCTCAAACACGCCCCCTCTTCTGCAATTTCATAAACCCTTGTGACTGAGGATCAGAAAACAGCAATTCGCCAAACTACTGTTCAATTGAGTGACTAGAAGACAGATTGTGCAATTTAAAACGACCTGGCAAGCATGGGGTCAGCGAAGTATCTTGCTCTCGTTCTTGCTTTATTATCCAGTGCGTAGTTCCAATTAATTTTGTACGCAATTTTAACAATTTCAATTGCCTGTTCATCCCTTTCCTGGGTAAGTTACATGCCCTGGTTTAATGATTGTTACTTTACATTACTAGGTGCCAAGTCAGAAGTGGTGCTGACTCAGTCAGAGGCAGAGACAAGGATTGCCGGACAGTCTCTGAAACTGATCTGTAAAACGTCTGGGTTCGATTTACGAAGCTACAGAATGTTCTGGTATCGACAAAGACCCAGCAAGGGCCTAGTATGGCTCGTTGGGTACTACAGTGAAGGCAACAACGATTATAATCCAGAGGTCAGAGAACGAATTATTGCTTCTAAAGACCTTGCAAACAATATCTTCGCTTTGGATTTCAGGGCATTGCCAATATCAGACAGTGCAACGTATTACTGTGCACAGCAACACAGTGAGATAGATCAGTTCCGGACCTGTACAAAATCCCACAAGAGGAAACACAGTATTTTTCTGCTATTCTCAGAGCACCAATACTCTCACAACTGACAGCAGCTCACAAAATCAGATTATATCCAAGAGCAAGAGGAGAAGATTCGTTGTTTCATATTTCCGTCTACTGTTTCAAGTTACTGCTCAATTATTCCCTCTTTACTATTTCCACAGAGCCGGCAAGTTTAATCTCCTACACATCTGTACATTTGTCTGTTTACGCTTTAAAAGTGTTGCTTGCTCTTCCTTTCCGGTAGTTTGAATGGAATAGTCAAACTCTTTATCCAAATGTTCTTCACTTGTGTGACAGATAAAAGACAGGGAATCGAGTGAGACCTAACTTTTTAATACTCATACTCATTACAAAACATACATTCGTTGCAGCGTTTACTTGATGCTTCATATAACTTAACTTCGACTTTAAATCACTCTATTTAAATTCATTTTCCCTCATTTTAACTTAATTCAGTTTTCCCCACCTCTAATTTTAACTACTCCAATTTAGTTTGAAAATGCCTTGTTTCGACTGAAGTGTTCTCGCCTCATAGATAGTGATCTTCTCTGAAAACGGGCACTTTCTCTTCAAATGTTATCTCAAAGTTTCCTTCCTGCATTTTTTTTTTTGTTCTGCTACACTTTGTCACAAAATGTGATCACTTGCAGAAACTGCTGAACAACTTATCCAATGAATTTACTAAACTCTGGTCACTACGTGAAATCCCATCCAACACTGGTAAAAAAAAACCTTCCAGATACTTTCACCGAGTCGTAAACAACCAGATACCATGTTTCTTTTAAGGCCATAGTGGTGCTACTATGTCTGGCGGGCCAATGTGATACCTCCCTTATTTGCTGAACAGATCAGAGTTCACAAGACGGGTCAAAACATGCCAGGTTGCAGTTTAAGCTCGGTCAGAGTTTAAACTGGCTTCATTAAAAAAAACCCAGCGTGCCTGTTTGAAGGTCGTACTAAACTCTTAGCCATTTCTGTTGCTCGCCACCCGACCATATTCTCAACTCCATTTTCCTGCCCTTTCTTCATTTCCCTTGATTTCCTTACTGATTGCAAAATTTTCTTTGTCAATGTCACTACACTCTGAAAAAAAAATATTCCTCCTTAGCATTCTCTTAAGTGTATGATTCTTTATTTTGTGATTGAATCCTTTGGTCCCAGACTCTCCACAAGGTGAAGCAACCTCGCTGCATATATGCTGTCAAGTCTTCAATGCTCATCTCGGGAGCAGTCAGTTCTTTTGATTTTAATGAACAAAAGGAAATTTTGTTCAGAAGAACACCAGTCCTCCAGTAACTAAATCTACTTTAGTGCAACATTAGCAGTGTTAGATTAGGAATGGGTCCATACGTAAGCATGCATAGGTGGCAGAAAATGTCCTCTCCATTAGCTGTCATGAAAAAAGCAATAAATCATAAAGTTCTCCTCATGTAAAGAGACAGACCCAAGTCCAATCAACAGTGAAGATAATCCATATTTCTATATTGTTTGGATCTGCCTGACTCCATTGCGAGATCTGATCATCATATAATTCTAATCCGGATACAGGAACTTATTCTGAGCATGTATGCCTTCTGAACAAATTATGTACCGTGACTTCGGGAAACTGTCGTGGTTGGTGGGTAAAGGACTGTTCTCATTGAACCCCTGATGGGTTTAAACGTCCTTGTGTGCAGTAGTGGAAGTCCAGCCGCAGAGGGTGGTATTGTATTGTTTTAAACATATGTTGTAGCGGGTTGGGGGGACCGGAAAAGAGACTCTCCAGGCATTTTATCTCTAATTCAGCAGACAGCGGCTTTTGACTTGCATTAACAACACTCCAGATGATCTCACCTAAACTTTTGAGCATATTCTCGAACGGACACTAAGACAGAAAGGAAACACACAGCAGAACACATACGCACACATAAAGAAACACCTCATGCACATGCGCGCAGTCACGTACACTCTCACATACACATGTGAGAGTGATGGAGCAAGGACTGTTTAGAACGGCAGGCATCTGAGCATGAGAAAAAAATAACAAAATAAACATTAAAATAAGTTGACATGTGAATTGATTGGAGCAGAAACTGCTTGTGTGTGAGTTGATTCTGATGTCAGTTTGATGGTACTTAGTACTGCTGCCCTCCCTCTGATTGAACTACTGATGAGTTTCAAAATTCTCTTGTGCAGTAGGGAACGTTCGCCAGGAAAGGGAGGTATTGTATCGCCTTGAAAATAAGGGAGCAAAACAGGAAAAGAGATTTTATCTCCCAACTCAGCGGACTGTAGCTTCTGAATTTACATTAAACCCACGAAAACACTCTGCAGATGCATTTCTCGTATTTTGAACACGTTTCCAAACAGAAAGTGAGAAACACAGGACAACACATAGCAGAACACGCACACAGAACCACACACAAAGACAAGCACACTCACGCACAAACATACACAAATAAGTGAGAAGTGAAGGGCTGTTCAGAATGACAGGCATCTGAGCAAAGCGAAGCAAGAAACAAAACAAACATTAAAACAGATTGGCTTGCGAAATGAGTGAAGCAAAGACAGCACACAGACGTTGTGTGTCCTGATGTCCTCTTGATGGTGTTGTGTCCTGTATCCCTTCTTCTAATTAAATCCCTGATGAGTTTCAACGACCTCTAGTGCAGTAGTGGATGTCCGTCGGCAGAGGGTGTATAGCATCACTTTAAACATCAGAGAGAGAAGCCGGGAAAGAGACAGTGAGGTTTCTTTTTAAATAATTCGTTCAGTCATTTCTGCAGACAGTTTATCTACCAATTCAGCAGACTGCAACTTCTGAACTTGCATTAAACCCATGAAACAGTGCTCCCAGTGAGCGTTTCGTAACTTTTGACGGTGTCTCCAAATACATACTGAGACACACAGGACAACACAGAGCAGACCATACTCACAGACACAGAAACACAGACACACACACACACAACACACACACGCACACATGCACGCACGCAGAAGTCCAGAAATAAACATGCAGAAACCATAACACAAATATACACAACGAACATTCTTGTAGACACGCAGACAAAAACACTTTTACACCAGAATGCACAGATGATCACCCACAGAGACGAACATACATGCATAGGCTTAAAACACTACATAATTACATCCAAATACACGAGCACGCAGTAACAAACATAAGCACCCATACACACACATAAACACAAAGTCACTAGGGGTGCTGGCACTTAAGACAGACATTGTGCCATGGTTCAGATCGAGAGTGGGTCTCGTTCTGTCAGGCCTGCGTTCAGTGAAGCAGAAAGGAACCACAGAAGGGAATGAAGAAACGTGGGACTCAATAAACAGCTCTGAGGAAAACAAAAAGACGGTGAATGATTATGTTGCAACTGAGCAAGGAGCAATTGAAATACGTGTCGCTATAAAGGGAAATATTGCAAAACTGATATTAAAATTACGAACGGATAAGTTTGAGACTGAGTTCAGTGATGCAGAAGGTTGCATTTGAGAGTCTGTCATTTGAGAAAAGAGGGCAGCTGTTGGGACCACAGGGCTTTCGGTAGGATGAACTTCTCGGGGTGGTGTGCATGAGCAATATGGGTGCACATACTAAGTGATTAATAAGGAAATGGAGTAAATTGGGTTAAGGGTGCAAAAAAAATGCCAGTTTTGAAAGTATAGCTGCCAGGAATCTGACTATTTGTTTATCATTGATGCAAGCCAATCTTACGGAAATCCCAGGGCTATGTTTCCAGGGAACGAATTTTTGCTCAGTTCGGCGAGGATTAATTCATTGAGAATCAGTTCTCCTCTTCCCGTCCTCATTGTATCACTGCTGCGAAAAGGCAGTAAGGTGGTAACATTGAGACACACGGCAGCATGTTTTGAGGGCGTGGTTTCAGAATAGGTATCTTCAAATATCCGACGTCTTGTTTCATAAAGGACAGTAACAATACATCTACTCAGCAACTGGGTAGTGTAGGGAGCAATTCTAACAGATAATGGTGGAGAAATTGTGTTTAACATTCATTTAGCAAATCATATTTTAAATTGACGCCAGTCTTATATATTTATAATGTATATCTGCTTTCACTTCAGAGCTGAGTCATGCGGATACAGTCACTTATTCACTCTCCACAGATGTTCGGACATGAGAGGTGGTGACACTGGACTGTTCCTGTAAAATACATTGCACTGGTACCAATATAATCCACATACAAGGCCTGAAATTATACGGTGCAAATACTTCGGAGGTTACAAGGATAAAGGAAAATCACCTAAAATTTTTTTCTGTGCTGAACAATCATTTCAATTTCATCAGTTTAACCATCTTGGCGTTACAGCTCACTGACGCCTCCACTTATGACGGCTTTCCACAGTGATAGACTGCTTGTTCAGTGTCATACAAAAAGAGGAGTTGGGAGCCCCTGTGTCTTGATCTTTGTGTAGATTTGTCTGCAGATAAAACCACAAAGAGCAACGTGATATCAGACAGTCAAAAACAAACTTCGAAGAATCCAAATTAACTCTGAATCAAACTGTCATCTGTTTGTTTTCTCCTGGAGAAGCTGAGAAAGTAAAGCACATGTTTTACTCCCTTTGAAATAGCAGCAAGCATTCCATTTGCTTTCACTATTACTCGTTGATCTTGGATTCTAGTTCATTGTGCTCTATGCACTTTAACCTGCCAAATCCTGTTGAGCTGTTGCCTTTTGTTGTCTTTACACTTTAAATTAATATGCAACTTCACTATTCTTCTCGCCTAAATGCATAAAGTCACATTTCCCCACGTTATTTCCCATCCACTAACTGTTAGCCCACTGGATCATACTTTCCATATCATTCTGTCTCCTGTGCCTAAGATTAAACCAGTTCTGTATGCATCTTGCCAACTCACCCCGATACCGTGTGACTCTGCCTTTTTTCTAACTGTCTGGTATTAGGCGGTGGAATGATGCTTTTTCCAAATGGAGGATTGTGACGAATGATGTTCCACAGAGATCAGTGCTGGGACGGCTGCCGTTCGTGGTCAACATAAGTGATTTGGAGAAAAGTGTAGCTGGTCTAATTAGTACGTTCGCAGACGATAATATTAGTGGAGTTTCAGATCGTGAGGAGGGTTGTCATAGGATAGATCAGGAGATTCGTTGGAGGCATTGGCAGAAAAGTAGCAGATGGAGTTGAATCCGAACAAACATGAGGTGATGTATCTTGGAAGGTCAAATACTGGTGGAAATTATAGAGTGAGTAGCAAAATGCTTAGGCTTATTGAAATGCAGAGGGATCTTGGTGTGCAGGTCCACAGATCACTGAAGGTTGCAGCACAGGTAGATAAGATTATAACAACGGCTTATGGTATGCCTGCGTTCATTGGAAGGGGCGTTGTGTATAAGGATAGAAAATTTATGCTGCACTTTTGTAGAACTTTAGTTAGGCCACACTTGGAATATTGCATATAGTTCTGCCAAACACACTACCAAAAGAATGTGGATGCTTAGAAGAGGCTACACAGAAGATTTGCTGGGATGTTGCCTGGCATTGGGGGATTTTAGCTATGAGTAAATGTTAGATAGACTGGGTCTTTTTTCACTGGAACGCAGGAGGTTGACTGACGTCCTTACAGAAGTTTCTAAGATTGTGAATAGAATGGATAGAGTTGAAAGTATGAAGCTTTCCGTAAGTCGGAGGGGTTATTTACCATGGGACACAGGTTCAAGGTGTGGGGAGAGGGGAAATTTGAAGGAGATGTGCGAGGTACATCTAATGCACAAAGGATGGTCAGTGCCTGGAACGCGCTGCCAGACGAGGTGGTGGAAGCAGACACAATAGCAGTATTTAGAAAGCACCTGTACGAACACACGAATAGGAAGGGAACAGAAGGATAAGGATCCTGCAAGTGAAGACAGTTTTAGAATGGAAGAACAAAACGTGTGGGCGCAGGTCTGATGGGCCAAAGGGCCTGTTCCTCTGATGTATTCTTCTTTGTTCTTTGTTCTGCAGGCACTTTGTGTCGTCCTCGCCACTTGACTTCCCTCCCATTTTTGTACCACCCACAACCATGACGGTAATTTCATTTCCCTTACCCAAGTCACTAAAGTACAATGTAAGAAAAATGACACTCGTTACAATTTGTCGTCCAGATTTTGCACACCCGCTCCACACCGACACCCAACCCCCAAACCCCACACAACCCCCCACCCCCCAATCATTGCATAGCCTACCTTTCTGCTTTCGATTTGTTTGGAAATCATCTCTCCATGTCTAATGGTACGCTGAAGAACTTATGTCTTCAAACCAGACCACAAGGGTTAATAGATCAGGGTTAATTGATCATGACAATGAGCAACTGGACGTAAGTGAAAGATTATTGGCTGTTGGATAACTTAAACTATTCTTTTACATGGTTGTCACGGGATCATCTGGATGATGTTTTCAACGTATTGTCTGCATGAAGGAATGTTTAGAGAGTGCTATGAAATAGTGGTACTGCATGTAACCAGAATAGTATTAATATCAGAGAATCAGTTGCATTTGTCAGATTTCACTTCAGACAGGCATCGTGAGAAGTGCCAGAAACCCTGAGTTCTCCAGGCCGGCCGATGGACAGAAGGCAGTGAGACACGCTTTTAAACATATCTAAGATCATAGATTCACTTGATATTTTGCATGTATCTCTAAGTTATACCCTGAGTAGATTGGCGAAATAAATTTGCTTTATATTAAAGTGCACGTGACTTCTTACAATCATTTTAATGCTAAATTAAATAAACCATTGGAAACTTTCAGCTAACAATACACCATGTTAATACACTGACGTACTATCTCATGCATTTGCTTGTGTCTTATCAAGTGGACAAACTATGATATTTTACGTTCTTATAAGTCCAAATATATTACATTTTCACATTTTCTTTTATCCATAGCCCTTGAACTCTCCTCAAGCAAATCTACTAAAATTGGCAGGTAACATTTCCCCTTCAGGAATCCATGCTGAATCTCCTTCATTACTTCCTACACAGGTAACGTTACCATAGTCCTAGAGGGCTACTTTAAACTCGGTGTGGCGGGGGAGTGGTGAGATCACCATGCCCTACAAAGAATGCGAGGTTCAGAAGGCAGGATGTTCATTGCAAACTCAGACAGTTTTGGAATCATTCTCATGTTTCCATCACTCTGAATTGGAAGTCAACTGAGCTAACCAACGTCATTTTAACATGAATTTATAAATGCACTATCGTTGTATCCTTTTAAAGTACCAATATTTCCTCATCTACAGATACTAAGTTAACAGAGCTATCGTTTTCTGTCTGTTTTGAACTCATTCCATTTTGAAAGAAACGCCTTGATGCTGACTGCAGAGAAATAGTAAGAGAAGACAAAGAATATAGACGACATTGGCAAAAGTGACACTCAGAGATAAGGGCACGTGGTGATAGGCAAAGCTGAGAATGAATACAGTGATGTAGTGAAATAGTATGTCAAAGCAAAAAAGTGACATTTACACTGTTGTGGGGACCAGCAAGTTTGGATTGTCCATAATGTGACAGTACTCTGCTTTTAGGAGAGATGTGTTCTGTGTTCTTCCACTTGCAGACAAGTATGGATACAGTGGTGATGAAATGTCTGCTTCAGACAGGCAGTTGGTAAACTGAGTTTAAAAAAAAAACAACAGTGACAAAAGAATCATGAGAGGGCAGGGTCAGGGCTCACAAAGACCCAGGGCGGTTTTTACTTTTCCTTTCAGTCAGTCAGAAGGTGTGCTGGTTACTTACATAAGAACTAAAATTGTCTTCTGGAGTGGAGTCTTAGACAGCGAAGACTGCTCTGAAAAATCAAAAGGAGCAGATTGTTTCTGTGTTATGGACTGGAGAGAGGCAACATGTGAGACTCATAGATGGTTTGCTGAACTGCTTTTTCGCCAAAGTGTGTTTTTTATGGTATGCTGCGCATATTGGAAGAGTTAATGATTTGCAGATAAATCATATATTACCTTGGCAGCTGCTTCAGTCGAGTTAAGATTATGACAATTGTTCTTTTTCTGCGTTTTGACTGTGTTGTAAGAATAAAGTGTCTTTTGATTAAAGACATTGATGGATAAATTGAATCACATTTGGAACACACAATCTTACATTTAAACTGAATATAAAAGTGAAGACGTAATTCCATAACAAATTGAGAGCCCAAAATCTCTAACTCCAGTTTGGATTTAGAATTAATGGACTCTAAGACAGTGAGTGCTAAGCTTTCATGTTCTCTTTTTGGGTGTTCTGTTCCGTTGGTTTTCGTTGTGTGTACCTTGTCTAACAATTGCTGTTCTAGAGGCTAAGATTTTCCTATATGTGGATGCAGACACTTGGAGTCGTTCAGAGAAGTTGAGGAAGGCAGATCTTATAGAATTGCGGGTAATCTGAAGTTAGTATTGCCTTTGTCCATGAGGAAAGGGGAGATAATTGCAATAATAGCTCAGCATCTACGATTACCAGAAATGCAATCAGAATCATTGGAAACAGCAAAAACTTTAATTGCAAAGGAACCAATTTAAAGGCAGTGGCAATACGAACAGATTCATGGAGCCATAGTCATAGTCATACATCATGGTAACAGACACTTTGGTCCAGCCAGTCCATGATAAACATTATCCCAACTAAACTACTCCCGCCTGCCTGATCCTGGGCCATGTCCCTCCAAATATTTTCTACTCATGTACTGATCCAAATGCCTTTTGGACATTGTAATTCTACCCATGTACACCACTTCCTCAGGAAATTCATTCAATACGCAAACCACCCTCTGCATAAGAAGTTGTCCATCATGTCTTCGTTAAATTTGTCTCCTCTCAACTTGAAAATTGACCCTAGTCTTGAAAGCCCCCCTCCCATCCTAGGGAAACGATAACGACCATTCACCCTAGCTATACCCCGTATTATTTTATAAACTGCTGCAAGCTTTCTTCTCAAACACCTAATCTCCACTGAAAATAGCCCCAGTCTATCCAACCTTTCTTTATGCCTCAAACCTTCCATGCCCGGAAAACGTGGGACAAATTCGTAATAGAGAGAATAATTGCAGCGGAACAAAGAGCAAACGAATTAAACCAGCTTGAATTTGAAACAGAAATACGACAGTTTGAATTATCATTTAAAGTAGGAGAAAGTGGCGAAAAGAGAACTTGAACTTCTGAACCTGGCACTGTAAAGTGAATATCGACTTAAAATGGCGGAGATAAAATTAGAAGATGTAAGAAATGATGAGGGCAGTCATGAAGAGCAAACCCATCGTAGACAAGGACCTGATAGGAATCTGTTTAAATATGCCCAAGCGTTGCCACGGTTCGACAAGAGGACGTAGAAGCCCTTTTTCAGTCAATTTATGAAAATGGTGGGACAAATGAAATAGTCACTAATCATGGGTGTACTGTTGATTTGAGCAAAGTTGGCAGATAGAGTCAGTGAGGTCTTTACGTCATTATGACAGTAGATATCAGCTGAGTATGATGAGGTGAAAAAAAGAAACATTTTAAATGCAAATGAACTCGTGCCAGAAGCCGACAGACAACGAGTTTGGAATCTGAGGAGGGAACCTGTTCAAACGTAAATATAATTTGAAAGGAACGAATAAAGTAAATCTGATAGGTGGATAAGGGCATTGAAAAGAGTTCAATCATTCGACACTCTCAAAGAGACTGTTATCTTGGAGTACAAACCTTCAATTTCTGAAGTAGTGAGAAGTCATATGGAAGAGCAGAGAGTTAAAAATTCCAAGACTAGTAGCAGAAATGGCAGATGATTACAAGTTAGCTCCTAAATCAAAGTTTGAATTCCGACTTCAATTTTGTGATATGGAAGTGCCGGTGTTGGACTGGGGTGGAGAAGGGCAGACATCAGACGACACAAGGTTATAGTCCAACATGTTTGTTTGAAATCACAAACGTTCTGAGCGTTGCAACATTCAGAAAGCTTGTGATTTCTAATAAACCTGCTGGACAATAACCTGGTGACATCTGACTTCTGACAACAGCAATTTCAATATATAAGGGATAGAAATCAGAGAAAAGAGAAATCCTCAGTTGGTAAGGGAAAAGGAGCTCTCGCTGAAGATAGAGAGTTTTCTACAGTTTAGAAAATAAAACCATGGAGGAGGGGGTCCAGACAAAAGCTTAAAAAACACGACTGTTTTCATTGTAATAATGTAGGACATTGAAGACAGTGTTGGTTCTTTAAAAGGAGCCATTGTATGAGTTGTTAACAGTGAGCTGCGAGACAGCTCCCCTTATCTAAATTTCAAATCTTCACCAGTGACCCAAAACAGTGAAGTGGGCGCATCCAGAGACCCAACAGCAGTTTACTGAGGGCGTTGTTTTAGAGTGGCTGACTTCAAATATGCGCCTGCTCTTTTTCAGGCAAGCAAAGAAACGGCCGGCAGACAAAGTGAAACAAAGGCCAAAATAACTAAGAAGATATTACGTATAATTGACGAAACTTGTTTCAGCTTGAAATACAGGTTGAGAGCAACGAAGACTGCAAACTAAAGCTGTTTGACTTTTGATGTTGCTGTCAGTTTAGCCGTTGTTGCTTTGGGATGCAGTCCTTTTGAATGAATCCGTGATATTTTTTCACGCTCTCGTAAAGTACTGAGTGTCAAGCAGCAGACATTGCCATTGCATTACTTTTAGCACAAGAGTAACAAGGGGAGAGACTTTGACCCCTTTTAATTCACTCATCTTCCAGACTAAGTATCTCCCATTCCGGGTAGAGACAAACACATACAAACACAAACACAGACTTTGACGCCCACCCAGATACATACTCAGAGACAGAGGAAAAGAGAGCTAAAGTGAGAGAGAGTAAGTGGGAGAGCGATAAACAAGTAGTTCGTTGGAACGACAGATGTACTCAGAAGCAGACAGACACAGACGTGTACAATATCAAATGTACAAATATTCATACAACCATGTGGTTATACACACAGATATGCATGTGGACACGGTCACGAATACACGTCTAAATAAATTGCTCTGTAAATGATTGATTGTGCCCCATCTTTATCATTGTGGCGTCATTGTAACTGTTCGCATCATTTAGATTTGCATTCCTTCCAAGGTTTGTAGCAGTTTTTTGTAACTTCTGAAGATGCTGATGCAACGCCTTGAATGTAACAGAGTGACAATTCAACTTCTATTCCTATGTCCCGCTATATCTCCAGAACAATGAACATCGACTTGTCCTCGAATTGTATGGCACAGGAAGATGCCAATTGGGCTCCACGTACATCATCAGTTCTACAAGTGAGGTCATTTTATATCATACGGCTTGATTCTTTTGCAAGCTGCATGTTTCTCTGGGTATAACGGGATAGTAGATCATTTGGAAAGCATTAAAGGGATTAAACAAAACCAGCGTGGAGTTATTGCAAGTGAACCATGATTGACAAATCTACTGGAATTATTTTCTTCAGGCTGTTAGTGGTATAATAGATCAGCACGAACCAGTGCATTTGGTGTATTTGGATTTAGAGAATGGATTTGAAGAAAATAAATATCCATAATTGGAAGCTCCTTCTAAAAATTAAAGTGCACGTGATTCAGGATATTGCATCGTCATGGATCATGATTTGTTAGATAGACATGAAATAAAGGTTAGAAGCAGAGTATTTTTGTTCCAGATGGAGACGTTGACTTATTGGATTTTGCAAGCATCAGAAGTCTCGCCGATAACTCCTGATATAAATAAATGAACCTTATGAGGAATCCAAACGCAACATTTTAACCTTTCTGGTGCCACAAAACTGGTTCCGTTTGTGAGGACGATGCAAGGAGGCTTCAGGGTGATTTAGACAAGTTAATTGAGTGGCAAGTAAAGCAGGGCAAAAGAGTGAAATCTAAATTTTAAAGCAGATTTTAAAGGCATCAAGGAGTATGGAGGGTAAGCGGGAATATGGCATTGAGATGCAGGATCAGCCAGGATCATACTAAATGGTGGAGCAGGCACAAAGGAACGGCTGGCCGATTCCTGCTCAAAAAGTTGATATTCTCTCACATTGCAGATATAAAGATTGTTCTTCCAGAAAGCAGGAGCAACGATTTTGGATGGGAGACATATATCGAGAAATGTCGGGTCCTAGGAACAGAATCCTAAGATTCTGTCTAAATGAACCCCTCCCTGCAATCAGCACCGCCTTGGAACATGAAATTTCCACTCAACTACTACTTGCTTCTCGAATCATCAGAACTTCAGTCAATCCTCCAACAGTCGCAATGAGACCATGCTGCCTCATAGGCTTCGTCTGGATGGGCAGGACCACATTTATACACATCAGACTTTGATCTAAGACCACCAATACCTTGTATCCTCAAACCCGCCTCTTTCCTGATAATTGACAAACCCCTCTGGCTGTGGCCCATAAATCAACAATCCGCGGAACGCCTTTGTTCTTCGTGACTGAAGGACAGACTGACTCTTTTAACACAGCACGAGAAAGTATGGTATCTGCAAGGTTTCTCGCTCTCCTTTTCGTTTTGTTATCTCGTACGTAGTTCCAATTGTTTTATTGTCCGAATTTTAAAGAAGTTTCATTTTCTCTGTTAATCTCCGTGAGTTAGATGGCCTGGGGTCATGCCAGTTTAATGACTGTTGCTTAACTTTAATAGGTGTCCAGTCGAAGGTGATATTGATTCAGCCACAGGCAAAGACGGGGATTGCCGGACGTTCTCTGAGACTGACTTGTAAAACCGGCGGGTTCAATCTGGGTGAACACTACATGTATTGGTACAGACAGACTCCTGGGAAGGACCTGAAATGGCTAGTTTGGTACTACAGCGAAAGGAACAAGAATTATAATCGAGAGGTTCAAGAACGATTTTCTGCTTTTAAAGATATTTCAAACAATGTCTTTTATTTAGATTTCAAAACATTGACAATATCAGAGAGTGCGACATATTTTTGTGCACAGCAGCACAGTGAGACAGGTTAGATCTGGACCTGTACAAAAACCCACAAGGGGAAATGTAGTATTTTCCATTAATCTCAAAACACCAATACATCCGCCATTGAAAGCAGCTTGATTAGCCAGCATATTGTAAACGAAGTCAACAGGCCATTCATGTTTCTGCCTGCTGTTTCAGTTTATAACTGAATTCCTTCAATTTTCTCTTCCTTTTTTTTTGTACATGTCTTTGCCTGATTACGTTCTGCATGCACTATGTTTTTCATTTCCCCTCTACCAATAATTTGATCGTATATCACTTATCTTCACAAATCCCTGATTAAAGTTTCTCATCCATAACCACATTATACGATTTGGGTCAAATAGTCTTACCGAAATAGCAACACAGAGACAATTTGCCCATCCATATCTCCCAGCACATTTAGAAAAAGACCCAGTCATTCTCAATTCTCCATGTGGAAGAACCCCATCTATACGATCTCGCCACATATCTACAGCCTTTCATTCCTGATAATATTTCAACGAAGTCTCTCTGCACCATACCTCCCCGAAGGACGACGCTCTGCTGCTGCAATGTGTATCATCTCCAAGATTTCCTGTCGATCGAACGCAAGACTCCTTACGTAATCCTTTCCAAAACGTGTCTTACACCATCGAGAAGGATAAGGGCAACAGACACATTAGAAACAAAACTCATTGTAACTGTTCCTCCGATCAAATCACCTTCCAGACTCAGAAATGAATAGGCAACGGACGATTGATACTATTATTAGACGATTAATCTGCTGACATGGAATCCATGACCAATGTTCGGAATAACGGGGTTTGAATCTTGGGTATAGCTGTTGGTGGAATTTTAGTTTATTAAGAGTCTAATGACAATCGTTATTGATTGTTGTAAAAGCACATCAGCTTCATTGTTGTCTTCCAGGGAACGAAATCTGCTGTCTCTATCCGATCAGGCGTACATCTGCTTCCAGACCAATAGGAATGTGAATGACTCTTAGTAACCTTTTTGGCAAGTTCGGGGTGGACGATTAATGCTGACCCAGCCAGCGATCACTGCATCCCATACAAAACTAAATGAAAGAGAATATCCTTCAAACACAGTCTCTGGGTCAAAATCATATTATTAAGCTGGGGAGGGGGATCAGAAGAGATTTACCACGACGTTATCAGTATTGAAAGTTTGAATTATAAAGAAAGACTGCATAGGTAAGGTCTTGTAATCAATGAAGCGTAGGAGGCTGAGAAGTGACCTTACTTACAGGGGTTTATAAAATTGTGAGGCGAATAGATAGGGTTGTTGTAGGTACACTTTCCCCAGGATGCTGAATTTCAAGACTGGAGGGAATATTATTTAAGGTGAGAGGAGAACGACTTAAAAGAAGACATGAGAGGCAAATTTGAGACACATAGGGCAGTTTGCGTGTCGAATGAACGTCCAAAGGAATTGGTGGATGTGGGCACAGTTAAAACATTTAAAAGACAATTAGATAAGTACGTGAACAGGAAATGTTTGGAGGAATAGGCCAGAAGCAGGTAGGTTGGACTAGTTCAGTTTAGGATTATGTGCAGCATGGACTTGTTGGACCAAAGTGCCTGCCTCCCGTTTACTGTATGACGCAATGACTTTATAACAGACTCCCTAAACATACTGAGGGTGATCCCACTCCCTGTGAACTGCAACGATTCAAGAATGTATTTCACGACCGTCTGCTTCAGGGCAAGTAGGAATGAACAACAATCAGTGATGGCATAGACTGTGAGCCAACATCGCATGAATGAATTAAAATAGAAGACCTCTGAAAGCAACAATGTTTATTGCTCTCTGCGGGAGTGAGGAACTGTCCTCAAAATTTATTCCACTATACTATATTACGGAAGAGAATAACACGTCCAAATATTGATTCGAGAGTTTCAGGTCTGGAGGAAGTTCCTAGAGTTGGTGCTGTCCGAGCATCATATCCCTATGGTATGCTTCAGAAACACACTGAATCGCGGATTTGTTACAAAGCAGAGAAAAACCATGCAGTCCATTGTGCCAACATCTGTTCTAATACCTATTGTTGATGTCATACCGTTTTCCATATAGCCCGCATAATTTTTCTGTCGAAATTACCATACAGTAACTCAAATGAACCTCATACCAGCACAATTTCAATAATTGAATTTCACCCCCTAACTCCCCCTGACTACTCTAAACTTTATATGAAGGACGTTATTGCTCCGTCCTGCTTAAGACAATGGCATCAACATGAATCACAATCTTTGGCAGTTCATTCGCCCGCAGAAGAACCACCTCCAGCTGCTCTGGATACATCATTAACCCTTGCACCAAGGCGGTAGTCAGCTCCGTTGGGTCAGGTCCAAGGCTACAAAAGCGGCTGTGTGCTGTCAGATTAAAGAATTCCAAATCAGTGCTGCCTTACCCTTTTCGTCCTCCCCTCCTGTTCATCTGAGACGTTCATGGTGCCACAAACATTGCTCCCACGCATGGCTTTGGTGAATCATGGCAATAACTAACATAAATAATACTAAACCGATAAGTGAGTACGCCCTCAGAAGACTGATCCACTGCCTTCCTACTTCTTAAAAATTCCCTGGTAGTCTTCAAATATACGACTACCCTGTTCAACAGGAGACAACGACAATGTGGCAATAAAGCACGTGGATTATTTAAGGAGAGCTTCTAACAATTAAATTGGAGGAAATATATTTCACTCCTTTTCCAAATCCTAATTTATGCTGAAATCAGACGGTAATTTTCCAATTTAGGTATGATCTGTACTCCAGACATGATTCTTTGAGATTCTGTCACTCAACCAGACTTCTCAGACGTCCAAATAGAAGGAGAGACTCCTACACGGAGTAGCTATACATTATACTGGTCCAGGCAGATACAAATGCAACTATGTGTTGAATACATTTCATGATTGTGAAAAACATAAAACATATTTCGCTAAAAGTTGTTAATCTGTAAAGCTCCAGGCCTCAGATAACTTAATCTATTTCTGTGTTACGTCAGTGATGTTCTATTGGAAATAGTTCTACATTTTAGAGTCCAGAGGTGACGATTAACATCTGGTCGGTAAATTCTCACAAGAAAATCAAGAAATTAAGGTAGCCGCACAGCATTAGGGGGAACAGCCTTGAGTATAATTGGCATTAATGAGAATCTAAAATCGTGCCAGTTTTAATGACAAGTCTCATTATATTTTGAGATCTGTCCATTGTGTACCAGCCATTCCTGATCCATCAATTTATCCTGAACAAATGCACCGTTTTAACAAACGGTGAACTGTATCTCCGAAAAACCGCACACGTGAGATGGGAAGGAGCTGTTCACAATGACAGGCAGATGAACAAAAATGAAGAAAGGGCAAAAGTACAAAATAAAATGTCACTAGTGAATTTGTCAAGTTCAGCGTGAAATATGTGTTAACACCACTCGACACTGTGCAGTGACCCTGTGTATGATTTGATGCTGCTGCAGTTTGGGTGGTGCGGTGCAGTCCCCCTTTCCTCTGATTGAATTCCCGATGAACTTCACCTCTGGACATGCAGTGACATTGAATCGACAGCAGATGTTGGAATTGCATCACGTTAAACATGAGAGAGAAGAAGGGAAATTTGCAAACGCGGACATGGAGAGTGCTGGGTAAATGAACTAATAAATTCGGGCAGTGGCTGAACCCAAAGCACTGCACGTGTAGTGTGTCCCACCTCCAACCAAAAAAAAAAGACGCTGTGTAGAGGATCAGTAAGGTGAGGCTTTTCTTTTTTTTTTTCTCTTTTTCCTTCCTCTTTATCTATTTTGGCAATTTAGAGCAGAGGGGGTGGAACTTAGGGCAGTTGCATGCTCCTAGTGTAGGATGTTGGAGATAAGTGTCACTATTAGTGTCCCTGCTGACTTCACCTGCGAGAAGTGAATCCAACTCCAGCTCCTCACAGACCGCGTTAGGGAACTGGAGCTGGATGAACTCTGGATCATTTGGGAGGCAGAGGGGGTGATAGAGAGGAGTTATAGGGGCGTAGTCACACCTACGTTATAGTAGAAATGTAGCCGATGACCGTCAGGAGAGGGAAAGGGAATAGGCAGACAGTGCAGGGATTCCCTGTGGCCGCCCCCTCAATAATAAGTATACTGGTTTGGATACTATTGGGTGGGGTGGGGGTGGTTACAACCTACCAGGGGAAAGCCATAGCGGCCAGGTCTCTGGCACTGAGCCTAGCTCTTGGCTCAGAAGGGAACGGGGGAGAATAGTGGAGCAATAGTGATAGGAGATTCAATGGTTAAGGGAACAGACAGGAGATTCTGTGGTCACGAACGAGACTCCTGGATGGTATGTTGCCTTCCAGGTTCCAGGGTCAGGGATGTCTCCAAACGAGTCTACAGAATTCTTAAGGGGGAAGGTGAGCAGCTAGAAGTCGTGGTACACATCGGTAACAATGACATAACTAGAAAGGGGATAAGGACCTTAAAAGTGAATATAGGCAGTTAGGTTGGAAGTTACCAGGCACGACGAGCTGAGTAGTAATGTCAGGATTACTACTGGTGCCGCGGGCTAGTGAGGCAAGGAGTGGAGAGCGAGTGCACGTGAACATGTGGCTACAGAGTTGTTGTCGGAGGAAGGTTTCAAATATGTGGATCATTGGGATGTATTCTGGGGGAGGTGGGATCTGTACAAGGACGGGTTGCACCTGAACTGAAGGAGCACCAATACACTGGGTGGGATGTTTGCTGGAGCTATTCGGGAGGGTTTAAACTAGTTTGGGTAGGGGAATGGAACCAGAGGATGGTGTACAGGCAGATGCAGAATGCAGAGAGTCTGTGAGGAAGGATAGACAGTTGATAGTGCAAAGTTGCAGTCAGTGTGATGGGTTGAAATGTATCTATTTCACCGCGAGAAGTGTCAGGTATAATGAACTTAAAGCATGGATCAGTACTTGAAGTTATGATGTTGTGGCCATTACGGAAACTTGGATATCACAGTGGCAGGAATGGTTGTTGGATATTCCGCGGTTTAGGTGTTTCAAAAGAAATAGGGAGGGCGGTATAAGAGGTGGGAGAGTGGCATTGCTAATCCGGGATGTTATCACAGCTGAAGAAAGGGAGTTCGTAAAGGAGATTTTGACTACTGAGTCAGTATGGGTGGAGGTCAGAAACAGGAAAGGTGCAGTCACTTTATTGGCAGTTTTCTATGGAACCCCCAGTGGCAACAGAGACACTGAGGAACAGATTGGGAGGCAGATTTTGGAAAGGTACAGAAGTAATAGGGTTGTTGTCATGGGTGATTTAAACATCCCTAATATCGACTGGAACCTCTGCAGTGCAAATAGTTGGGATGGAGCAGATTTTGTCCGGTGTGCCCAGGAGGGATTCCTGACTCAATATGTACATAGGCCGACAAGAGGGGAGGCCATGTTGGATTTGGTGATTGGCAACGAACCAGGTCAGGTGTCAGATCTCTCAGTGGGAGAGCTTTTCAGTGGTAGTGGTCACGACTCCATGATCTTTACTATTGTCATGGAGAAGGGTAGGAGCAGACGGTATGGGAAAGTATTTAATTGAGGGACAATGCTATTTAGCAGGAACTGTAGAGCATAAATTGGGAACAGATGCTCTCAGGGAAATGCAAGACAGAAATGCGTAGGTTGTTTAGGGAGCACTTTCTCCGAGTACTGGATAGGTTTCTCCGACTGAGGCAAGGAAGGGATGGTAAGGTGAAGGAACCTTGGATGACAAGAAATGCGGGACATCTGGTCAAGAGGAAGAAGAAAGCTTACTTAATATTGAGGAAACAAGGATCATACAGGGCTCTAGAGTGTTACAAGGTAGCCAGGAAGGAACTGAAGAGTGGACTTAGGAGAGCTAGAAGGAGGCATGAAAATGCTTCGCAGGTAGGATTAAGGAAAACCCCAAGGCGTTCCATACTTATGTCAGGAACAAGAGGACGGCCAGAGTGAGAGTAGGGCCGATCAGGGCTACTGGAGGAAACTTATGCCTGGAGTCAGAGGAGGTAGGGAAGGTTCTTAGTGAATACTTTGCTTCAGTATACACTCGTGAGAGGAACCTTGTCGTTTGTGCGGACAGCGTGAAATCGGCTGAACAGGTTGATGATAGGAAGGAGGATGTGCTAGAAATTTTGAAAAACATGAGGATAGATAAGTCCCCTGAGCAAGATGGGATGTACTCAAGGTTATAACAGGACGCGAGGAGATGTTGTTGCGCCTTTGGCGATGATCTTTGCATTATAACGTTGCACTGGAGTAGAACCAGATGATTGGAGGGTGACAAACGTTATTCCCTTGTTCAAGAAAGGGAATAGGTATAACCCTGGGAATTATACACAAGTTAGCCTTACTTCTGTGACAGGCAAATTATTGGAGATGTTTCTGAGACACAGTATTTATGGTTATGTAGAAAAGCATTGTTTGATTAGAGACAGTAAGCATGGCTTTGTGAGGGGCAGGTCATGCCTAACCAGCCTTACTGAATTCTTTGAGGATTTGACAAAACACATTGATGATGGTAGAGCAGTGGAGGTGGTAGAAATGGATTTTAGCCAGACGTTTGATAAGTTTTACGATGGTAGACTCATTCCGAAAGTAAGGAGGCATGAGATTCAGGCAAATGTGGCTGTCTGGATACAGAATTGGCTGTTCAATAGAAGACAGAGGGTGGTAGTAGTTGGTAGTATTCAGCCTGGAGCTCAGTGACCAGTGATGTGCAGCAGGGATCTGTTCTGGGACCTCTGCTCTTTGTGATCTTTATAAATGTCTTGGATAAGGAATTGGAAGGGTGGGTTAGTAAATTTGCCGATGACACGAAGGTTGGTGGAGTTGTGGACAGCGTGGAGGGCTGTTGTAGATTGCAATGGGACATTGACAGAATGCAGAGCCGGGCAAAGAAGTGGCAGATGGAATTCAACCCAGAAAAGTGTGAAGTGATTCATTTTGGAAGGTCGAATTTGAATGCAGAATACAGGGCTAATGGCAGGATTCTTGACAGTGTAAAGGAACAGAGGGATCTTGGGGTCCACGTCCATAGCTCCCTCAAATTTGCCACCCAAGTTGATAAGGTTGTTAAGACGGTGTGTGGTGTGTTAGCTTTCATTGACAGGGGGGTTGTGGTTAACAGCCGCGAGGCTATGCTGCAACTCCTTCAAACCCTGGTTAGACCGCACTTGGAATATTGTGTTCAGTTCTGGTCACCTCATAATAGGAAGGATGTGGAAGCGTTGGAGAGGGTGCAGAGGAGATTTACCAGGATGCTGCCTGGAATGGAGGGCAGGTTTTATGAGGAAAGGTTGAGGAAGCTGGACGCTTTTCTCATTGGAGCGAAGATGGATGAGAGGTGGCTTGATAGAGGTGTACAAGATGATGAGAGTCATAGACAGACTGGATGGCCAGAGATTTTTTTTTCCCTCGGGCGAAAATGGCTGTCACAAGGGGGCATAATTTTAAGGTGATTGGTGGAAGGTTTAGGGGTGATGTCAGAGGTAGGTTATTTATACAGCGAGTGATGGGTGGGTGGAATGCACTGCCATCGGTGGTGATAGAGTCAGATACATTATGGACATTTAAGCGACTCTTGGATAGGCACATGGATGATAGTAAAATGAATGGTATGCAGGTTAGTTTGATATTAGAGAAGGATAATAGATAGCATACCATCGTGGACCGAAGGGTGTGGACTGTGCTGTACTGTTCTATGTTCTATGTTCTATATGCAAGTTCTGTGGATTGGCCATGCTAAATTGCCGATAGTGTCCAAGGATGTGCAGACTGGGTGGTATAGCCATGGAAAATGAGGTATTGGGTAAAGCGAATGCTCTAGGTGGGATACTCTTCAGAAGGTCGGTGTGGAATCGATGGGCAATAATGGCCTGTTTCCACGCTGAAGAGAAACAATTCTCTACACATGAAAGCAAGCCATACTCCACACCAGCATTTTAAATGTTTTGATCAGATTTGCTAACAGATAACGAAAGAGACAGACAGATGGGCCACAGCAAAACTCACAAATGAAAAAATGCATGGCAAATCACACACAAACGCACATATATTTTCAAACACACAAATATTCACACAGACATTTAAGCTTCCACACGTACACACATATACACATTGACCTTCCAAAAAACACAAAGACTTACGTAAACATAAACATAGTAACACTAAACATGTGTACAAGCCATGCTAAATTTTTGTCTCTTGTAGAATACTGGGGGAATTCTGGCCTTAACCATGTGATTATATGGCTCTGTGTTGGCCAACATGGAAAAAAACTTGACCCACGTCCACCATGCATCCATCCTGTAATATATATAAAGCTTCCTCCCAAATAGTTTCTCTATATCACTGGTTACCATCTCACCGATGCCGATCTCCTTCCTTTTTCCCTCTATCACTCAATGCTGTCTTTACTTAGCTTCATTCCTTCCTTCTACTGGGCTGTCTCTGTATCATTGTTATTAGCCTTTTGTTAATTCAGAAACCATAACGGAGCAAACAAAAATCTACAGATACTGCAGCTAATCTCAATTTCTGGGTGCATCTGATCGTCTGCATTTCCATGGTGATTTCCCCAGTTACGGATTCCGCTATTTTTCTCTCGGATTAAATAGTATAGTGCATAAGACGCCCCAGGTTTTTGCTTTTTGGTTCATGTTTAGGTGGAAGTGTACCAAGTGCATTTTGAGTTCTGGCCTGTTATGTACTGTTAAGAAGTGAGTTCCTGTTTATTTCGGAGCTGTGCGCCTGTCTATAAGACACGACGACTGACGTGTGACTATCTTGAAGCTGAATGCAACCAACCCAAGTGAGTCACACATTAGATTCTCACCCCTAACATTGATATAATTTTTTTCATATTTACATTTTGAAATAACCTAATTATTATATTTTTAAAGATCCATTTGGCATTCCGACTTAGAAATATATGGCCATGTATTCACTTTCATTGGATCAAAATCCCGGAATACCTTCCCAAAAGATATTATAAGTCCACTTACAGGCCAAGAGTGGTCGTGGTTTGAACAAGTGTTTCGCTACCACTACCTTTGGGGAACTAGCGATCGTTAATAACTGCTCACCCAGCTCCTGGTGTCCATATCCCCAAAGAGAATGAATCTACCTGAAAAGAGTTGAATAATATAAGGGACACATTTTCACTCAGTGTAAAGAGAGAATCTAGGACTCTGACACATGGTGGGGTGGAGTTAAATGCAGTAAACGTATATGCTGTATATGTCTTTTCAGGGTATATTGAAAAGTACAGGGGAGAGAAATGGCAAGGCAGCTATTGAATAGTTTGAGAAGAAACAATAGATTGGATAATTCACAAATACAAACTGGTTAGGATGAACGGTCTGTTTCACTGTTGGGAAACAAAAAGTGTTTTCAGGTAGCTGGATACTTGAACCATTATCTCCTCTCAACTTTTCACCCATGGTGTATAATTTCATGTTACTGAGCCCAAGACCAAAGAGCAGATCATATGGCACTGTAAACTACGGCACTTATAGCTGTCGAAGCTTCCTTGGTGGAAATGAACCACAGCGCTAACACATTGCTCAGCTCGTGAACAGGTACCAGAACCATGATGGATGGAAACCCCAGCTTCTTAGAACCGACTTGGACAGTGTGGCCAGAGGGAGGATTCGAACCACTCTTAACTGGGAACAGAAACACAGCGCTTTAACAATCAAAAACATGGGAATTCAAATGTTGCCATCTGCGACTATTCAATTATCATCACCGTATTATAAACAATGAACAGCCCATGCAGAAACCCTTGGCAGAGAGGACCATACCATCCGACTTTCCATTTCACACTTAAAAACCTTACATAGAACATAGAACAGTACAGCACAGGACAGGCCCTTCAGCCAACGATGCTGTGCCGCCCTATTATCCTACTAGGATTAAACTACCCTGCATACCTTGCATTTTACTATCCTCCATGTGCCTATCCAAGATTCGTTTAAAAGTCTGTGAAGTATCTGTTTCCATCACCAATGCGGGCAGCGCATTCCACATGTCCACCACTCTCTGTGTAAAGAACCTACCTCTGACATTTCCCCTATACCTTCCTCCAATCATCTTAAAATTATGCCTCCTCGTAATACTCATTTTCTTACAGAGGAGCACTGCCGTCAACGAACATAATACACACCACAGATTGATGTCTTCAAACCAAATTGAAAAGGCCTGTCAACATTGCACCACAGCACGTGGTCAAATACGCCTTTAAAATGTTCATTCATATTAAAGTAAAAACTGTCTTCCTGTGTTATTCTACTTTATACAACTCCACGGGTATCAACAAATTGTCATATGAAGAGAGCTTCGTCAAATAGGCCGTATATCGTCTGAACTTTAAAACAGTCACAGGAGTCTTAATTGAAATGCTTAGAGGTCCTGAGGGGAAGTGGCAGCATGGATGTGGAAAGGATGTATCCTCTTATGGGAGAATCTGAAAACAACAGTTATAAAGTTTTAAAAACAAGAACAACACTTATTTCAGATAGAAAATAGAGGTTTTTTTCTCTCTCTCAGAATGATTGAGTCTTTAGAATTTCCTTCGTCAAAAGACAGCAGTTGCAGAAATTTCAAGTATTTTTAAAGAGGCAACTGCATTCTTCATGACCAAGTGGACTAAAAATTATTGGCATTATTCAGGAATGTAGGAAAGAGGTTAAAATTAAATCAGACTGGCAAACCAGGATGCGAAGGTTTCCGGACTGCTCTAATACCTTATATTCGTACCTTTGTACACATATTCTGAAGCATAAACTTCTAAACCATGTGAAATGTTTGATATTAAAATAAATAGTTAATGTATTGTCTGCCTCTTCTCTCACGGTCTGAAGTGCGTGCGTTCAGTTTCTGCAAACGTCTATGGATGACTCGTGCACCAATAAAATTCCTGGTTATTTTTGTCCGAGAGGGAGCCTATCTGAATCGATCACCCACAAACCAGAAATCGCAAACTGATGTAATTGATGAAAGGGGATATCCATAGATGGATAGATGGATAGATAGATCGATAGATAGATCGATAGATAGATAGATAGATAGATAGATAGACAGATAGATATTTTAATTTGAAGGGAAGTCTAATTGTGACCGTATTATGCAGGAACTGGAGACTTCAGATTTGAAAATCTTTTGGAAGGTAAATTCATCAGAGACAAGTGGTAGAATGTAATGACCAGTTGATCAGAGTTCAAGACCAGCAACTTTCTGGGAGAACTAAATGTAAGAATGGAAAGATTCGGGGCCAATGGATGACAAGAATTATTGTAAGTTTAATCGAAAAGTAAAGGGCACTTATATAAGGTTCAGGAATCTGCAATCAGACAAGGTCCTTGAAGAATGCAAATGTACCTGGAGGGCGAAAAGAGGCCAGGAAATGGCCATGGAAAGTATGACTAAAGATATTCTCAATGAATTTTATGCGTTTATTAGTAGCAAGGGGGTTGCTGGGGAAAAGGCAGGCCCACTCAAGGACAAGACAGGGAGTTTTACGACTAAAGCCAGAGGTAGTCAGTGGACTGTTAACGAATAAGAACAGAAACAAGTGTGGAAACTGTAAATCAGGAACAAAACCGGACGTAGCTGGAAAAGCTCAGCAGGTCTGGCAGCATCTGTGAAGAAAAAAATCAGAGTTATTGTTTCGTATCCGGTGACAGTTCCTCAGAATTCAGGTTCTACAAGACCTGCTGACCTTTTCCAACTACTTTTGTTTTTGCTCCTGATTGTTAATGAATGCTTCGCATCGATACTTACCCCGGAGAGGAACACGGGTAATGGCAAGATTTGGGAGGTGTATTATAGGGTATATACATACGAAGTAGGCGGATGAGTTGGTTTTTTTCTTTAAAAAAAAACATTATTGTAGATAAGGCCCCAGCGCCCAGTGAGATGTATTACAGAATAATGAAGAAGACAAGGGAAATGATTCCTGGAGCTTTGACAGACATCTTTGTGTCGTCTTGAGCAACAACCGACGTCCGCGTAGACTAGAGAATAACTAATGTTGTTACTTTGCTTATGAAAGGAAACTATAGACCGATGAACCTTGAATCAGTCGTAGGGAAATTATTGATGAACATACTTAGAGACAGTATTTACTTGCATTTGGACAAGAATGGACTTGTTAGAAATAGTTAGATGTCTTTGTGTGGGGCAAGGGTGTCTGATCGCAAAAACTCATTAAGTTTGTTTTGGAAGTGACGAGGATGATTGACAGGGGTAGGGCAGTAATTATATATACATGGGCTTTACTGAAGGATTTGTTAAGGTCCCTTATGATAGGCTGGCCCAGAACATGAAGTCACATGGGATCCTCGATGTGTTGATAACTTGGGAACAAAATTGGATTGGTCATAGAAGATAGAGGAAAGTTGTGGAGGGGTGTTTTGTTTTGTGACTTGAGGTCGGTAGCTAGTGATACTCTGCAAGGATCAGTGCTGCGACCTCTTTAGCTTACAAAATATAAAAGTGTATTACATGAAAATGTAGGTGTTCTGATTGGTAAGTTTGCAGACGCCACCTGCATTACAAATCGTGAGGAAGTTTGTCAAGTGATATAGCAGCATAGTGATCAGTTGGAAAGTTGGGCATGGAGTAGCATTTGAAGTTTTATCCGGATAAGTATTATGTGATACATTCTGAGAGGTCAAATGCAAGAGGAAAGATGGCAGTAAACTGCAGGACATTTTGGAACATTGATCCAAATGCATATCGAGGGATCCAAGTTCACCGAAAGTGGCAAGATAAGTGGATAAGTTGGTCAAGAAGACATGTACGACAAGGTTGCCATCAATATTTGGGGCATAGATTGTAAAGCTTGACAAGTCATTTTGCAGCTGCATAAAACTTCAGTCAGGCCACATTTGGAGTACTGTGCAGAGAACTGGTCGCCACACTGAAGAAAGGTACGTGAAGATTTTCCATTCAGTGAAAAGGGGATTACTCATGATGCTGCCTGAATTAGTGTGCATTCCCTACCTGGAGATGTTGGACAACCTGGAATGTTTTCATTGAAGCTTCCCAAGCTGGGAAGGAGACCTAATAGAAGTATAAAAAATTATGATACGCAGAAACAGGGCGAATTGTCGGAGTCTTTTTTTTTTCCGAGGCTGGACATGTTAAATGATAGAGGGCTAGGTAGATGGTGAGAGGGGGAACGTTTAAAAGAGATGTGCAAGGAGAATTTATCACGCAGAGGGTGGCAAGCACCTGGAATGCAAAAATGATAGCAAAGCTCGAGAAGTACGTAGACACAGAGATAAACAGTTCTGGAATGGTGGGATATAGATCATCTGCAGGCAGATGGGATTGGTTTAGAATGACATGGCAGTCGGCACTGAAATGGTGGACGGAAGTGTCTGTTCCTGCACTTTCCTGTTCTCTGTTCCAAATAGGTAGATATATCAATTGATCATTCGATCAATGGACGTTGGATACAACAGACAAGCAAGTGGATTCAGAGACTGATCGAGATTTGAGTAAAGGTCTGCACTAATGCAATGCGCACACTGTAATTGTATGTTTCAATTTCCTTATGCCACATTGCTCCTACCATCAAAATGTTTCCTCAATCAATCTCCTGCAGTTTTTTGGTGGACTAAGATTTCCAAACTTGTACTTGCTCCGCTCCCCACACTTTCAAGTACTTTTATTTTTAATTTCATTAATTTTAGAAAAATAACGTTTGGGTTCTCAGTTTTTGTTCAATGTGCAGACCACGTCCAGAGGTTTTTGGGATAGCTTCAGATTTTAACAAAGTCGTTGCAAAGTTTTGTGCATGTTCTGATATAATTAGATCTTGTCCGTAAAACGACCACCCACCCCCACCCCCGTCTCCGATACACCCACCCACCGCTCGCCATCTCCGTAATCCACACGGATATTGAAGATAACGTTTGTTTGGATTATGCTGTCTGCTGCTGCTCTACTCTGGCTGAATTGCTGGTGGTTTTCACTGTTCGCAGTTGCAGTAGCACCAGACCATCAGCAGACTGTACTATTTTATCACTTTAAACATAAGCTGAAGAAAACGGCAGAGAAGTTCTTTCTAATTCGGGAAAAGACAAAATATCTTGTATTGCACATAAAAGCACACGCATACACATAAGAACACCACACGAACAGCACACGCTCACATGCACATGAATACACACTGACACCCTCAGACACTGCTGCACACTCAGACTCGTGCACACAAGTGCACAACTATTCATATACCCAGGAAGCGATACAGACAGGATTACACTTGCACACTGTCTCACAAACTTATCTGTGCACAAGATTCCCTAAAGTAATGCCTGTTGCAACATTCGTATAAATGTAATGCCTTTATAACTGTTGGCATTAATTGTAAAGTCTGTGCATTTGCTGTATTTTTTGGAGATGCTAATGCAACGCTCTGGATAAAATAGAATGAAAATTCGACCCATGCTCAGTTGCCTCACAGAATATGGGCAACTTGAAGTAAGAGAATATAACAGCTCGGGAGGAGGTTGATTGGGGCTGCAGTCACAAGCTCATCACACAGCACCCCATCCCATCACTCTTCCCATGGTTCCGGGCCTTTGAAATAAAGGGAATTGAATAGAATCCAGCGGCCTACCAAGCAGTTTATTTCATGTCGCAATAATTGCTACAAAAATGAACTGTCCCTATTTTGTCTATGATTTCTTTTCTCCCTTTATATACCTCTGAATCGAGCGGGATAACAGAACTTTGGAATGATCAAGTCGTTTGGACTAAACCAGCATGGGTTTATGAAAAGCAAATCAATTTTAACAAATTTACTAAAGTTTCTTTTTTGAGAACGGAAATAATGGAGTGGCTGACAGAGAGCCAGATGATTTGGTCTATTTGAATTTTCAGAAAATTTTTGATAATCTCCCGTAGAAGATGTTAGTGAAACACATCGAAGTGGATATAATGTATTTGCATAGATCGAGCATTGGTTGACAGACAAGAAACAGTGGCAATAGCTGATTCACTTTCTGAGTGACAGGCAGTGACACTCAATTCACTCAATTCGACAACGTTCGCAATGAGTCGATGCTCTTATACAGACAACGTGGATGCCAGAAACTCCCGTATTTGCATCAGACGCCGATTGCTGGCAACCAATAAGATGTTTCCACAAACACGCCCCCTCTTTTGCCATCTCATAAACCCTTGTGATTGTGGATCAGAAAACAACAATCTGCCAAACTGCTTTTCAGTGAGTGACTGGAATATAGACGGTCTCATTTGACACAGCCTCCGGAAGAATGGCGCCAGCGATGTCTCTCGCTCTTGTTCTTACTTTACTATCCAGTGCGTTGCTCCAATTAATTTTCTGCATAATTTTAACCATATCAGATTATCTGTTCATCCCCTCCCGGGGAGAGTTAGATGCCCTGGAGTCACACTGGCTTAATGAATACTCCCTTACCTTACTAGGTGCCCATTCGAAGCCGGCGTTAACTCAGTCAGAAGCACAGACAGGGATTACCGGACATTCCGTGAGACAGATCTGCAAAACCAGCGGATTCGATTTGCGCAGGTCCAGGATGTACTGGTACCGACAAAGTCCTTGGAAGGGCCCAGAATGGCTTGTTGAGTACTACAGTGAAAGCATCAATGATTATAATACAGAAGTCAAAAATCGAGTTATTGCTTCCAAAGACCTTTCAAACAATATCTTTGCTTTGGATATCAGAACATTGACGATGTCAGACAGTGCAACATATTATTGTGCGCAGCGACACAGTGAGATAGATCAGTTACACACTTGTACAAAAACCCAGAAGAGGAAATGTAATATTTCCAATAGTCGGAAAATGTCAAAATGCTCGCAATTGACAGCAGCTCAAATAATCAGATTGTACCAACGAGCAGGTGAAGTCCATTCGGCTTATCATGTCTCTGTCTGCTCTTTCAAATTGTTCCCCAATTATTCCGTCTCTACTACAGAAATAGGGCCTAAAGTTTTAAACTCTTACACGTCTCCACAATTGTCTGGTTACCTTCTAAAATTGTTACTTTCATTTCCTGACTTGCTGCCTGAAAGTAGTAGCCAAAGCTTTTACTCAAGTATTCTTCCCTTGTGTGACAGGCAAAAGGCAGAGGTTCGATTCAGACATTTTGTTCAAACCAACTCTTCTTTATTTAACTCTTTTGTACCAATACTCAATGTAAAACGTGCGTTTGTTTCAACATTTACTTCTTACTTCATCTAACTTAACTGCAACTTTAACTAACTTTATTTAACATCACTTTACGTTACATTACCTTGACTCACAGTTAACCCTAAGTATAACTTTAACACGATAAGTTTAGATTTAAATTAGTATTACGTGAATGGAATGAAGTAGCCAACTTGCTCTTGATGGAGCTCCCACCTCATGTATCGTCGTCTACTTTGAAGATAACTTCAAGATACATGCTTCTCAAATGTGGTCTCGAAGTCTGCCATACGACAAAATTCTTTGTTCTGCTAAATTTAATCAGACAATGTAGTCATTTCCAGAAACCTCTATGGCATTCGTTCAATGAATTTAGCAAACCTTTATCACAATGTTCGTTCCCAACCAATGGAGTTTACTGGTAAACTATTCCCAAGTGTTTGCGCTGAGTCACAATAGTCGAAATTGCTTCTTATCAAGCAGTTACCGGTGCCAATATGACTAGCAGGCTAGTATGATACCGCACTGATTTGGTGAACACAGGAAAGTACGAGTCACGGCTTACAGAGCAGGTCACAATATGTCCAGACTACAGCTTTAGCCAGTAACAGTTTAAAATAGCTTGATGAAAATTCCCAGCTTGCTTGATTGTTGCTCGTAACCAGTCTCATAGACAATTCTGTTGCTGATCACCTGACCACATTCTCAGCTCCTCTTTCCTGTCTTTTCTTCAGTACTCTTGATTTCCTTACTGAGTAAGAATTTCCATACCTCAGCGTCATGTCTTTGTGAAACAAGAGATTCCTCGTTAGCTCTCTGTTAAGTGTGCGATTCCTTAGTTTGTACTTCTACCCTCTTGTTCCAGACTTTCCACAAGAGGAAGCAACCTTTCTGCATATACGTTGTCAAATCTTCACTGCTCAGTTCTGTAGCTTTTGGGACGTGGCTGCAGGACTCCTGGCTTCGATGGAATTACACTACCATGACATTACAAGAGCTCAATTGTGCTGTCAATTATTCTGATGCAATGAACGGAAAGCAAATTTTATTAAATGTCACTTCTCAGCTGAGCACCAATCCGTAACAATAAAATCTACTTTCGTGAAATATTAATGGGATTGAGTTAGGAATGGATCCCATACTATCACTGGAGGTTAATAAACGTCTTCTCCATTAACTTTCACGGCATTATGGAAGTTTTCCTCCCTTGAGGGGACAGACTGAAGTCCAAACAAAAGTGAAGATAATCCAAATTTCTGCCCGAAATATGTTCAGCGTAATTACATTACCAGATCTGACCAGGATGTACAAAGTATCCCAGGTTGAGAAACAATTCTTCCTGTGCATGTATGCCTTCTGAACAAACCGTGAATTGTAACCCTTGTATGGAATGATGGATAAAGTGCAGTTCAGAATGATGGCCATCTGAGTAAAGAGAAAGAAAAAACAAAACGAACATTAAAACATGTTGTTATGGAAGTTGAGAGAAGCAAAGACTGGTTGCGAATCTTGTGTGTGAGTTGATCCTGCTGTCAGTTTGATGGTGCTGCCCACTGATGCCCTTTCTTATTGAATCCTTTCTGAGTTTCAATTCCCCTTGTGCAGAATTGAAAGTTCGCCAGCAGGGGATAATTCATTCATTATCATCTCTCCAGACATTTTATCTCCCAATTCAGCTGATCACAGCGTATGAACTTAAATTAAACTTATGAAACAAAACTCGAGATGAATTATTCTCATCTTTTAAACATGTTTCCAAAAAGACATTGAGACGGACAGGACAGCACACAGAAGACTGCAGAGCACACACACACACACACGAACAAACCGAAACACACATACGGACACATAGACGTACAGCGAAGAATGGTTAAGACAGCTGCTGTGCGATTATTCCCATCTATAGTGGGTTTTGTTCTGTAAGGCCTCCGTCTTCAGTCAGAGAGAAATAAACCACTGATGGGGTTGAAGAAAAATGGCATTGATCTCAAGAAAGAGTTCTGAGGGGCACAAAAGGAAGGAGAATTATTATATTGCGCCTGAATACAGAGAAATCGAAAATAATGGACGCTATATAGGAGAATCTTGCAAAAATCATATTAGTGTTAGTAACCAACAAGTTTAAGATTGAGTTCAGTGATGAAGAAGACTGCATTTGAGGATCTGGCATTTGAGAAGGAGCCAGATTTTTGGGCCACAGGATTTTCAGTGCATGGATTTCTCGGGAGTGGTGTGCAGAAGCAATATGTGTGCACGCATTAACTGGTTAAGAAAAAAATGGAGTAAATCGGGATAGTGGAAGAGAGAAAAGTTCTGACATGGGACTATAGCTGCCAGAAATCTGAGTACTCGTTTATCATGGATAGAAGTCAACCTTACAGAAATCCCATGGCTCCATTTCGACGAGACTAACTGTAGCCTGGCTCAGGGAGGGTTAATTAAGTGACAGTCAGCTCTCCTCCATCCTTCCTCACGGTATCACTTAATTAAAGAGCAGGTCCTCAAGGGTTATAATCTCCAGATTACTACCCGACCCACGTGCAAATTGACATGGGGTACAGGAATATGGGAAGCAAAACGAGTGGTGCGGGAAAGAGGGGTTCCTTTTCATGGGTCACTGGCATCAGTATTGGAACTGAAGGGATATGTACCGCTGAGACGGTCTCCACCCGAACCAAACTGGGACCAATGTTCTCGCAAAAAGGGTAAATAGGCTGGTAAACAGGACTTTAAACTAGAAAGTGGAGGGGCGGGGTAGGGTAAGACTTCCTCCAGTGAGAAACAAAACAACAGGGTAACATCTGTCGGCGTATATTGGAAAAATATGAAAAAAAAATGGAAAAGGAGAACTCAAGAGAGTTTATTAAAGGCTCCAGCACAGACAAAAATTGACAGAATGTTTGTAAAGGGTTAGGAATCAAACCTCAAGCACACTGGATAAACGAGTGATGATGAGAAGAGGGGCGGATACTACAGTGTTGAAGATGCTATATCTGAATGCACGCAGTATACGAAAGAAGATAATGAGCTTGCGGCGCAGATTGAGACTGGCAGATATGACATGTTGAGTATGACGGAGGCATGGCTGCAAGGGGATCAGGATTTGGAGCTGAATACCTAAAGATATACATCCTATTGAATAGATAGACATGTGGGCAGAGGGGGTGGAGTTGCCGAATTAGTGAGAAATGAAATTATATCGATAGTAAGAAATGAAGTAGGGTCATGTGCTCTAGATAGTTGTGGAAAGAGTTGAGGAACAGCAGAGGTGAAACAACGATAGTTGGAATTATGTGAAGACCTCCAAACAGTAGTCAGGAATTGGGGCGCAAGATACACCAGAAGATAGAAAAGGTATGTAAGAAAGGCAAAGTTATGATGATCATGGGGCATTTCAATATGTAGGTGGACTGGGAAAATCAGGTTGTTAGAGGATTGCAAGCAGATGAATTTGTGGAATGTCTACGAGATGCCTTTTTGGAGCAGCTTGTGATGGAGCCCAATAGAGAACAAGCAATGCTGGATTTAGTGTTGTGCAAAGAGGCAGACTTAATAAGGGAGCTTAAGGCGAAGGAACCCTTAGGAAGCAGTGATCATAATATGATTGAATTTAATCTGCAGTTTAAGAAGGAGACGATAGAATCAGAGGTAATGGTATTACAGCTGAACAAAGGCAATTACAGAGGAATGAGGGAGGAGCTGGGCAGATTTGACTGGGAGAGGAGCCTAGCAGGAAAAACAGTGGAACAGCAATGGTAGGCATTTCTAGGAGTAATTCAGGAGGCACAGCAAAACTTCATCCCGAGTAAAAAGAAACATGGCGCAGGGACGATGATGCAGACATATCTGACGAGGGAAGTCAGGGATAACATAAAAACAAAAGAAAAAGCATATAATGTGGCGAAGGGCAGTGGGAAAGGAGTGGATTGAGAAACTTACAAAGACCAACAGAGGGCAGAAAAAATAAATAAGGATGGAGAAGATTCTGTATGTGGGTAAGCCAGCCAGGAATATAAAGGATGACTGTAAGAGTTTGTTTAGATATCTAAAGGGCAAAAGAGAGGCAAAAGTGGACATTGGACCGCTGGAAAATGAATCTGGAGAGATAATAGTGGGGAACAAGGAAATGGTTGAGGAGCTGAATAATTACTTTACAACAGTCTTCACAGTGGACGACGTGAGTAATATCCCAAAAGTTCGTGAAAGTCGGGGCAGAGCTTAGTATGGTGGCCATTACCATGGAGAAGGTGCCAGAAAAACGTTATGTACTGAAGGTGGATAAATCAGCAGGACCAAATGGACTACACCCCAGAGTACTTAAGGAGATAATGGAAGAGATACCGGAGGCGTTAGAGGTGATCTTGCAGGAATCTCTAGAGTCAGAGAGGTCCCAGAGGGCTGGAAAATCGCTACTGTGACACACCTGTTTAAAAATGGATTGAGGCAAAAGTTGGAAGATTACAGACCGATGAGCGTAACCTCGGTTGTGGGTAATATTTTAGAGCCCATTGTGAAGGATGACATTTCTGAATATTTGGAAGTGCATGGAAATATAGGGAAAAGACAACATGGCTTCATCAAGGAGAATCCATGACTGACAAATTTGTTAGAATTATTGAGGAAGTAACAAGCTGGTTAGGCCAAGGCTGGTTATACCTCTGATCATTTTGTACACCTCTATCAAGTCACCTCTCATCCTTCATCGTTCTAAAGAGAAAATCCCTAGCTCTCTCAACCTTTCCTCGTAAGACCTTACCTCCATTCCAGGCAACCTCCTGATAAATCTCCTCTGCACCTTTTCCAACGCTTCCACATCTTTCCTGTAATGAGACGACCAGAACTGGACACAATACTCCAGATGTGGCCGATTCAGGGTTTTGTACAGCTGGAGCATAACTTCACGGCTCTTGAACTCATTCCCACTATTAATGAAAACTAACATACCTTATGCCTTTTTATCAACTCTATCCACCTGGGTGACAGCTTTCTGGGAACTGTGGACATGAACCCCGAGATCCCTCTGCTCCTCCACACTGCCAAGAATCTTTCTGCTAACCCTGTATTCTGCTTTTAAATTTGTCCTTCCAAAACGAATCACCTCACACCTTTCAGAGTTACACTCCATCTGCCACTTCTCAGCCCAGCTCTGCATCCTATCAATGTCCCTTGATGGAGTGTAGAAGGATGAGCGGGGTATCTGAATGACCTGGACAGAGTGGATGTTGGGAAGTTGTTTCCATTGGTAGTAGAGAATAGGACCCGAGGGCACAGCTTTAGCGTAAAGGGAAAACCTTTTAGAACGGAGATAAGGAGAAACTTTTTTCTGCCAGAGAGTGATGAATCGATGGCATTCACTGCCACAGAAGGCTACGGAGGCCAAGTCATTGAGTATATTTAAGACGGAGATAGACAGGTTTTTGATTGTCAATGGGGATCAAGGGTAATGGGGAGAAAGCCGGAGAATTTGGTTGAGAAACTTATCAGCCATAATTGAATGGCAGAACAAATTCAATTGGCTGAATGGCCTAGTTTCTACTCCTATGTCTTATGGTCTTATTATGGTCTTTTGAGGCAAGGCATTGAGTTGGGATCATCAAGGCACCAGGAAGCAGGTATTGAGGGCATAGTTTTAGAATAGGTATCACTAAATTTTCGACTGCTTTGTTCCATAAAGGAAGGTGATAGAGCATCTGCTCAACATTGGGCTGTATGCGGAGCAATCCTAACAGATAACTGTGGAGGAATTCCATTTTGCTTTCCTTTACTTAATCATATTTTAACTGACATCAATCTCACATTTTGCAATGTGTATCTGTTTCCCCTTTCAAATGTGAGTCACGAGGATTTTGTCAGTCACTCTCCTCAGATGTTTGGACATGACAGGCGATGTCACTGAACTGTTCCTCTGATACTACAGCAAGCTTTTATTAATTATACCAGTGCCGACATAACCCATACACGCAGCTCAAGTTTATACTGTGCTAATAATCCGGAGATTCCGAGGATAAAGCAGCATTTGCTAAAATTATTTTTTGGGCGTTAATGCAGACTTCAAATTCACTGGTTCAGCAATATTGGATTACAGCTCACAGACACCATAATCTATTACTGCGCTATCAAAGTCATAGTGATATACTACATTCTCAACATCATGCAAAAACAGGCAACGTAACGTCCTGTGTCTTGGGCTTTATGTGCAATCACGGGCAGATACAGACGCAAAGAGCAACGTGATATCAGATGTCAGGAATCAAATTAACCTCGACTCAAGCTGTCACCAATTTGGCTTTCCTCATACAGCTCCGAACATAAAGCACAGATGGTACACCCTGCGAAATAACAACAGGAATTCATTTTCCTTCCTTATTACTTGCTGATCTTGGATGCTATGTAGTGGTGGTCTATGCACTCGGACCGCCAATTCCTTCTGTGCCATTGTTTTAATTTTGCCGTCTTTCCAACGTTAAATTATAGGCAGCTCCTCTATTCTTCCGGCCAAAATGCATAACCTCACACTTCCCCACATTATTTCCCGTCTTCTAACTGTTAGACCACTCGATTAAGCTTCCAATATCCTTCTGTCGACTCTTTGTGGCCGCCTCAGCCTTTGCCATCCACAAGTGGTGAGAGTGCATTCACTTCCCTGGTCCATGTCATGAATATGTATTATAAAAAATTGCTAATCGTGGCAATTTATCACCCAGAAAGCGCCCACACACCCCGCACAACCCCCACCCCTCCCCGCCCCCCCACCGCCACCGCTCCCAATCGCTTATCCTAACTCTTTGCCTTCAATTAATTCGGAAATGATCTCTTCATGTGCAGTGGTACGCTTAGAAAATAAAGTGTTCAAGCCAGACCATTAAGGGTTAATCTTTAAGATTTAGTTGGACTTGACAATGCGTAACTGGAGACAAGTGGAAAATTACCGGCGTAGTGTAAAAACAGTTCATGTTGACTGTTGGGTAACTACATAACTTTGAACCATTGTTTTGTGTGATTCTCACGGGATAATATAGATGATGTTTTCAACTTATTGTCTTCACAATGAAATGTTTGGAAAAGCAGTGAAACCATTAAAAAATAGCGACATAGCATGCAACCCGAATAGGATTAATATTAGGGACTCTGTCGCCGGATTTCACCCAGGACCGGGATCACAAACAATGCGAGGAACCATGAGTTCTCCAGACCAGCCGTCGTAAAGCGCCATCACGGCCGGGCAGAAGGTAGTGAGCCATCATGTGAGTCCCTGATGGGCATAAGGCAATGAGAGTCGTTGTCAAACATGTCTAATGTCATAGATTCACTCACTAGTTTGCACATATTTCAAACATATATTAAATGGTTTAAGCAAATAAGTTTGCTTCATATCAAAGTTCACGTGCATTCCTACAATCATTTTTATTAGACATTACAGAACAGTTAAGTACTTTCGACCTAACAATGCGCCATGCTCATGCACTAATATATCACCTAACACATCGACTCTTGTCATATGAAGTTGCCAATATTATGGTATGTTACCTTCTTGGAAATTTAAACATATTGCATCTTCTCATTCTCTTTTGTCCACTATGCATTAACTCTCCTCCAAGAATTCTAATGAAATTGTCAGGCAGCATTTCCCCTTCATGAAACCATGCTGCATCTGTCTCATTATTTTCTACAAATGTATAAATGCCGTGGCCGCAGAGGGCTGCTTTCTTATCAGAGAGGTTGTTTTTTCTTTAAATTGAGGATTAGGGTGGCCCTGGCAGCACAGTGACAGTTTTCATATCCTTCGACCACGGGGCACGGGTTTAAGCCCCACCTTCTCCAGAGTTTTGTCATAGCAATCTAAACATGTTGATTAAAATACTTTAAACTGACGGTTACCGGATATTAGACAGCGAGTGAGGTTCAGAAGGTGGGGTTCTCATTGTATTCTCAGATAATATAGGAACTGTACCCGCATTGTTGCCGTCACCCTGATTTTTGAAGCATCCCTCCAGCCAACTGATTTTACCAACTCCATTGTATCATTACGTTTACAATTTCGCTACTATTGTATCCTTTTCTAAACACCATAATCTTCCCAATTACAAATGTTAAGTGAACAAGCCTCATGTTCTGGTTTTCTTTATAACTTCTTTCCTTTTAGAAGAAATGAATTGATACAGAGAAAATGTAAGAGAAGACAAGAAATATAGTGGACAGTGGTGGAAATGATACTCAGAGCTAAGACCACATGCTGATATATAAGTTGAGAAGGAATACGGTGATGTAGACAAAGTATAAAGAAAGGCAAAAGATAAGTTTTGATGTGTGGACCAGCGAAATTAAATGGCCCACGGTGTGAGGGTCCTGTGCCTTTAAGAAAGATGTGTTTTGTGCTGTTTCTCTTGCAGTTGTTGTTGCCATGGTAGTGTTTCAACGTTAGCTTCGGACAGGCAGTTTGTAATCAATTTTTGAAATTTTCCTGGGTATTTTCTTTAACACGAGGCAAAAGAATAACGAGTGGGCGTGGTCTGGTCTCAAAGAGAACCAGATAGCGTTTTAGTTCCACTTTCATTTTGTGAGAAAGTCCATCTGGCTGCTCAGTTCAAAAGCTTGAGTTCTCTGCTGTAGTGAAGTACGAGATAGCGAGGCTACCTCTTAAAAATCAAAACGGGCAGATTGTTTCTTTCTTCTGGACTGGAATGATGAGGAGAATCAACAAAGAAAGGTTGATAATCTTCAGCCTGAGTATGGAAAAGCAATATGGAAGTCCAGGCTAAATGGGAAACTGGCAAAAGTGATATCAGAGAAACGTGGAGATAAGGTTGAGACAAACTTCAATGTTGCAGGACTTGCGATTTAAGGTACAATAATTTGAGAGGAGACAGTTTGTGGGACGACTTAGCTTTTCAGGTGAGGAGAAATTCTCAGGGGTACACGCGTTGGCAATTTGGTGACCCCTATTAACTCGGTAACTACACAGAATGCAGCAAATTAGTGCAGCGGTATACTGGAAAAGAGTCATGACAGTAAGTGTGCTGGGAGTCTGGGAGTTACTCATCATGGATGGAAAATATGCGTATTAGAATGTTGTAGCTACGTTTTGAGGAGAGTGACTGTAATCCACGGCGGGTTATGTCAGTTCACTGAGAGTCTGCTCTCCTCCCCCTCGAGCCTCAGTGCATCACCGCCCACACAAAACAGTGAGGTGGGAGAAACCAGAAACACGACTGCAGTTTACTGATTTCTGAAGATAGGTCCCGACCCGAAACGTCAGCTTTCCTGTTCCTCTGATGCTGCCTTCCGGCTCCACACTTTGCTGTCTCTGACTCCAGCTTCTGCACTTCTTGTTATCTCAGCAGTTTACTGATGTTAGGATTTCGGAAGGGGACCCTTCAACTATCTGACTGTCCTGTTACACAGAGGAGAGCGTCAATGCGAATACTCAGCATTTTGGTTGTTTGGGAACAACTTCTAAAAGCTGAATGCAGAGGAAATATATTTCACTTTTTACAGTCATATTTTAAATTGACGTTTGTTTTACATTTTAAGAATGCTTATTGCTTTGCGTTTCAGACCCGAGTCATTGAAATTCTATGACTCAGTCATTCTCCTCAGATATTCAGACATAAAGAGTCATGATGACTCCGAGCTATACCTATGACCTTGTATATGGAAGCTATGCATTATTCTGGTAACGACAGCTCCGGTCAAACAACATGAGTACTTCCTGAGCAAAGACACTTACTGTAAAGTCGATGAAGCATATATTGTTGATAATCACTTCTCTGTAGAAGTTCTACCCTCGAATTCTCCCCAGCGTACACTCTGAAATATTTAGATCTCTGGTTCATATCTAACTCTCAAATGGAAACCGAAAATTGAAGCGCGACCAGAATCCTGCCAGTGACTTCTTTTTAATTCTTATTAGCCTACTTTTAAAATAAGCTGTTCATGTGTCATCCTCGATTATTTTCTTGTATCTCCGAGGACAGCGAGATAGCATTCTATTTTGAAAATGGTTTGAAACAAGCAGCATTGTTTATTGCTGTAAAATGCTTAACACATTTACTACATTTCTTAGGATGTATCTGGTAGAATAGATAAGAGAGAGCTAGTGGATGTGGCGTGTTTTGATTCACAGAAAGATTAAGATAAAGTCCCTCAAAGGAGATTGTCTAATTGGGCAAAATTAAAGCTCACTGAATTCAGTATGATGTACTGTAGATGTAACCAGCACCGAGCAATAAATCTTCACTCAAAGTATGATGTATTGGCATGCATCGTGAATTATTTGATAGACAGAAAACAGAGATTATGAATAAAATGTTTTCCCCCATACGGCAGACATTTACATGTTGGATAGTGCAAAGATCAGTGTTTGGGCCTCCCACTATTCATGATATAAAGAAGTGATCGTGATGAGCAAATCAAATGCAACATTTCTCTGTTTTTTGACGCCAAACAATTGGTTGGGATGATGAAGATGATACAAGGAGGCTTCAGGTTGATTTACACAAGTTGAATGGGTGGGCAAGAAAAGGGCAGAAAAGTGGAATTTAAAATTTAAAGTAGATTTTAAAGGCAGCAAGGGATATGGACAGAGAGTGGGAATGAAGTATTGAGGTATTGGATCAGCCTTGACCATACAAATTGGCGGAGCAGACACAAAGGGGTGAATGACCTGCTTATAATTTTGATGTATCTTTTAGACCGGGAAAATAACTGTTGTTCTTGGAGATGGTGGGGCAACGGCTTTAGAGAGGAGGTGTCATCTAATCCTACTATTATCTGAACGAAATACTTCCTGAAAATAGCTCCGGCATGGAACATCGAACTGCCATTCAATGCCGACTTGTTACACGAACCATTAGGAATATATTCAATTCGCCAACGCTCACAATGAGACAGTGATGCATCACAGCCCTCGTTTGAATGGGCAGAACCAGTCTTTTGACACTACACGTCGATTTCAGACAAAATATCCATCAATCTGATCTAAAAAGCTTGCAAACAGAGACAATTTACTCATCCAAATATCCAGTACTTAAAGAGAAGATGCAGTAGTCCTCTGTTCTCCATGTAGAAGACTCCCGCTTTCTCCAATCTTGCCACATAGCTGCAGCCTTTCTTTCCAGGCAGCATTCTAGCGAAGCTCCATGCTCCCCTCTACGGGGTTAAGTTCAGCCGCTGCAGTGTGTATCATCTACAAGATTCGCTGTTGATCGAATGTTAGGCTTCTTAGGAAGTACTTTCTGAACTAATGCCCTCTATCCTCTGAAAAGATAAGGGTAACAGATGCATTACAAGAATCACCACCTCCAAATTCCCGGCTCTCCTACTTAACTTCCAGACTCGTAAACAAGAGGTGATGGCGAGTGGCGTTATCAGTAGTCTGTTAATCCAGAGACACGGGATGCATGACCCGTGTTGTCGGCAACAAGCTTTTAATACGGCGATTAAATATTCGAATTTTAATTCACTAAAAGACAAATAATAACTATTGTCGGTTATTGTGATAAGCCATTTCGTTCTCGAATGTCCTTCAGGGAAGGAAATCTGTCTTCATCAGGTTTGGCCTACATATTTCTAATATGGTGATGTGTTTGACTGTTAACCACCCTCTAGCGAATTTAGGGTGGATGATAAGTGCTGGCTAACCAACGACCACCATATCCTGTATATAACAAAAGGTAAAAGAAAATCTTTCAACCACAGTCACTGGATCAAAATCCAAGAGCTCCCTCCCTAAAAATACTCTGAGTGTTTTTACACTCTAAGAACTGAAGGTCGTCAAGAATGTATCCCACCACCACCTTCTGCAGGGCAAGTAGTATCAAGCAACAATAATGTGATGGCAAGCCCTAAGTCACATGACTGAATTAGAACAGAAATCTTCTGAAACACCAATAGATCATTGCTTACTGCGGGAGTTTAGAGTAGTCCTCGATGTTTATTGTGCCATAAGACGTTACAGAAGAAAACCACGTTTCCAAATATTGAGTCTACATTCCCAAGAGATGCCGGGTTGCAGGACATTCCCAGATCCGGTGCTCTTCTCGCATTAGTTACTTATGGCATGCTTTAGAAGCACACAGAATCACATCTGTGGCGCAGGAGGGATTCATCGTGCCAACACTTTTTATATCTTCTAGTGCCGATGTCGTACTTTCTGAAAGTGATGCACGCCATTTCTATCCAAATAACTTTTCAATGCCCCCTTTAAAGCCTCAATGTCACCTCTTTCCAAAATATTTCCAGGCAATGCATTCTATAATTTAACTATTCCCGAGCTCCTTGACATTTGCATTCTTATTGCTCTTTCCTACTTAAGGCAATGATATCAACGTCAATAACAACTTTTGGTTGGCAACTCGCCTCCCTGAAGAAATTGCACAGCTGTTCTGTGATATCATTGACCCAGACACAATGGAATCAACATACCACATTGGGCTCATGTCCAGGGCGAGATAAATGCCTGTGTGCTCTCTGATTATAGAATTCCCAATCACTGATGACTTTCACTTTTTCGTTATAGTCTCCCGTACAGCTCAGACTTCCTGTGGAGTTGAGAAAATTATGCCTCTGATTCACATGTCTGATGACCCATCACAATCACCATTATAAATAACGGAAAGCGAATTAGTGAGTCCAACTTCAAAAGACTCATCCATCGCCATCCTACTTCTCTTGGATTCCCTGGAGGTCTTCAAATATCCGACTATCCTGTTACACAGAGAACAGTGGCAATCCAGCCACTAAGCACCCTAATTGCATGAGGAGCACTTCTAACCTGTAAAAGTGGAAATATATTTCACATTACTTTTCAAACCCGATTTTATACTTCTGTCAGACTGGAATTTTTCAATTTAGGTATGATCCCTATTCCAGACCTGAGTCATTGAGAGACTCTGTCACGCACTCGCACTTCTCAGACGTTCAGATAGAAGTACAGGTTGGGCCTTTAATACCGTGTACCAATGATGCCACACGGCACAGCAATGCATTTTACTGGTACCAAAAGCACACAGATACACAACACGAGTTGGTACTGGAGAAATAGTCTGATAGTGATAAACATTAAGTGATTTTTGTTAATGTTCGTTCCCCTGTTAAGCAACAGCCCCAAGATAACTCAATTGATTTCTATTTTACGTTACTATTGTGGTCTATTGAGAATGATTCCACACTTTACAGCCCAGGTTGGTGATAAATGTTCCGTTCATATTGACAAATAAATAAATTAACGAAGGTTTCCTAAACAGAAAGACAGCATAAAGTACAACTGGCATTGAGGAAAATCTAAAATTGCGCCTGTTTTCATAATAAGTCTCGTTCCCTTGTAAGATATATCCCACATGTACAAAGCATCCATGAACCTGAAACTCACCAGTGAATTTACGAAGTTCAGCTTGATGTGTCTGTTGACAGCAACTGACTGTGCACTGGCGAGGTGCATGTGTTGACGCTGCTTCAGTTTGTGTGGTGCATTTTGGTCTTCCTGTCCCACCGATTGAATCGATGATGAATTTCACCCGCACATACGCTGTGACATCGAATCGACAGCATATCGTGGCAATGCATCACTGTAAATAAGAGAGAGAAGCCGGCAAAATCTCTTTGTCACCGTATTCATTACGACACTCAATCCTGACAGTTCAGACTATTTATCTTCCCGCACTGCTGCCAGCTGCATCTGAAATGTATTTACATCACACAAGCAACATTCCACAACAACATTCGTAATGGTACGGTTGTGTTTGCTAGCAGACACTGAAAGAGACAGAGGGACAGAAGGCACAAAGTCAATAATGCAAATATGTGGGTCAAAACAAGTCAACATGCACACACACAAACACACATGCACACACAAAGAAAAAGACATACATATATAAATTCAAATACGGACGCACACACAGAGATATTCAAACACACGCATATACACATTGACATTTAAACACCGAGATGTGCACAAATTTTGTTTCCACGGCGGTCACACACACATGCACACACACACACACAAAAACAGGTACAAAAACACACACAAGCACATACAAATGAACACTTACACCAAAATGCACACCCGAACACACATACAGACACTCATGCATACTCAAACACACATATACATAAATATACATACAGGGACATATATATGAATACTCACAAAGAGGCACATACACAATCAAACGCACGGGCACTAACCAGACACCAAAGGTGTTTGCGCCTAAGACAGCTACTGTGCCATTATCGTGATGTAAGGTCAGTCTAGTTCTGTGAAGCCTTTGTGTTCAGTGAAAAAGACAGACATCCACAGAGAAGGAGAAAGGAAGGTAAAGGGAGCTCAGGCATATGTGCCAGGGAGAACCAAAAGAGGGATAGTGATAATATAGTTGAGCCTGATTTCAAAAGAACGTCAAGAGATGGCCAGCATAAAGGGTAAAATGGGAAAAGTGACATCAGAGTTAGTGGCAGATAAGATTGAGACGGAGAGCAGCAATGCAAGAGGTGGGATATGAGGGTCTGTAAATTGCACAGGGTTCCATGTGTGGGGCCACAGAAATTTTGTGGTCGTTGAATCTTCTCGAGTGTGCCATGCATGGACAAATTCAGGCTAAATATTAATAAGTTAACAATAAAACATGTGCGAATAGTGGCTAAAATAAGATGAGTGTGTACCTGTGGAATTGCCTTTCATGGTGAAAGTCAATGTGTCAGACTCTTGTGACTCGGTTTTGAGTACAGTTACTGTAACATGGTTCAGAGCGTACCTTTCCACTGAGTGGCAATTCTCCTCCGTCTGCCGTCACTGCATCCTCATTGACTCAAGCAAGTGAGTTGGTAGCATCGGGAGAAACAACAGTTGTTTGTTAAAGAGATAACAAGGTGTAGAGCTGGATGAACACAGCAGGCCAAGCAGCATCAGAGGAGCAGGAAAGCTGACGTTTCGGGACTAGTTCCTTCTTCACAAATGGGGGAGGGGAAGCGGGTTCTGAAATAAATGGGGAGAGAGGGGGAGGCGGATAGAAGATGAATAGAGGAGAAGATAGGCGGAGAGAAGACAGACAGGTCAAGGAGGCGGGGATGGAGCCAGTAAAAGTGAGTGTAGGTGGGGAGTTAGGGAGGGAATAGGTCAGTCCAGGGAGGACCGACAGGTCAAGGGGGCGGGATGAGGCTAGTAGGTAGGAGATGGGGATGAGGCTTGAGGTGGGAGGAGGGGATAGGTGGGAGGAATGACAGGTTAGGGAGGCGGGGACAAGCTGGGGTGGTTTTGGGATGCAGTAGTGGGAGGGGAGATTTTGAAGCTTGTGAAATCCACATTGATACCATAGGGCTGTAGGGTTCCCAAGCAGAATATGAGGTGCTGTTCCTGCTACCTTCAGTTGGCATCGTTGTGGCACTGCAGGAGGCCCAGGATGGACATGTCGTCTGAGGAATGGGAGGGGCAGTTGAAATGGTTCGTGACTGGAAGGTGCAGTTGTTTAGTGCGAACCGAGTGTAGGTGTTCATCAAAGAGGTCCCCAAGCCTCTGCTTGGTTTCCCCGATGTAGACGAGGCCACAACGGGAACAGTGGATACAGTATACCACGTTATCAGATATGCAGATCAACATCTTCTTGATGTGGAAAGTCTTCTTGGGGCCTGGGATGGGAGTGAGGGGGGCGTTGTAGGGTCAGGTGTAGCACTTCCTGCGGTTGCAGGGAAAAGTGCTGGGTGTGATGAGGCTGGAGGGGAGTGTGGAGCGGACAAGGTAGTCTGGAGAGAGTGGTCTCTCCGGAAAGCAGATAAGGGTGAGGAGGGAAAAATGTCTTTGGTGGTGGGGTCGGATTGCAGATGGCGGCAGTGTCGGGGGATGATGTGTTGGATCCGGAGGTTGGTGGGGTGGTACGTGAGGACGAGGGGGATTCTGTTTTGGTTGTTATTGCGGGGAAGGGGTGTGAGGGATGAGTTGCGGGAAATGCGGGAGACACAGTCGAGGGCGTTCTCGACCACTGAGGGGGGGAATGTTGTGGTCCTTGATAAACGAGGACATCTGAGATGTTCGGGAGTGGAATGCCTCATCCTGGGAGCAGATGCGGCAGAGGCGAAGGAATTGGGAATAGGGGATGGCATTTTTGCAGGAAGGTGGGTGGGAGGAGGTGTATTCTAGGTAGCTGTGGGAGGCGGTGTGCTTGATACGGAAATCGGTTTCCAGGTGTTTGCCAGAGATGGAAACAGAGATGATCAGGAAGGAGATAGAGGTATCAGAGATGGTCCAGGTGAATTTAAGGTTGTGGTGGAAGGTGTTGGTGAAGTGGATGAACTGTCCGATCTCCTCGTGGGAGCACGAGGCGGCGCTGATACAGTTATCAATGTAACGAAGGACGAGGTGGGGTTTAGGGCCAGTGTAGCTACGGAAGAGGGATTGTTCCACGTAACTTACAAAGAGGTTTGTTAAATTCTGGATTTTAGAAAGGGTTACTTCAAATATCCGACTTCCCTGTTACACAGAGGACATCAACAATATGGGTTGTGTGGGAAGCATTTCTAGGAGATAAATGCGGAAGAAATACATCTCACAATTCCATATAAATCATGTTTATACTGACATCACCCTGATACTTTACACTTTACATCTCTTTTCCGTGTCAGTCCTGAATCGTGACGATTGTCTCACTCAGTCACTTTCCTCAGATACAAGGAGAGGCAATTACTCGCAACTTTACCTGTGATACTACGTCAAGTGGTTTTCATTTACTCTGGTACTGACAACACCCAGACACAGAGCCTGAGTATTTAGTTCTGAAATATTCTTCTGGTTATGAACGTAAAACAAACTTTACTGAAGACCGCTTCTCCACAGATCATCAGGTCTGGAAAACAGTCACCAGTTTCAGTATCATTAGGCTGGATCTGATAGACACTGCCCTTTATCACTGCTCTTTCAGCGATTCCGAAGTGATGAAACAGTCTGTCCCCTCGACACAAACTGTCTTTAGATCGTGGATGGATCTCTATTAGTTAGTATTTGTGTACAATACCGGGCAACTACAATATGCTGTCAGAAGTTCATACTCACACAGAGAGGGAAACGAACTCACCTCGAATCAAACCGTCACACAACTGCTACCCGGAGCTGCTGAGGAAATAAACTGCAGCCTCCGTGCACGCACAGAAACAGAGTAGAATCATACCAGAAAGCAACAATTCTAACGCCACAATCAACAATCTGCTGTCATGTGATTTGCAGAAAGTGAGGTGGCAAACAGCTCTCATTCTCTGTGTTTCGTATCATCGTTGCTGCCAAAAAGCAGCAGGATGAATGTACCCCGGTACATGATGGCAGTTTACTGCGGTCATGTTTCTTTTTTCTTCGAATGTGTGTCACTTGAGTACTGATTTAAATGTATTGAGGGAATACTAAATTAATCCTCCCATCATTTCCGTGATTGCACAGAAATGTGTCTGTTGGTTGAGCACATAACATGGCATCCAGACATCTGGTGTGTGTGTGTGTGTGTGTGTGTGTGAAGGTTCAAGGTAACAGTGAAAACTGCAACACCAATCCCATGTTGTACCTTATATTAATCTCCTTCTCTCCGAGTGTTTCTCCTTGTCACTATCAACCATGTCATATTTCTCTACCTCGGCGTATCAATCAGTACCGTCTTTCATCCTCTCCGGTTCGGTCTCCCTATCTTTGGCTTGAGCTTCATGTTCATTCTCTCCTACTTTACTCTGTGTGGGAGTACTCAGCGTCAATTTGACCTATGAAACCATAATAGACGAAATAAAACAGCTTCAGACAGTGGCTTTAATCTAAAATTCTACATACTTTTGATCAGCTGCATTTTTGCGGCGATCTCGTTACTGATTCCACTCTTGTTCTCCAGAATTAGCTATCGTGTTGTGTAAGAGGTATTGGGTCTTTGCTTTTCAGTTGATATTCAAGTCGAAGGGTCACAGCTGAAATTCATGCTGCGGACTTTTGTGCATACTAAAGTGGAGAGCCAATGCATTTACACTGGTTGCATTGTCGAGGACCGATCTCTTGCTTCTCTGCCACATCGCTACATGCCATTTTACCCAATATCCATCCAGTGACCCTCTCCAATACGTCTACTGAACTTGGAGCCACCATAATTCCATATATCGAATTTCAGACCCTCGCGTCTGTGTACTTTCCTGAAATTTGCATACAGGACCTTCCTGCCCTTTCCTACTTAAGTCATTAGTCTTAATATGACCTCAAATTCTGCGTTAATCACGAAAATAGAGAACTGATCAGTGAGCAGAGCCTCATAAGAAACCTCCAGTACCTGCCTGATTCTCTAGGAATCCCTGTTGGTCATCCATTCTTCTGCCACTCCCCATGCTGCTAGCCGCTTCTCTGCTGAGCGACGACAACTCCAAGAAGAGTCTGAAAGTGCGGCATGAGCTGGACCCTGATACTGAAACAAAGTTGAAAGGCACTGATGGTGGTGGGACCTGAGATGGCCCTGGTGCCGACCTTACGTGGTACAATGTGTCCTGTTCAAAAATGAAATCGCTCCGAAATGAATGAGCCGAAGAACTTCACCAGCAGGAAAGAAATATGTTGTAAGTAAGGCCAGTCAGACTTTCTGACGTGATCCAGAAGAGGGAGAATCATATTAGGGACTGAGTGCAGAGAAACATCAATAGATCAACCAGACCAAAACTGTGGCTTGTAAAAGTGATACCACAGATACTGACAGATAGAATTGCGATTGAGTACATCGAGGCGGGATGTGTGATTATGATGATCTGTAGTTTGACAGTGGTCGGTTTATGGGGAGAGAAAGATTTTCCTGTGGGGCAAAATTTTCTGGGTAACGCGCCTAGGCAAAGTGAGGGTCATTAATTGAGTAGTTACAAAAATTGATGCAAATTCTGAGAATAAGGCAAAAACAAAGAGTTTTGAGAGTACAGCTCCCGTGATTCGGGAAGATTCATGGCAAGAACGGAAGCCAATGTATCCAGATGTTTGGTGGATAATTTTAAGGATAATGGCTGTAACCTAACTCGGGGTCAATCAATTCACTAAGAGTCAGTTCTCTTTATCTCGCCTTCACAACATCAGCATTGACACAAGGTAGTGAGCTTGGAGCATCTGGAGACATGACAGCATTTTTGCAGAGCAGTGTTTGACAATGGGTATCTCAAAATATCGGACTATCCTGTTGCACAGAGGAGAGCGGCCACTTAACAATTTGTTCGTGTCGGGAGTCACTTCTGAAGAGTAAATGTGCAGGGAATACATTTAACATTTCTTTGTCAAATATATTTCGAACTGGCATCAACTAGAATTTGTGAAATTGATACCCGTTTGCCCTTTCAGACCTGAGTAATCAAGGTTCGATCACTCAGTCACTCTCTACAACTGTCGGTACAGAAATAGAAGCGGTGACACTCACCTGTGCCTATGCACCTGCACCGACGTATTTTCAGTTGTTATGATGCCGAAAGCAACCTTACTAGCATCTTGAGTTTGCATGATTGCAATGCCCTGGATACGCTGACCAGAAAGCAGAATTTGTTAAAATTTGTTTCTCTGCAGATCTCCAGGCCAACAATAAATTCATCGGCTTAATCCACCTGTTTGTGTTCGATTAGTTGGCAAGTCCTCTATCTATACCAATATCCAACCCAACACACTGCGTACTTTAGATATTAAGCAGCCTGGTGTGCGTTAGCTTGTTCAGCAACATCTGGAAGTCGAAGTATCTAACATATTATCACTTCTTTTTATCCATTTTTGGTGTTATTTCCCAAATAATTCCTCTAAATGTGTCAGGCAGAATTTCTGCTTCACAAAGTAATGTTGAATCTCTATAATTATATGATGTGAAGGTGAAGTCAGCATAGTTACAGAGGACCATACTGTTGCTCGCTCAATTCAGAAGAATTAATGGTAGTGGGTCTCAAGCCAGGAACGGAGAAGGCAGGAGAAGGCAAAACATTCGCTGTCACCTCAAACAGTTCGAGAATTTTACCTGCAATTTTGGCGTTTTACTGAACTACAAGCTACCTATCTTCCCAAATAAGTTAACTAACCCCTGATGTGTCATTCATTTATAAATGCATTCCTATTATAAACTTTTTTACAACATTATCATTTTCCAAATTATAGATATTAAGCTAACTGGTCTACTTTGCCAGAAAGAACTTGAGACTGAATGCAAAGAAATAGTCGAGAGATATATTGGAAGTTGGTCAAGTGATACTCATAGATATGAGCGCATATTGATAAGAAATGTTGAAAATGAATATAGTAATGCAAAGAAAGAGTAGTACAAGAAAAACAGAAATGATTTAAATTTATGTAGGGCTTAGTGAGACTGTATTGCCCATCGGGTTCGTTTCTACCTGATTCGCCAGGATCAAAAACTTTTTTCAGAACGTCGATTTTTGAATACCTGCCAACTCTTTTAAAAATTGTTTCTTTCACGTTTTTCAGTTTGGTTAGAAACGGTTCGAATTTTTTTTTTCATAGTGTGACGTGCTTATACGCCTATGTTTGCTAAAATGCCCTTAATATTTATCCATGTTCTGCAGCATTTTTACTAAGAGTGACAGTGAAGACAACATACTGTCCCTGTGCGTGAGTTGATATCACTGTCAGATTGAAAGGGGCGTTGTGCTGCTGGCCTCCGTCTGAAGTTTCAGTGTCCTCTTGTGCAGGAGTGAAGCTCTGCCAATAGAAGGGAGCATTGTATTACTTTCAAACACGGACAGAAACACAGAAAGAGAGTCGAGAGACTTTTTGCATAAACTTGTATCATTCCTCCAGGGAGCTCAAAAAAAAATGCAAAATATGCAATCAAAGCGTTCATGCATCCAGACACACATAACGAGTAACATACCGGAAAACGCTGATGCACATAACCACATGCACACACACAGACAGACAAACAAATGTACGTGCACGCACACAGAGAGAAACATAAACGTACACAAACACTCATAAATATACATACAGGTGCACAAACTGACACAGAGGATGTTGTTGCCAAAGACAGCTACTGTTCCTCTTACCCAGATATACAGTGCATCATGTTCTGCGAGATCTCTGTGTGCAGTGAGATAGAAGGACATTCACACAGCTGGAGGAATAGAGGAGAGATTCAGACCAGTATATAATACTGAGAGGGACGAAAGGACGATCACACATAATCTTGAGAGTGAGTGCAGAGAAACATTAATAGATGGCCAGGAGAAAGGGGAAATTGGTGGAAATGATATTAGAACTACAGATGGATGACGTTCTAGTTCAATTGAAATCATAGAAGTCATAGAACTGTAGAGCACAGTACAGGCCCTTCGGCCCCACGATGTTGTGCCGACCTTTTTTCCGACTAAGTTCAAACTACCCTGCATACCCTACATTATACTACCATCCATGTGCCTATCCAAGAGCCGCTTAAATGTCTGAGTTGAGGGATGCTGCAGGTAGGATTTGAGGGTCAGCATTTTAAGAGGGGCAGTTTGTGTGGCCACAATGATTTTTGGTGTGGTGGCCATCACGGGGCGTGAGCAATTTGGTCAAGATGAGTGAAAGCATTCGCTGGCGAAGAACAAAACGTGGAGTCAATTGGGGAAGGACGGCAGACAAACAACAGACTGTTTAAAGAAAGACCACCAGGAATTCGTGAAAATAAAAACTACAATGGATTGAACCCAATGTATCAGGATTTCCCTAGCCCCATATAACAACTCCAGGAGTGTCATTTGGCTGAGAGTCTGGTCTGCTTCTCCAGCTCTCACATCATTGCTGACAACACACGGCTGTGAGGTAGGAATGTCTGAGAAAAGGCACCAGTTTTGGGATGGTTATTTTTAAATATCCAGTGGCCCTTTTACACAAAGAACAACAGTGCTGCAGTTCAGCATTTGGATTGTGTGTGGAGAGTTTCTAACAGGTAAATGTGGTGGAAATACTTTTTACCTTCTTATGTAATCATATTTTAAACTGAGATCAGCTTGATTTTTCTTTCCAATTGATGTCTGTTTCCCCTTTCAGACCCGTGTCTTGGATATTCTGTCATCCAGTCACTCTCCTCAGACATTCAGACAGTCATCAAGGTGGTGACTCTAAGCATAATACTGCATTTACCATCTGCGTATTTTTCTGGTACCATCAGCTTTCCGGCACACAGCTCGAACATGTACTGAGGAAAGGTGCTGCTGGCTGTTACTGTAAAGCAGGCTTTGCTAAAGATCTCTTCTCTGTAGAACTGCGGAACCCAATGTAATTCACCAGTTCGACTATCAGTGGATTACTGTTGAATGACACTGTGGATTATGCCTGCACATTCATGGGCACACATTGATGAGAAGCATTTTCGTCCCTGTACAAAAACTGGCTTTGGAAGGTGAAATTTCCACCTGCGGGAGATTGTGCAGCATCCCATGCAGCTAGAATGTGACGTAAGGAGCTCAAAACTACGACGAGAGAAAACCAAACTAACCTCGGTCAAACTGTCACCTAACTGCAGAGAAAATAAACTGCAGACTCGCAGCAAGCACGTAGACAAAGAACAAAATCATATGTGATAGCAGCCTGTTGCAGTTGACCATGACTAAAGTTGACTTAGAGTGGCCGCCAAGGCCTTTTGAGCTGACACAAGATGACCGAAAAACGTTGGTCACTACATATAGAAGTTAACAGTCAGACTTGCTGCTTTCATCCAGTGTTACTGGCAAAGATAATGAAAAGGTTTGGTGAGGGAAGACATGGGAATGTAGTCAGTCAAACATCCATAATCAGAGATGCACGGATAAAATTTTTCAGCAAATTAATGTAAAATTGCAATTTAATGTAGACTAGAAAAGAACAGTGGACCCACTTACGGAAAACTTTTTCAGGTAATTGCACATTGTTTAAACAAGTCCACACACACACACTATACAGGTATCGGGGAATTTAATTGGTTTTCTGGAAACAGGCAATTCGAAGCACACAAACATTTTTGGTAAGGAAGCATCCTAAAAAATTCTATTTGAAAGACGTCTAGAAACAACCAACCCGAGTTTTGTAGTTTAGCAAGAACCAAAAGAAAAGTATGATCCCACAATATTCTAGGCTATTTGGGTAATTGTCGTTGTATATTAAACATGCCCATATGAATAGTGTGAAATTTAAAGTGTCACCTATAAAATTCCATGCAGGAATTTAGTTCAATTCCTCTGAGCATACGACGGTAGACAGTAAAAATGAGATTCCTTCATTAACGTGGAACATGAAACGATAAACGGTATGAACAAACAACTTCTAATCCATTGTGTGCTGCATATGACAAATGTCTGGGAAGGTGTATTATTGTCAGTTTATCAGAATGTGAATAAATCCAGCCAGTGTTGTAAGATCCGAAGGAAGAGTGATAAGGGAGTTTGATAAAAATTACAAGATCATTGGTGGATCTTGGACTGTCCTTACAGAGTTGTCCATCATTTATTTTGTGTTTACAGGATTGGATGTGTAGACTGGGGGCGTGGGGGTGCACGGGTGACAATGACATCAATGTTGCATGCAACTGTTGTGATACGGAATGTATAAAAATGCTGTACTTGACTGGGTGGGAAAGAATGCTCAGCAGATAACTTGCAGGAATCATACCCATGCTTCATGGTTCAGAACTCTGAATAAAGAGCAACTGTGTTGATAGATACAGGGCTGGAGACTCCTCTTTGACATCTCTGTCTCCAACGCGCTTGTTATCATCTACACCTTTGACAATATGCCTCCATGAAAGATGTCGAGAGATGGAAACAGCTCTCCTTCTACGAGTTGCCCACCGTCACTTCCGCCACAAGGCAGAGAGATGGGATCACCCAGACAGCAGTTTAATGAGGGAATAATTTCAGAATGGGTGTCACTGAAGATGCTGATTTGAGCATATAGAAGGCATGCTGAATAAATCCGGCCATCATGGGATGTGATCACGCAGAACTGAGTGTACCTACTAAGAACAAAATATGGCACCTTCTGCGCGTGTGTGTATGTGCTTGTGTGTGTGTCTACCTCTGTTTCTGATTGTGCGTGCATGAATCTTTGTGTGTCAAGCTTCAAGGTAACAGTGAAATTATCAGCACTACTGACTTAATGTTCTTGATATCAATTTCCATCTCTTGGTTTTTCTTAATTTCATCGCCAACCATCTCACATGTCTTTATCTCCCTAGGTTCTCTTTTTATCACTCAGTGCCATCTTTACCCTCTCTGTTGGCTTTTCTCTATCTTTGGTCAGAGTTTCACCTTCATTCTTTCGTACTGTTGAGTTCTGTCTGGATCAACCTCAATTTGATTTCAGAAAATATAACTTATCGAAAATGCAGCCACAAATGGCACCTTTAACCTCAATTTCATGAGTCTTCTTATCAGCTACACAATCACGATGATGAATCTCAAAAGGGACTCCACAATTGTTCTTTGGGTTTAATTAATATTGTAACTCAGAGGACACGGGTCTTAGCTTGATTGATTGGTTGATTGAAACGTGTACCGAAGTATAGTCAAAAGCTTTGTTTACGAGCAGTTAAGACATATCATAGTAGGCAAGGATATCCAGAGCAAAAAGACTTAACAAGAAGAATACAGGTTACATTGCAAAGGGTGTGCACTAGGCGAGATCAGTGTTACCAAGATGAGTACTACTTGAGGCTGGAGAATCCATTCATCTGTCTGATAATTGCCAGGAAGCAGTTGGTCCTGAACCTGCCCGTGCGTATGTTCGGACTTCTATGTCTTCTGCCAGATGGAAGATGTAAGATATCATTACCAGGATGCGATGGGTCTTTAAAGATGCTGGCAGCCTTTCCACGGCAGCGAGCCATGTAAAGACTGACCACGGATGGAAGGTTGGTATCCATGATGGTTTGAGTTGTGCACACTACCTTCTGTAGTTTCTTAGGGTCCTGGGCTTTTGTGTGGTTGGAGGTATAGCAGCTATACTTCCTGCTCAGGCCTATGGTGCATTCTAAGGAGGACAGCTGCTGTTTATTTCCGGGTTGTACTTCTATCAATAAGACATGAAAATGTAGGTACGATTAGCATTGATGATCCTCAAGCTACATGCAGTCATCCCAGGTGAGTTGCACTTTTGATTCTGACCACTATCCGTCTTGATTATTTTCATATTTCAACTTTCTGATAATCTCGTTATTGGATTTGTAAAAGATTCCCTGAAGTACTTTGAGAGTTAGGAGGTAAACAAAATAATTGACAGCAGCTTCCAATCCCAAGACCACTCCCATCTAGAAGGAAAAGCGCAACAGATTACATGGGCACAGGAACAACTGCAAGTTCCCCTCCAAGCCACTCACTATTCCAATTTAGCAACATATCACACTTTCTTCAGTGTCGCTGGTTCATAAACCTGGAATCCACTCACTAAGGACTCCTATGTCTACCTGCACACCAAGTGTTTCAGGCATTTGAAATTGCAATTCACCACCACCTCCTCAAGGGGTGTCGTGTTGGGCTGTAAGCATTTTGTCAGCCAGAAACCTACACCTCTTAAAAGAGAAGAAATCTCCCAGTCGCCAATAGCATCTCTGAAGAGTCAAGTTGATATATTTTATTCAATGAATAGTAAGAATCTGAGACTCTGACACATGGTGGGGCTGTTATGAATGGAACAAATATCTGTATACTAACAGGTAGACAGAAGAGCAAAGAATACGCGGAGTTTTGAACAGTAATTTTAGCAAGGACACGCTCAGTTTCCACCCCTCCCCACCTTGAAACACAACTTAAGAATGTTAATTTACATTATATTTACAAGTCTTGTCACCTTTTAGCCTTCTGCAACCTGCCTAGAATGAACAAATTGTCTCATAACGAAAAGTGATTTGTTTCCTCTGGAGTTTAGAAAAGTCAGAAGTGATTGGATTGAAACATATAATACGATGAGAGGACTGTATTAGGTCAGTGTAGAAAGGATTTCTCTTGTGGGATCGCCTAGATCTGTACATAATTGTTTGAAAATAAGGGAGTGGCCATTTAAAACGGAGATGAAGAAACATTATTTCTCTCAGAGGGTTCTGAATTTTTGGAATTTCCTTCCTGAAGTCAGTGGATGCAGAATCCTGAATTATATTTCAGGCAGATGCAGACATAATTCTGATGATTAAGGGGATGAAAGAATATTAAGATTGTCAGGAAGGTAAACCAAGATTACATTCAGATGAATCAAAATCGTATTGAATGGGGGAGCAGTCTGTAAAGGGGCGAGCTGCCCAATCCAGAATCTCCTTTGTACATTCATATGATAATAACCATTTTCTTGGTTCGAGCTTCTAAACCCACATGAAGTTGCTGGCATTAAAACAATCAGCTTATTTCTTCTCGGCCTCTCCTCTCCATTATCTGAAGGATGCCAGTGTTGTTTGTCCAGTCGTCGGTGAATGGGACACATCCTAACATAAGGCCTTATTATCTGTGTCCTTCAGGAAGCCTGCCTGAATCTTTCATGCTCCAGCTGGATGCTGAGCTGACCGCTTAGAGTGGACAGAGTGTCAGCTTCACCTGCTCCTACACAGAGCCTGTCCTGCTACCAGCTCTCAGTGTATTCTCATCCACTACTTCGGTGGCTTCAGTGATCGCAGCTGTTTTTGTCAAAACATGCTTTACCTCCTGTCTGGTCAAAACCTAGCGTGCTTTCAGTTCAACAGTCTCACATCTGTCGGCTGAGGATTCCGGAAAATAGTTCTGTGTCTTAACCGCGATCACAGTGTTGTATTTATTGCAACAATCTCTATATTGACTAATCCATGTATACGGTCTCTGAGAGACAGGAACACCAGCGCTGTTCTGAACATTGGGCAACATCATTGTGTGGAACAGAGTGCAAGCCTCTAACTAAATTGTGGATAGACAGAAAGATGGAGGGAGAGATAGAAAAATATTTGTAAATAGGTACAAAGAGGCAAACGGCTGGACAGCTAGATGTCCAGACAGGTAGGACGACAACAAAGTACTTAGACATAAATAGATAGACGGATAGATAGATAGATAGATAGATAGATAGGTAGATGCTAGGCACACAGGCAATTAGGAAATCATGTAGACAGACTGACAGAGAGTTGGATAAATCGATACTTGATAAAGTACCATTAATATAGCTGCATGTATAATTCTGTTATCACCGCACTGCCCTTTCCACGAAAATGCCCCTTCATTCAACTTCTTGCAGATTTTTCGACACGGATTTCCAAATGATTCCCTAGCCACATTCAGACACTTTGTCATACTTGGTCACTTCGTTACTTGGAGAAATGAAATGAGTGTTAAGCCGTTACTTACCGTCGCGGAGATATCCAGAAGCGTTTGTAATGGCTTCAGTAATTCACAAAATCGTTCTCTATGCTCCCTGTTACAATTGACCGTCTCTATAATCTTCACACTAACCACTACTGTAATCACGACACTGACCACTTCTGTATCATTTATTTTGATTCCCTCTGTAATGTTAAAAGAACCATTCCGCACTTACTCAAGTGAACCACGTTGTGATCGTGTGTGTGTGTGTTTGTGTGTGTGTGTGTGTGTGTGTGTGTGTGTGTGTGTGTGTGTGTGTGT
>NC_063373.1:1385900-1437904 GCF_021869965.1 Rhincodon typus | reverse complement strand
ACACACACACACACACACACACACACACACACACACACACACACACAGAGAGAGAGAGAGGCAGAGAAAGAGAGGGAGAGAGAGAGACAGAGACAGAGACATTATACAAACACAGACATGGGCGCAGATGCACTCATATACAGGCAGTCGAATATGTATACACAGTGCACGGTCAAATCCCCAGGCAGTGACACACACAGACATAGACTTGCATACAGTCAAACATATACATTCATGTCCGTTGCTCCCTGAATTAACGGCTATTGTAACATTGTATTACTGTGATGCCGTTATAACTGATGGCAACGTTTGGATTGGCAGTTTCTTTGCAAGTTGACTGCAGTTTCTGTAAACTCTGTAGTTGATGTTGGAAAGCCCTGGATGTAATAGACTGAATATTGGACTTCTACTCTTCGGAGCCCATAAAAATCTAAGACTGTCATTACTTCGAGTAACAGATTGGGGCAGCTCGGAATGTTGCAAATTGGGGTCTAGATGCTTTGCTGATATGAAACCATGTGATTCAGCACATTGCAAATCCTATTTTCTCGATAGCCGGCCATGAGCTATTTCAGTTCATGGGACATATCGAACTAGCTTTTGACAAAAGAGAATGTAAACGCCTCCAACACGCTATCAGGGAGCTCATTTCATATCATGATAGCACAATGCTAAAATAAACTGCTCCCGTGTTGCCTCGAACGCTTTGCAACAGGTATGTATCCCTGCATAGCTTGGGATAACAGAACATTTATAAAGCATTATTGAAATTTGCCAAAACCAGTTTAGGTTAATGAAAACCAGGGCATTCATCACAAACCGACTGAAACTTTCCTTTTTGAGGATATAACGAATATAATAGGTAAGAGAGAGCTAGTGCATTTGAATTTTCGAAAGTTTTTGATAGACTCTCACATAAGATGTTAATGGGCAATACTCGATTGGCTATAAGGCGTTGGCACAGTGAGCGAGAATTTGTTCACAAACACGAAACAGAGTGGGCAAAATGAGTCTTTTATCTGAGTGGCGTACAGTCACTTCCAATGCACTCAATTCCCCCAGCTCTGACAAAGAGTTGGTGTTGGTTCCAAGCCTGCTGTGGATGGGCAGACTCTCGTGTCTTTAAATCAGAAATAGATTACATGCAACCTGTAACTTGCTTCCTCAAATAAGCCTCTTTTCTTTCCATTCAAAAACTTCTGTTCCTAAGGATCAGAATTCAACACTTTGCCAATTGCTTTGTCAGTGAGTTACGGAGGTCAGACTGTCTCATATACCACAGCTACGGGAAGCATGGTGTCACCGAGATCTCGTCATCTCCTTCATGCTTTCTAATCCAGTGTATAACTTCAAAAAAAATCCCAAAATTTAGCAAAGTTTTCAATTTCCCTGATAATTCCCTCCCCAAAATAGGGGTGACGTGGGGACTTGGGAATTGCATGACCAGGAATCATACATGTATAATGAATGCTTATTTAATTTCCTATGTACACTATCGGATGTGGTGTTGACTTAGTAGGAGGCAGGAAGAACTATCCCTGAACCCGGGTGATCTCTGAAATGGACCTTCAAAGCCAGTAGGTTTCGATCTGAGCAGCTATTACATGTACTGGTACCAACAAAGTTCCAGAGAGGGCCAGAAATGGCTAATTTGGTACTTCGTTAAAAACAACAAACGTTTTAAATCGGATGTTGAACGATGAGTTATTGCTTCCAAATATTGTTCAAAGAATATCTTAGATTTACATGTTAGGACACTGACAATGTCAGACACCATGTCATATTCTTGTACACGGCTACAGTGAGACAGATCAGATTCAGACCTGTCCAAAATTCTGCGAGAGAAAATGCAATGCTTCCCGTGATTCTCAATTTACCTGTACGGCACGAATAACAAGTAATAGAATCGCATTGTTGCAAATAGCAGGAAGAACGCGATCAGCCTTTCATATGTCCGCCTCCTGGTTCCATTTACTGCTTAATGACGCGTCTCCACTGCAAATTACGCAGTATCATAGTTTTTACATCCTACGTTTCTATACATTCATTTGGTTATACTCTGAAAGCAGTGCTTATTCTTTTCCTTGCCAGTGACTTGGTCATGTGTCCTAGTTCTTATCAACTCGCTGTATAAAGATTTACATCCACCAGCCCGCTCTCCCATTTCTCTACATTCTGAAGGCCTGTAGAAGGTAAGACATAGGCGCAGAAGTATGCCATTCATTACTGCGTAATTTGCAGTGGAGTGGCGTCATTGAGAGTAAATGGAACGAGGAGGCGGACATATGAAAGGCTGATCGCGTTCTTCCTGCTATTTACAATAATGTGATTCTGTGACTTGTTATTCGTGTCGTACAGGTAAATTGAGAATCACGGAAAGCATTGCATTTTCGCTTGCAGGGTTTTGGACAGGTCTGAATCTGATCTGTCTCACTGTAACCGTGTACAAGAATATGTCACGCTGTCTGACATTCAGCCCATTTAGTGCTTTTCACCCGTAGTGAGATCATGGCCGATCTAATCATTCTAAAATCCATTTTCCTGCCTGTTCCTCATAACCCTAGATTCCCTCAATGATTAAAAAGGTAATATCTGTTTCACCCTTGAATGCTTAATTTGATTGTTGTTACATGCATTGGGATATAGTGAAAAGTACTGCAATGAATGATCCAGTATTCACTGCCCTCTGTGGCAAATGACCATACAGTATCATTCCTTCTGAGAGGAGAAATACATCCTCAAATCTGTCTTAAATATGTAAATTCTAATTCTGAGATTGCACCTTCATGTCCTACATTCTCCCGCAAGTGGAAACTAATCTCTGCACACTTCCGGTGAAAAACCTTCATGCCTGGACCAGGTCGGACTTCAACACGGTCCTCCTGATTCAAACGTACTGATATAATGCAACCCATCGAGGTCCCTCCACGTTTATGTATTGAAGAATTAAACTCACGGTGATAAACACAAAATATATTTGCTCTCGGTCCTTTGTCTGCAGACCTCAGGTTCTCGAAAAGGATAATCTAACCTTGTGTAAAGCTTTTGGTGCTGCAATGGGAGTGGATCAACACTTCAGTGTCCAAGGGTGGCGAAAAATAACTTGTCTGTTAATTGTCATCAACCAACCAAAAAATTAAGGATCATTTTATAGCATTCGGGAAACCGTCTGAAATATAAATGATATTGAGGATAATCTGGATAAATTTCTGTTTTAAGTTTTGTGCCTATTGCTTTGTGAGATTTGTTCAGCCTGTACAAATCATCCCTGATCTAGAAATTAATTCTAAGCAAAACATATTCTTAATAAATTGTGGACTATAAATCCAGAAAAATAACATGGGAGAAAGTGGAGGGCATGTTCAGAATGACAGGCCAGCGACCAAAGGGAAACTTAGAACAAAACAGACATTAAATTATCACCATTGAATTTAGTAAGTTTAACTGCTCACAGAGCTAAAAGCAACGAAGTCTGCCTATGCATGAGTTGATGCTGCTATCAGTTTGAATGGCGCCAAATACTACCCTCACTGCGATTGAATCATCATAGAATCCTTACAGTGTGGAAGCAGGCGATTCGTCCTGTCAAGTCCACACCATCCCTCCGAAGACTTCCCACTCACTGCACTCTTTCTGTATTTCCCACCTCAGACATTATGGACAATTTAGCATCGTCAATCCGCCTAACCAGCACTTGTGGGCGGAAACCAGAAAACCCAGAGGAAAACCACGCAGACACCAGGAGAATGTGTAAACTCCACACAGACAGTCGCCCGAGGCTGGAAAAGGAGACCGGGTCCCTGGTGCTGTGAGGCAGTGCTAACTGCCACTGTGTCACTGTGCCATTGTGCCACCCATGGTGAGCTTCGCCTTCCTGTTATGCAGATGTGGGAATTTACCAACAGAGGTGCATTGCATCACGATAAATTCAATGGAAAGAAACAAGGAAAGAGGCGGTGACACTTTTTTAAAAAAAAAAATCATTCATTATCGTCCTTCAAATAATTCATCTTCTGATACAGCAGCCATCTGTTTCTGCCCTCACATTAGCGCAGTGAAGCAGCGAATCAGATGAATATTTCTCATTTTTTGAGCTTGTTTTATTTCGTGGGACATGGAGACAGACAGATCAACTCACTGCACAACATGCACATACATTGAAACGCTCAGGCAAAAACCTCAAAACAAATATGCACAACTGACCATTCATATTGACAAACAGACAAATACACATAAGTAATTACGACTGAATTTACAGACGCAAACAAATATACACACAGCACTGAATCTCCCACACGGGCACAAGCATATACGAACACATGTTCAAACAGAAACCAAGGGTGTTAATAGCTACGACAGGTACTTTGACATTATTGAGATGTAACGTGGGTCCAGTTCTATGAAGCTTCTGTAATCAGTCAAAAAAGATACCCATAGAGGGAAGTTGAACTAATCCCGGTGAAACGTGCTGAAGGGAACCAAAAGAGGCAGAGTGAAATTGTTGAGTCTGAGTGCAGAAAAACAAGAATAGAGATTCAGAATAAAGGGGATACTGATTAAAAGTTATATCAAAGTTAGCGACAGACAAAGTTGAGTTCTGAGGAAGGGTCACCGAACCCGAAACGTTAACTCTGTTTTCTCCTCCACAGATGCTGCCAGACCTGCTGAGCTTTTCCAGAAATTTTGTTTTTGTTCCTGAAAGTTGAGATTGAGTTGAGTGATGCGGGAGGTGGGATTTCAGGGATTTAAATTCAAAGCAGACAGTTTATTGGGCCTCAAGAATTACAGGTGTATGTGATTCTCGACTATACCGTGTATAGGCTAATTTGTAAGTTGGGCATTGGGGCTGAATGTGTAGTCTTCAAAGTTAGACTACTGAAAATCTGAGAATTTCCTTACCATCAATGGAAGCAAATCATCCATTTTGGTAGGAATAACAGCAAAACGGACTATGTCTTAAATAGTAAAAAATTGCAGCACGCTGCTGTTCAGAGGGACTTGGGTGTCCTTGTGCATGAATCGCTAAAAGTAGGATTGCAGGTGCAGCAGGTAATTAAAAAGGCAAATGGAATTTTGTCTGCCATTGCTCGAGGGATGGAGTTTAAAAACAGGGAGGCTATGCTGCAGCTGTATAGGGTCCTGGTGAGGCCACACCTGGAGTACTGTGTGCAGTTTTGGTCTCCTTACTTGAGAAGAGATATACTAGCACTGGAGGGGGTGCAGAGGAGATTCACTCAGTTGATTCCAGAGTTGAGAGGTTTGGATTATGAGGAGAGACTGAGTAGGCTGGGATTATACTTATTGGAATTCAGAAGAATGAGGGGAGATCTTATAGAAACATATAAGATTATGAAGGGAATAGATAAGGTGGAGGCAGGGAGGTTGTTTCCGCTAGCAGTTGAAACTCGGACTAGAGGGCATCGCCTGAAAATAAAGGGAAGCAAATGTAGGACTGAGGTCAGGAGGAAATTCTTCACCCAAAGGGTTGTGAATCTGTGGAAGTCCCTGCCCAGTGAAGCGGTTGAAGCTACCTTGCTGAATGTTTTTAAGGCAAGGCTAGATAAATTTTTGAACAGTAAAGGAATATAAGGGTTATGGTGAGAGGGCGACTAAGTGGAGCTGAGTCTCAAAGATCAGCCATGATCTTATTAAATGGCGGGGCAGGCTCGAGGGGCCAGATGGCCTACTCCTGCTCCTAGTTCTTCTGTTCTTATGTTCCTACATGTATCAGTTGCTTGTGTCTTGGCGTTAAGAGCATTATCTAAAATCCATCTCAGCATCCGTGAATTCACCGAGCGTCATCTGGCCTGCCCCCGCCCTCAAGCATCACCTGCAAAAAAGGAAAAGAGGTGGGAACATCCAGACGCATGACATCAGTTTACTGAGGGCGGGATTTTAGGATGGGCGTCTTCAAATATCCGACTGCCCTGTTGCATAGAGAGCAGCGAAGATGCTGCGACTTAGCATCTGTGTTGTGTGGGGAGCATTTGTTACAGGTAAATGAGGAGGAAATACTTTCTTATATTTCGTTACAAATTCTTATTTTAAGCTGTCACCAATGAGATATTTAGAACTTGATAACTGTTTTCCCTTTCAGACCTGATTCATGGAGATTCTGTCATTCAGTCACTCTCATTAGTAACTCGAACTGAAGGAGGGGCAGTGACTCTTAACTGTACCTTTGATACTACATTGAGCAGCTATGTATTGCTCTGGTACAGACAGCATCCAGGCACACAGCCCAGGTATATCCTAAGCAAAGATCGTCTTGAAGTTGAGGATAAAGCAGATTTTGCGAAAGATGTCTTCTCCGTAGAACTTCAGACCTCGAGGAAGTTCACTGGTTTGACTATCACCGCGCTGGAGCTGACTGACGCTGCTGTATATCACTGCACGTTCAGGCACAGTGATGAGAAACAGTCTCACTCCCGTACAAAAACTGTCTGTTTATCATAGATTGGCGTTCTGTCTGTTGAAGTTTGTGCAGATTCCCAGGTAGATGAAATGTGATGTAGCGAGACTGGTAACGAGAGGAAACCAAACTGACCTCAGATCAAACTGACATTCAACTGTTACCCGGAGCAGCTGAAAAAATAAACTGTAGAGAGGCCAATGCGCACAAAGATACAATACAGAATCAAATATGAACATTTCCTTTTAAAGTCCACGGACAAAAGTCGGCTTTTGTGTAAGTTCTAGACTATGATATCCGAGAAAGTTCTCCTTCTCTGAGATTTACACCATCACATAATGTCAATCTAGAATTTTTGAGACAGTTAGATTTCATGGTACGCTGTGCTGATATCCACACTGACTGAACGCCTCATGATTTTTCTCTCCATTTGTAAAGTAACATCTCTCCCAGCAGAGGGTGGAATTCCATCACGTAAAACTAGCTAGAGAAACAGGAGTAGTAGGAACTGCAGATGCTGGAGAATCCGAGACAACAAGGTGCAGAGCTGGATGAACACAGCAGGCCAAGCAGCATCATAGGAGCAGAAAGGTTGACGTTTCGGGCCTAGACCCATTTTCTGATGAAGGGTCTAGGCCCGAAACGTCAGCCTTTCTGCTCCTATGATGCTGCTTGGCCTGCTGTGTTCATTCAGCTCTGCACCTTGTTGTCTTAGAGAAACAGTATTATGGCATTGACACTTTTTAATTAACTTATTCTGCTATGCACTCACCTGTGCAGAAAAATATTTCTAATTACTCACAAGCAGACATCTACAAACAGACACTTGCATATACCTAGTTACAAGTTTCAGAAGGAATAAGAGTGACAGACACCAAGCGCACGCCAACAGTCATAAGAGATAGACAGAGGACAGACAGAGACACACACGCAGATGGACAAACGCTCATTCTGCCACGCAGCTATACACGCAGACAAATATATTCGTATAGTTACATGTAAACATATATGCACATTGCAATGTAAAATAATTCCTGTTGCCATTTTTGCATTATATTCATGCAATTTATAATATGGATTCATTTGGATTTGCAAATGCTTGACAATGTCTCCATTTGATTTAAATTGTGGACATGCTGATGTGAAGTGGTTGAAGAAATGGACTGATTCCTACTCCTGGAAACCAAGGTTTCTCCCAAAACATCGTTGCCTACACGACGCATAACTGGATGGCACAGGAGGAGGCACATCGTGTTTCAGTTACATGGCCAGTTCTGAACAGAGTGATTCAACTCATTGCACTGCCCTATTCTTCACACAGCTCGCCCACATGCATTTCTCTTCCTCGAACCTATGTAACACCTCTTCAAAGGAAGAGAAGTTAAGCGGTTCCAGGGTCATACAGGCACATCGTTTCATATCACAATATATTGTTGCTAAAATACTCGATTCCCATGTCAACCTCAATTCCTTTGTAACATTATGTATCTCTGGATAAAACAGAATCTGATAAAGCAGATAAACCCATAGAATCGGTTTATGAAATGCAAATTGTGATTAGCTAAGAACTTGATGATGTAACCAATAGGATCGATAAGGTTGCTACACTAGATTCGGTGCATTTGAATTTTCAGAAATCTTTCCATAATTCTCACAAGTAACCACGTCACATAATTGTCACGGATCGGAATTTAGTCGATAGACAGGAATCAGGATGCGAATAAATTATTTTGTTTTTTTTCAGTGACACACAGTGACTCACAATTCATTCAATTCTCCAACGTTCACAATGAGTCGGTGCTTCTTCCCAAGCCCTGTTGAATGGGTAGATCCTTGTCTACTTATATAAAACTTGTGTCCTCAGTCGTACCCCTTCGACAAATTCTATCAAATTCTATCGAGGGATAGAATCTAATCATCTGCCAACTGATTTGTCAGTGAGTGACGAGGAGCAGATTTTCTTATTTAACTCAGCATCTGGAATGAAGGTTTTGCCAAAGTCTTTCTCTCTTTCTCACTTTCTCATCTCGAATTGAACGAAGTTTTCAGCTTCTCCATTAATTGCCTCACTGGGAAAAGTTACATGATCCGGTGTTGTGTCACTTTAATAAATGTTGCTTTACTTTACTAAGTGCCCAGTTGGAGACGGTGTTCAATCAGCCATAGGCAAAGGCGGAAATTCTGGAGTCATTCTGAGATTGAGTCTGGAAACTCCCCATTTTACCTGTGCTGTACACCCAGATTAACAGAAAGTATGGACTAGGTTCCTGTGTTGAACAGGAATCAATATTTATGATTGATTTCAATGGAAGAAGGCGCACTTCAACTTCCATTACGAATACACACAGTAGCAAAGTGTGCATTACCTGGAGGAATAGCAGCAACTAGAACACAATCTTCCTTAGACAGTACTTCCCAAAGTGATGTCAGCCATCTGGAAGGCCATGGGCAGTAGATGCATGAGACAGCCCTGGAAGTTCCCCTCTTAGTCATTCACTATCTTGAAGTGGAAATCATTATCGCTTGGTGAAAACTGAGTAAGCCCACTGTAAAAATATTTTGATGTCCTCATAACTTAAGGACTGCAGCGTTTGAAAAGATATCTCAGTAGCATCTTTACTAGGGCACTTAGGAATGCGCAAAAATATATGATGGCATAGACAGACGCCCATATCAGATGAATTAGTGCAAACAAGAATTCCCCTTAAACTCCATACCCTAATGGGTCATTAGTCCATTCCTCACCACAAATGTGCAGATCTGCCCTCAATATTGATTCCGCTTTTCTGTATTATAAAAGAAAACAACAATTCCAAACTTTGGCCGAGCATCCTCAAGAGGTGTAGGACTGCAGAAAGTTACCTCAGCCGTGTTCACCTCGTGACATATACATACAATAGGCATCACCGGGTCGCAGAGTCACAGAATTACTATCGTACTGAAGGTGGCCACTCGACCCATCATGTCTGTACTGGTTCTATTTTCTCTTCCCGATCTCCTGAACTTACCCCCCCCCCCCACCCCCATATGACTGCATGACATTGGTATCCGAATATCTATCCAATGACCCACTCTTGTGCCTTAATTGAACCTGCCATTACCATAATTCTAAATATCGAACAATCACTACCATGTGTTTACAGGAAATTTGCATTCAGGTACATTTTTTCCCCTTCCTACTTAAATTGTCCATTTAACCTGGACCGCAGTGTCAAAAACGGAAAGCTGAGCACTGAGCGGGTCCTCAAAAGAATCGTCTACTGCCTGCCTGCTTTTCCCGGATTCCCTGACAATCATCCATTCTTCTCCCAGCCTCCGAACCTCTGACCCGTTGTGTGACAACTTTACTGTTAAGTGACAACAGCTCCAAGAAGAGGCCGATGGAGCCTTCTGAACAGGTTCCTGATATTGAATCAAAGTAGAAAGGCACTGATGGTGCCTTGACCTTGAGACAGCTCCAGTGTCGTCATTCAGACGTAGAATGTGTCTGTTCTGTTCGTGGCTCTGAAATCAGTGTGATAGAAAGACATCAACAGATGGAACAGCATAAATTGAGATTGAACCCAGGGAAAATTTCTGAAAGGATCCAGCAGATGGAGAAATATATTCTTCAGACTGAATACAGTGATAGATGACCAGAGTAAGAGTGAATATCATAAAAGTAATATTACAGACAATGATGCATATGGTTCAGATTGAGTCCAGTGATGACATTGGTGTGATTTGCGGATCTTTAATTTGAGACGGGTCAGTTTATGAGGCCACAAGGAATTTAGGGTAGGCTGGAGCCCTCTGGGTAACGTGCGTAGGCAGCTTGGGACACCCATTAACTTGGTAATTACACCACTTAAACAAAATGTGGAAGCGGGGCAAAAAGAACATCGGCTTGAGAATAATCTACTGTGATTCTGATGGGTTCCTACTATGAATGGAAACCGATGTATCCTACTACTGGGCACTCTATTTTAAGGATAATGACTGTAACCCAGTTCACGGTGTGTCAATTCATAGAGTTCCGCCCACACAATATCCCACACAAGGCACTGAGGTGGAACATCTGGAGACACGATAGCAGTTTTCTGAGGGAGGGGTCTTAGAAAGGGTGACTACACTATCTGACTGCCTGCTTCACAGAGAATAGAGACAATGCGGCTATTCATCATTTGGGCTGCTTGGCGGACACTTCTAACAGATAAATGTGGAGAAAATACACGCAACTTTTCTTTATCAAATCCCATTTGAACCTGACATCACCTGATTTTTTTGCAACTGGTATCTATTTGCCCTTTCAGACCTGAGTCATGGAGATTCTGTCACTCAGTCACTCTCCACAGCTGTTTGGACAGAAGGAGATGTCGTGACATTGGACTGTTTGTATGAAACTACATTGATTTATTATTGGTTGTTATGGTACCGACAGCAAACAAACTCACATCCCAAGTTTGCACTATTGAAATACCCTGAAGGTGCCGAGCAGAATTTGCTGAAATTCGTTTCTCTGAAGAATTCCGCACCGACAAAAAATACACCAGTTTAACTATCTCAGGACTGCAGCTGACTGACACCGCCATGTATTACTGTACTCTCAGACACACAATAGGAGAATACATTCTCAGTGCCATACAAAAACAGTAATTGGGAGCATTTGTCTTGGGTTTCTTCAGAATCGCAGGCGATACAAGCACTAACAAGTGGTATCAGGCACTCAGACAAAAATCATAATGAAACCAAATTACCCTCGAATCCGACCGCCACCTAAATGCTTGCAAGAGTAGATAAGACGATAATCTAAGTTTGAATTCCTTTGAAATAAGGGCCAACATTCCAAGGGCGTTCTCTACTACCTTATGATCTTGCATGTTAGCTTTTTGACATCAGGAGAGTAGGACCGCTAAATCCCTCCGTTTTGTTGTTTTCAGTCATCCTTACCCATATACATAATATTCAGCTGTTCTATTTCTTCTGCCGAAATGCATAACCTCGCATTTCCCCCACATTATTTACTGTCAGCTAAATGTGGTCTCCTTGTTGTACCTTTGTATATCCTTCTGTAGAATCTTTGTGTCATCCACAGCAGTCTCCTTCCTCCCAATTTTTGTGTCATTTGCAAACTCGACGATAGTATTTGATTTTCTTCATCCAATTCAGTAAGTGCCCTGAACTGCTTAACCCAACTCTTCTTCCTCGATCATTTGGGTATTCCTACAACCATGTTAGCATAATACCAACGCACTGGGCTTGTGTTATTAAGGAGCCAGACGTACAGTATCTTCCCAAATGTCTTATAGAAATCAAAATATATTAGATCTTCTCTTTCTCTGTTGCAGCTAAATAAAACCCTTGTTCGGCCGCATTTGAAATATTGTGTGTAGTTTTAGTCACCACATTACCAGAAGGATGTGGAAGCTTTGGAGAGAATGCAGAGAAGGTTTAATAAGATTTTCCCTGTTTCAAGGACATTGGCGATGAGGAACGGTTAAAATAGACTAGGATTGTTTTTACGGAGAAGGCAGTGGCTGACAGGATACGTTATAGAGGTTTACAAAATTATGAGAGGCATAGATAGGGTGGATATTCAGAGGCTTTTTCCCAGGGTTGAAGATTCAATTACAAGGGGGCACAGGTGCAAGGTGAGAGGGCAAAAGTTTAAGGGAGGAAAGATTTTCACGTCCAGAATGGTAGGAGCCTGGAATGGACTGCCCGGAGAAGTGGTGGAAGTTTGCAAGTTGGCGACATTTAAGGGGCATCTGGATGGTTACATGAATAGGGAGGGAATGGAGAGATGCGGACTGAATAAGGACGGAAGGTTTTTTTTTAGCTCAGTCAGGGTATGATGATCGGCACAGGCTTGGAGAGCCGAAGGGCCTGCTGCTGTGCCGTACTTCACTATTGTTATATGTTCTTTGTTCCCTTTTTAAAATCTATTTTAGTTGTTATTTCCTCAAGAAATTCCACTGAATGTGTCGGGCACGATTTTTCCTTCCCAATGCATATTGAATCTCCCTGATTATGTGGTGTGAAGGTGAAATCAGCATAGTCTTAGAGAACAATATGGTTTCTCTCCTAATACAGAAAGACAATTGGTGGTAAGTTGAAACACGGGGTCACCACGACGGACGAGGCAAAGGCAGGACATTCACTATCGCTCTGAGACAGTGGGAGAATCTTGGTGTTATCCTGCATTGCAATCCATCTGCTCGTCCAACGGAGTTAACAAAAGTCTAAAAAATCATGTATTTATAAGTGCATTACGCCTATACCCTTTTTACCAGATTATCATTTTCCCAATTACAGTTGTTAAGCCAACTGCCTTCTTGCTTTATTGACGCTGTCGTTTTTGTGAATAAAGATCCCGAGGCTGAGTGTAAAGAAATAGTAATAGATGACAACAGATATGGTGGAAACTGGTAAAGTTAAATCAGACATACGGCGACATGGTGATAAGTAATGTTGAGAATGAATACAGTAGTGCAGAGAAAGAATAGAACAAAGCAAAAAAAAAAAACAAGAATGGGGAGTCTAGCGAGACTATATTGGCCATAGGGCTTTCTTCTACTTGCTTTCCCAGGACCGAAAGAAAGTTGTTTTTTTTTTTCAAAATATCTTTTGAAACACCTCTTGACTCTTTCAAAAGCTGTTACTTTACATTCCTACATTTTTTTCAGAGTTTTTATTTCATTTTCTTTTCTTTCATGACCTGACATGTTCATAAGCTTCTTTTCGGTAAAATGTCCTCAATTTGTATCAAAGACCCGCAGCTTACTTTACAAAGTGTCACATTAAAGATGCACAGTGACCCTGGCTCTGGGAAGGGGGGACGTGGTGGTGGTCTCACCCTGATTGAATTTCTGACAATATTCACCGATCTCTTATAAAAGATCCTGAGGCTCTAGAATCCCCATAGCGTGGAATCAGGCTATTCAGGTCACCAAACTGTAATCATCATATCCCATCGCTGCTACATGTCATTTTCAATTACTTAATCCAAGTAACATTCACATTTTAGGCAATTGAGCATGAACATCTTAGGACTGTGAGATGAATCCTGAGAAAACGTGCGCAAACATAGAGAGAATGAGCAAACTCCACGCAGACAACCATTTCAGGATGAATTGAACGGGGGTCTCGAGCTCTGTGAATTAGCAGTGCTCACCACAAAGCCACAGTGCCACCCCAATTGATAGAGTTATGAGTTAAAGTTTAAGAAACAAGAGGCTGACCGTTTAACACTGCGATGAGGAAGTATCATTTCTCTGAGAGGGTTCTGAGTCTGGAATTTTCTTTCCGGAAAGAATAGTAAATGCAGAATCCTAACTTTTTTTTAACAAGAGTTAAATGGATACTTGATGAACAAGGAGATGAACTGTTATCATGTTATGCAGGATTTTAGAGACGTGGTTGAAATCAGATTTGCAGTTATCTTGTTGAGTGAGGTAGCAGGCTGTAACATATTGTGTGTCTAACTCTGACACACTCTTCGATATTTGTATTATCGTATCCATCTTCTGGGGAGTCATCTTCTGAAAAAAATAAAGTTGTCAATGTTAAAACAGTCAACTCATTTCTTCTCTGTCACTCCTCTCCATTATTTGAAGAGTGTGAATTATGTTTGTACAATCTTCTGTGAATTAACCACTTCCTAACACGACGTTTTTTTGTTCTATGTCTTTTAGGGGCCTGTCTGAATCGATCACTCACCAGCCAGAGATATGTGTAACGGCTAAGAGTGAAGACAGTGTCACCTTCACCTGCACCTACACAGAGGGGCGAGTGTTGAGCTTTCCTGGTATGGGATGCCTCTCTCCCTGGGCCCCAAGATTTTTCTTATCCGCTGCATAGGCGACTTCAATGACAGCGCCGCGCTTGCCAGAAGACACGTCACATCTTCTCTGGTCAAAACCTGCAGAATTGTCAATTTAACAAACTGACAGCTCTCGGCTGAGTGTCCTGATCAATGCTACTGTTTCTTAACAATTTTCACGGTGATACATGAGCAAATGAAAATGTACAGCACAGGAACAGGCCCTTCGACCCTCCAAGCCCGTGCCATCCATCGTTCCCTAAGTAATCTAAAAACATGCCTGTCATTTTTCGATCTGTATATCTCTCTTCCCTCCCTAATAAATTTCTTCACTGTGCCCACTTTCACCATCTTTTCTGGTAGTGCATTTCAGGCTGCTACCACTCTCTGCGTTAAAAACGTCCCTCACACATCTCCCTTATACGTTCCCCCTCTGACCTTGAACCTGTGCCCCCTTGTAATTGAAAATTGGACCCTCGGAAAAAGCCTCTGACTATTCAACCTATTAATGCCTCTCACAATTTTGTAAGCTCAGCCGCCGTCTTTCCAGTCATAGCAATCCTCGTCTTCTTAAGCTTTCCTCATAGTCAATGCCCTGGAGACCAGGCAACATCCTGGTCAACCTTCTCTGCATTCTCTCAAGAACTTCCACATTCTTCTGGTAGTGTGGTAAACAAAACTACATTCTGCACACACTACTCCAAATGTGGCCTAACAAGGGTTTTATACAGTTGCAACATGTTTTGCCAACTCTTGTACTCCACATCCCGGGCGATGAAGGCAAGCATGCCATATGCCTTCTTAATCACCTTGGCTACCTGTGTTACCACTTTCAGGGTATTGTGGACCTGCACGCTTATTTCCACCTGAATGTTTGTGTTTCTTAGTGTTCTGCAATATACAACATAATTCGCACCTAAATTTGATCCTCCAAAATGCATCACCTCATATTTGTCTGGATTAAACTCCATATGTCATTTCTGTTCCCAAGTCGCCAATCTATCTATATCCTGTTGTATACTTTCACAATCGCTTGCACTCTCAGCATCTCCACCAATCTTCGTGCCATCAGCAAACTTGCTAATCAGACCACCCATTTTTCCTCTCGATCATTTGTATATAAGACAAATAGCAAAGGACCTAAGACTGACCTCTGTGGAACACCACTAACTACTGATCTCCATTCTGGAAAACATCCTTCCACCACTACCCTCTGTCTTCTATGACCAAGCCTGTTTTCTGTCCATCTAGCCAGGGCACACCGAATCCTTCGTGATTTTAGTTTTTGTACCAACCTGCTAAGTAAGACTTTATCAAATTCCTTACTTAAGTCCATATAATCTACATCCCCAGCCCTTCCCTCATCAAATATGTTCGTTACCTCTTCAAAAAGTTCAATCATGTTGGTGAGACATGACCTTCCCCGGACAAAACCATGCTGCCTGTCACTAACTAGTCAATTTTCCTTCAAATGTGCATATATCTTGTCCCTCAGTATCTTCTCCAAGAGCTTCCCCACCACAGGCGTGAAGCTCACTGGCCCATGGTTTCCTGAATTATCCTGGCATACTTTGTTAAACAAGGTCACAGCATTTGCTAATTTCCAGTCGTCTGGAACTCCACCTGTGGTCAACGAGAATGTGAAGATATCTGCCAATACCCCAGCTATATCCTCCCTTGCCTTTCTGAGAAATGTGGGGCAGATCCCATCTGGTCTTGGGAACTTATCTTTCTTAATGTAATTTAGGATTTCAAAAACCTCTCTCTCAATATGTTGACATTTTCTCGAGTATTCACACACTCGTCCATGACCTCAATGTTAGTCATGTTCTTCTCAGTGGTGAAAACCGATACAAAGTACTCATTCAGGATCTCCCCAATTTCCTGTGGCTCTACGTATAATTTCCCTCCTTCGTCCTTGAGTGGGGCTACTCTTTCTCTTAAAATATGTATAAAAAGCCTTGACCCTGTTTGCTAAAGACATTTCATGGAACCTTTTTGCCTTCCTAATTGTGCCTTAAGTTACCTCCTAATTTCTCCGTTCTCCTCCAGGGATTCGTCAGTTTGTAGCTGCCTAGACTTGTTTTATGCTTCTTTTTTTTCTTTTCACTAAACTTACAATTTCGCTGACAATCCAATGTTCCTGAATCCTGCCATTCCGATCTTTTCGTTTTGCAGGTACATGCATGTCCTGCACTTTAGTCAATTGATCTTTAAAAGCCTCCCAAATGCCAGAGGTAGGTTTTCCCTCAAATAACTGCTTCCAATCCACTTTCTCAAGTTCCTGACTAATTTGGGTGTAATTGGTTCTTGCCCACTTAAGCATCCTCAATCGAGGGCAACTTGCGTCCTTTTCCATGACTACATGGAATGTTATCGAGTTATGGTCACTCAGCCTGAAATGCTCTCCTACTGAAAAATCAATCACCTGTCCTGGCTCATTCCCTAGGACCAAGTCTAATATGCCCTCCTCTCTGTTTGGATTGTCAACATACTGCCTCAAAAAGCCCTCTACTAATAAATTGATATCCATCCGAGACCCTGTCTCTAAGGGACTCCCACTCAGTAAGAGGAACGTTGAAGTCACCCACCTCAACTACCCTGCTCTTTTCACACTTTTCTGTTATATGACTACTTATCTACTCCTCTGTCTTCCATGGGCTGTTGGAGGTCTAACAAAATTCCCAACATTGTAATTTCACCCTTCCTTTTCCTGAGCTCCACCCATAATACCTCAATGCAAGATCCCACCAATGTGTCCTCCCTCAACATAGCTGTGATATAATCCCTTATCAGCAGTGCGACTCTCCCACCCCTTTTGTTTCCTTTTCTATCTCTTCTACAACAGCGATATCCAGGAATGTTAAGATGCCAGTCCTATCCCTACTTTAGCCACGTCTCTATAATGGCAATAACACCATAATTCCATGCAGTAATCCATGCTCTTAGTTCCTCTGGCTTACCTGCTATAGTTATTGTTTTGAAGTAAATGCACCCCAGTCCTACAGTCACTCTGTTGCCCGTGACTTGCCTGTGCCTGTTCTTACTCTATGCTCTGCATATCTCTGTCACAGTTTTGTCCCCTGTTCCAGCAGTTAATGGCCAAGTATTCCGGTTCCACCTCCCTGCCACACTCGTTTAAACCTTCCTAAAGAGCGCTAGCAAACCGTCCGCTCTGGATATTAGTGCCCCTCCAGTTCTGGTGCAACCTGTCCTCCTTGTACAGGTCACACCTTCTCCAGAAGACATCCCAATGATCCATATATCTAAAGCCCTACTTCCGACACCAGCTCTGTAGCCACGTGTTCAACTGCACACTATCTGGTAGTCCTGCGTTTTCGTTCCCTACCTGACTCCCTGGATTGTCTTCGCAGAACCTCTTCCTTCTTCCCACCTATGTCATTTATGCCAATGTGGACAATGACTTCTGGCTCTTTTCTTTTCCGCTTCAGGATGTCCTGCACCCGCTCAGAGACATCAAGAACCCTGACACTAGGGAGGCAACAGACCATCCGAGAGTCTCGTTCATGGCCGCAGAAACGCCTATCCGTGTCCCTGACTATCGAGTGACCCACTAATATCGCTCTCCTAGACTTTGCCACACCCTGTTCTACAGCAGAACCAGTCATGGTGCCACAGGTCTGGCTACTGCCATGACTATACCCTGAGAGGCTATCCCGCACAACAGTATCCAAAACGGTAAACTTGTTTGAAAGGATAACAGCCACAGGAGACTCCTGAATTACCTGCCTGTCTCACCTGGTAGTCTCCCACATATCTGCATGGACCTGTGGTGTGACCACCTCCCTAAAGCAAGAATTGATCTCTCTCTCTCTCTCCCCTGTATGCACTGTGGTGTGACCAGCTGCTTCTCCAACTGAACCACGCGATCTGTGAGAAGCCTCAGCTGGTCACATTTCCTGCAGATGTAGTTGCCAGGGACACTGGACTGCTCCCTGATTTCTCACATCTGACAGGAGGAGCATACCACTGCCCTAACTGCAATATTCTCCCCTTTATACTTATAAAAGATTCCCCCACCCCCTCCCACGTGAACTGATCGACGTGTACAGCCTGTGAGAATTCGGAAGTAATGGATTTGAGGAAAGGACTGTGCAACATCATTTTGAAGAGCAGAGAGCAAGTGTAATTTAAAAAGAAGCATAGAAACATAGATCCACGGCAGGCAAATATGCAGAAAGAGGCAAGAATAGAGAGAGAGTGAGAGAAAGAGAGAGAGACAGAGAGAGGGGTGGAATCATGCAGCATGGAAACAAACTCTACCATCCAACTAGTCTTCGCTGACCATGTTCCTAAACTAAACAAATTCCACCTGTCCGTGTTTGGCACATATCCTTCCAAACCTCTCCTGTTCATGCACTTATCCAAATTTCTTTCCAATGTTGGAACTTTAACTGCATCCAGCACTTCCCGTGGCAGTTCATTCCACACACTAACTAGTCTATCTATAAAAAAAAAAGTTGTCCATACGTCCTTTTTAAATCTTTCTCCTCTCACCTTAAAAATGTGCTTCTTAGAATTGAACTCCCCCAGTGTAGGGAAAAGACCTATTGTATTTGCCTTACAGATGACCCTGATGATTTTATGTTCTGCTGTATACAAGGTCCTGGGAACAGCCCGCAATGACTATTTTGGTATATCAATGAATAGAGCAAAAGTCTTTAATCCCAACATTAAGGATCAAGATATTTCTTCGAAAAACCTTACAAACAATAACTTCACTTTGGATTTCAGGACATTAATAATGCCAGATATTGGGACATACTCATGTGCATAGAGATACAGTGAGAGAGATCAGAACCAGATGATGTGCAAAATTTTAAGAAAGGTAACGTAACATTTTCCGTAATTCACAAAGCAGCAACTCACCCACAGCTGTCAACAGCTCATAGAGTCAGATTACTGTATAGAGCAGGGGAGACCATTTGGCATTTCGTATCTCTGCCTAGACCCAAATACGTCTCAATAAGTCCATCTCAACCATTACTTCCACAGAGCTGAGAGTTTTATCCTCCAATATTTTAATACAACTATCTGATTACTGTATAAAAGCAATGCTTTCTTTTCCACTCTCCCATTATTTTATCGTGTGCTCTGCAAGGTTCATATCCAGAAGTTCACTTTTTTTACGTATTCACAATCATATGCATTTGTTGCAAAAAAGGTGTAGAATTAGAAGCAGGCCATTCAGCCTATCGATACTGCTCCATCACGCATTGTGCTCATGACTGGTCTAATAACCCGCAACTCTACTTTCCAACATTTTCACATGTTAATCAATTCACTTACTTTGTTTATCAATCTGTCTAAGTCAGGCTTGAATACATTAACTTATCCAGCCTTAAATGACCTCTGTGGTAAATAATTACACAGATTGATTCAATTCCGATAGCAGAAATTCCTCCGTATATCTCTCTAAAATTTGTGAATTCTTTCTGGAGGCACATACGGGAATGCTAAGAATTGAAAAACTTACTCCTCTCCCTCTCTCTCCACCCCGCTGTATCAGCCCCACACCGACACCCGTGTTTCTCCCAAGTGTAAAAGTATACACTGCCACCCTCTGCTGGACAATGGAACCCCTTCACAACATACTCCTGCACAGGAGGAGGCTAAAAAAAAAACTCTCACGTATTCCGCCACAATGTGGACAACAGTTCAGAGCCCCTATCAAAATGATAGCCAGCTCACTCTCCGTTTGTTTTGTTCTGCACTCGCATTTCAAGCTCAACCTACCTCTTACCTTCAAGCCTGTTTTTCTAACTTTTTTAATTCATTCATGAGATGTGGGCGCCACTAGTGAGAACAGCAATTATTACCCATCCCTAATTGCTCAGAGGTAGTAAAGAGTCAACAACATTGCTGTAGGTCTGGAGTCACATGTAGGCCAGACCTGGTAAAGGAGATTTCCTTCCCAAAAGGAAATTAGTGAACCAGATGGGTTTTGCTGACAATTGACAATAATTTCATGGTCATCATTAGACTCTTAATTTCACAAAATTATCGAATTCAAATTCCACCATCTGCAATGCTGGGATTCAAACCCAGGTCCCCAGAACATAGCTTCACCCCTGAATTAATACACTAACGATAAGACCACTAGGCCATCGCCTACCCCTATTTTTCAAACAATTCGCGAGGTCTCCCTGAATCCTATTTGATCGAGCCTCACTAGACAGTCTACCATGTGGAACCTTGTTGACGGCCTTGCTACAGTCTATATGGACAACATCTACCACTCTGCTTTCATCTATCTTCTCGGACAACTCTGACAAAAACTCAATCAATGTTCGGGTAGTGGCGGATTGCCTTGATTTCCTACTAAATAATCGGCTTTCTGGTTCAATATTGGCAGGGGCAATTATTCATCAGAGAAGTATACCAGACCCATGCTTGTGGCAAAATGAGTGGATCAGCTGTAAAGGAGGGGATGAAGAAGAAAGGAAGGCAGTAGTGGCAGGGGATTCTTTAATCAGAAGACAAGCAATATATATGTAGCAGTACAAATGGTCATTGAACCCTGAAGAATAATGTTGCCTCCTTGTTGCCAGGATCAGCACTATCAAAGAGAAGCGACAGGAAATTCTTCTGGGAGAGAGACAAACAACTAGGGATTATGATCCATGTTGACATCATTGCCTCGGGTAGGAAGGAGCAATACAGTCCAGAATGCAAACTTTCGGAAACAATGAAGTATTTAGCATCTGGAATACGCTGACCTGAAAATGGTGGATAAAAGTTCAATTGAGACATTCAAGAGGGCATTGGATGGTTATACAAATAGAGTGCGGGGCTATGGGGGAAAAGACATGAGTTTAACATGAGGTAAAAGAACAGCTGCAGTCATGATTGGTTGAATGACTTCCAACTGCGCCATAACAATTCTGTCATTTTGCGGTGTCTCATATCTACCACAGGTAGGCAACGTGAGAGCAGGGTCAGTTCTGCAAACTCCTGTAGTCCTGCATCTCCTGCAATGTTCAATCAATATTTGGAAATGTAATTCTCTTCCATAACATTCAAATGTGGAAAAATATCAAGTATGGCCCTACCGTCCTTCGTAATAAATGGGATAATGACCCATTGGTATAGAGTACTTAAGCAGATTTCTATTTCAATTCAATCATGAAATGTGGAAATCTCTGGCTATGCCATTGATTACTATTGTCCATTCCTAATGACATTGACGATGATAGTTGAATTCCTTCCTGAACCATTTCACTCCTCAGGATATCAGGATACCGAGAGTGTTTACTTTTTTTTTTCTGAAGGGGGCAGTTATCCGATGTTGATTCAGCGACTATGAATGAAGAATGGCAATTTTTATATTTATTTATTCATGGGATGAGGGATTCTCCTGCTTGGCCAGTATATACCACCCATCCCTAACTTACCAGAAAGCAGTTCAGTATAGTACCAAACTAGCCATTGTAGGCCCTCCTGGTACTTTTTCATTACCAGTACATGGTGTCATTACGAAGAACCGCTGGTTTTACAGGTCGATCTCAGAGTCTGTATGGTGAATTGTGAGGTGATGCATTTTGGAAGGTCAAGTACAGGCGGAACTCATACAGTAAATAGCATAACATTCAGGAATATTGATATGCAGAAGGAAAGAAGTGCAGGCCCACAGATCACTGAAGGTGGCAGCACAGGTAGAAAAGGTTGTAACAATGGCTGATGGTTGTCCTTGCCTTCATTGGAAGGGGCACTGAGTATAAGGATTGACAAGTTATGCTGTTGCTTTATAGAACATTAGTTAGGCCACACTTGGAATATTGTGTACAGATCTGGTTACAATACTACCACAAGGATGTGGATGCTTTGGAATGGATACCAAAATGAATTGCCAGGATGATGTCTAGTGTGGGGGATTTTAGCAATGAAGAGAGGTTGGATAGACTGAGTTTTTTTTCACTGGAACGCAGGAAATTGAGGGAGGACCGAATAGGTTTTTATGAGATTGTGAATGGCATGGATAGAATGGAAAACGTGAGTCCATTTTCCCAGTCTGGAAGGGTAAATTCCGAGGGGACACTTGTTCTAGGTGCAAGGGGGTAAGTTTAAAAGAGATGTGGGAGGTATATTTTTAACACAAAGAGTGGTGAATGCCTGGAACGCGTTGCCAGGGGAGGTGGTAAACACAACAGCAGCATTCAAGAATCACCTGGACGAAGACATAAACGGGAAGTGAATACAAGGATATAGAACCAGTAGGTGAAGACAGTTTTAGCATGGAAGAGCAAAATGTGACGCAGCAGGCCTGCAGGGCCGAAGGGCTTGTACCTGTGCTCTATTGTTCTTTGTATGGACACCTATTAAGTTTAAACAGAATTCATTAAACTGGAGTGATTCCAGCTCGTCTAACTCTATTAGGGAAGGAATTAATGGAGAAAACGAAAACCTTATTAAATTGGGGAAATAAATGTTTGGAGAGACACACGAGGCAAGGAATCAAGAAGGAGAGTGAGAGACCATGTTGAAATTTATAAGATTCTGAGGTGAATTCACAAGGTGGTTGCAGTGAGGTTATTTCTCCTTGAGGGAGTGTAAAGAACCAGAGTGAATATATATCAGAGATAGTCGGAACTGCAGATGCTGGAGAATCCGAGATAACAAGGTGTAGAGCTGGATGAACACAGCAGGCCAAGCAGCATCATAGGAGCAGAAAGGCTGACGTTTCGGGCCTAGACCCTTCAAGGGTTGTTGTCTTGAATATATATCAGACTGCTTATCATTCAGTTGGTCAGAGAGGAGGTGGAATTTCTTCTGTCAGTGGATCGTGAATCAATGGGATTCTTTACCACAGACACCTGCCGAAATCGGGTCATTAAACATATTTACCGCTGAGATAGAAAAATTTTCTAATCAGTAAGGGATCAACGGCTATGCAGAGGAAAGGCCAAAAAATTGAGTTGACGATGATGAGAACACCCATGATCTGACTGAATGGCGAAGTAGTCTCAATGTAACGACTGGACTAAATTTTCTCCTACGTCTTATAGTGGTATTGTCTATTAATCGCAGTCTGTTGGTTCCTTTCAGCATCCTTGCCTTCGTCTCTCTTCTCCTTTTGGCGTTTCCCTATCTCAGTCTGTACATGTCAGTGCACAAACAGTATGTGCTACTGGTGGACCTGTAACAGTTCTTTTCACTTTCACATTGCTGTTTGTGTGTTTTCTGTGTGCGGCTCTCGGCATCATTTCTTTCATCACAACAGTGACTTCACTCCGAGAAAACTCACTGCCTGCAAAATGTTCTAAAATGTCCACTGATTAGAATGTAAGTTATGCAAAATACGGAGAATATAATACTGAGAACGATTACTGCAACGACTCCTGTCGCAATAAGGTCAATTCAAAACATGGAGCACACAAGTTGTTAGTATGATGGGAACCTGTTCACTTGGCTGCATGCATCAATCAGATTCAAGAAACCACAAGAAATTCCTCACTAGCCATCATGAAGCAACCATTTTGATTACCGTCCCACAGCCAACTGAAACAAACATTCACTGTGTAGCGGGCCAGAGGGATTGCAGAGGAAAATGTCCGCAAGCAGCACTGTGGTAACTCATCCTGCCTGTTTCTAAACGTGGTAACAATATAATTACCCTCCATGGTATCAGTCACAGTGACCTCGTGGAATTTCTCTTAAGAGGCAAGTGACAATCTGTTTAACCTCTACAGCATCAACTTCTTACATCAGAACTTTCACCCTCCTTATTTGAAGAAGGGAGGCAGAGAAGAAATGAGCTGCTAATTTTAGCATCAAGAACTTTATATTGCTTAGAAGTTGACAGTCTAGAAGAAGGTTATCTTCAAGCGAATATATGAAGATGGTACAGTATCGACGACATGGTCCTTCAGAACCTGTTCCATATTCACTAAGATCATGGCTGACCTCAGTTTACATCTAACTCTACATGTCTGCAATTTGCCAATAATCTTGCAACCTCTTGGTCATCAGGAATCCGCCTACTGCTATCAGAACAATATTTCAAGATTCTGCATCCACGGCATTTTCTGGAAGGAAATTCGAAAACTCATAACCCATTGAAAGAAAAGGGCACAGTTTCTCATTTCTTTCTGAAGTGGCGCTAACCCATACATAAACATTCCTAGTTCTAGATTCCTGCACAAGAGGGGACATCATTTCCACTCCTGCCTGATCACGTCCCCTCAGGATCATTCATGTTTCCCTTCAGTCACATCTGACTATTCTCAACGAGACAGGATACAGGATCATCACCGACGCGGACGCAACTCCACCCACCGCCGACGCCGGCACAACTCCACCCACCGCCGACGCCGGCACAACTCCGCCCACAGCCGACGCCGGCACAACTCCGCCCACAGCCGACGCCGACTCAACTCCGCCCACAGCCGACGCCGACGCAACTCCGCCCACAGTGTCCACAGCCAGCAGCTCCAGAGGAGACAGCAGCACCCAGCCCTGCCGAGTCTTCGCCTTCCCCCCAGACCTACCCCTTACGGAGGACGAACGGTCGGTCCTCAGTAAAGGGCTCACCTTTGTCCCCCTCCACCCACAGATCAACGAATACCGCTCACGCTTGGACATAGAGCAGTTTTTCCGCCGCCTCCGCCTCCACGCTTACTTCTTTAACCGTGAACCTAACCCTCCCTCTACTGACCCCTTCTCCCGCTTCCAACACACCCCCTCCTCCTGGACACCACCCCAAGGCCTCCTACCCTCCCTCGACCTCTTCATCTCCAACTGCCGTCGAGACATCAATCGCCTCAACCTCTCCACCCCTCTCACTCGCTCCAACCTCTCCCCTGCAGAACGTGCAGCCCTCCGCTCCGTCCGCTCCAATCCCAACCTCACCATAAAACCCGCGGACAAGGGAGGCGCAGTTGTAATATGGCGCACTGACCTCTACATCAGTGGTTTGGGATGCGGTAGGGGGAGGGGAGATTTTGAAACTTGTGATGTCCACATTGATACCATTGGGCTGCAGGGTTCCCAAGTGGAATATCAATGCAAACAGAAAATTGAGAGTCACTGCTTGCCACACCGAAAAAAAATCAGTCTGAATACACACACTAGGTCAGTGTAAGGATTAGACAGGAGTCAGTGTGAGAACTGCAGATTGTATTAGTGTAGGGAATGCAGAGTGAATCAGTTTGGGCATGGCACAGGTGTTCAGTATTGTGCTGACAGAGTTGTTGAGTGTGTGGATCAAGAAATGAACCGGGGATTACAGCGACCGTTTGTTGGAGTTACAGAGCTTATTCGCATGGGAATTAAAGACTGGGTCAGTGTGAGGAGGACAGAAATATTCAGTGTGGGTTTACAGAGGTGTTCAGTGTTTCGAATGCAGAATCATCATCGTGAGGATGAAATAATTGGTCGGAGTGGGAATTTTGGATGAAGTTCGTGACAGTCAGCGTGGAGATTACAGAGGTGGTCAGGAGTGGAGTAGCGAGGGTGTCAGAGTGGGGATTGCTGAGATGCTTAATTTTCGCACAGAGCATGGTAATCTATGTCGCAATGTAATTTAAAATTGAAGCCATGTCAAAAGATTTCGGATATGTTCCACATAGGGAGTAAAAGCGAAAAATTCACAAACTTTTGTTTTTCTTTAAATTACAAAATTTTAAAAGAATATACAATATTGAGTCGGAAGGCGCCTGGGGGAATTTTAGAAAGCTGAGTTCAAAAATCTGCAGGACAATGATTGGAGAGACATTTTGTTACAACAGGCAGAGAGGCGATAGCAAAATGATACCTCGAGGTGCAGTATGGACAGAGCTTCAATGTCAGTATTTACCCAATCGCCACCAGTCTCCGTATCTCAGTGTTTATCTGTGTGTCCAACAGACATCGATTGATCGATCAGTCTGTCTGTCTATTTATCTGTCTATCTATCTATCTACCTATCGATATATATAGATATATATATATATACACACACATATATATATGTACATATATATATCCATATATACATATACACACATATACATATACATATATATACAATATAAATGTTGTTAGCATATCTCTGCGTGTCTGACTATTTGGTTGTTTGATTCATAGAATCCTTAGCCAACAGCTGAGAGACTGTGAAACTGACAGCTCTGTAGGTGTTGGCCAGAGACTATTTAAAGCATTTTCCAGCAAATATGGCACTGTCACTGAAGCCGATGGTACAGCAGATGATAATGTATTGGGAGCCCAGGGAGAGAGGCAGCCTGTAACAGGACAGACAGGCACTCTCATCCTCTCTATCGGAGCAGGTGAGGACGACACTTAGTCCATTCATTGCTGTCACTTCTGCGTTTGGCTGGTGAGTGAGCTAAACAGACAGATTCACTGAAGTACACAAATAACAGAGCTTTGTGTTAGGATGTGTTTAATCCACGGGTGGTTGGGCAAGTAGAGGTCACACATTCTAGAGGTGAAACAAAGGAAAAGAAAAAGGAATATAATTTTAAAATTAGTACGTTTATATGGTTCAGAAAGTGGTTTTAGGAAGCCGTTAAGATCATTGCTTTGATCATGTCGCCATATGAAGAGGATACAAGAGTGGGCCACTCAGCACGTGAGAGCCTGTTCCACCATTCAATAAGATCATGGCTGATCGGAATTTAACCTTAATTCTACATTCCTGCTCACCCCGATAATCTTTCATTCCATTAGTCGTCAATAATCTGTCTAACTTTGTCTTTAAAATATTTAAAGATCTTGTATCCAATGTCTTTTGAGAAATAGATTTCCAAATACTCAAGTCTCATTGAACGAAAATACATGCTTTCTCATCTCTGCCTTATATGGACGCTCATTTCTAAACTGGACGCATCCTTCCAGGTAGAAAATTGCATAGCGAATCCGTGATCTGAATGCCAGTTAACAGAGTGTTCCTGTAGTCAGGTTAAAATGGTGAAGCTGCACAAAGCTAAACAAGATACTGGTGCTGCAGGTCATTGTCAATGAGAAGTTTTCCCCAACCAGAGGAGATTTTGTGATCCTTTATTTGGTCCAAGAGCTCTGTATCATGCAATTAAACTCTATGGACGAAATGATTAAAGGTGATAATAATGCAAACGTTCAGCTCCCTGGACACATATTGAATTTCCAAATAGCGAAAGAGGCCATTCATTGCTACGAGCATATCCTATCTTTATTCATGCACCGTGCTTCTTATCAAACTGTTCAAATAATTCTCTATTATTTTCTCTTTGCTGTGTTTTTCTGTCTATCTATTAAAGCATCTTCAGCATTCACTTCATCACTATCATCTGTCAGAGTCCCAGGTTCTCGATAATCACTGAATGAAAATGAGTTGTTTCAAACTCTCATGTGCAAATATTACATGATTCTTAATTAATGAGCATCCAGTGTGTATCAATTTCCAAATCAACCTGTTCTGAGATGTTATTGCATCTCTCTAAAGTAGGTGAGTCTAGAACCCAAATCTACTCGACCCAGGCGTTGAGCCACTACTATGACACAATCGCAGTCTGAAGAACCTCAAATGCAAATCATTCAAATAATGAGGATAATCAATGTTATTGTACCTCCACATTCATGTCCTATTCACATGACAACAATGAACGGTAGCTCTTCGCTTTATAGAGCACAGAAGGCAAGAGCAGGAATTTCAGCTGTTATATTTCCTGTCGCACACTGACTAAAAATCAAAGATACTGAGCATATGACTTAACACGAGAGAGCAGTCGTGGAGTCAGAAACGAAAATAATGATCTTGAAAATGTAACTGAAAGGATACTCAATGAGTTGAGGATTAAGACATTAACTGCAGGCTTTTGTTTGTGTTCGATTGTGGTGGCTGAAATCCAAATGGTGAGCTGAGCTCACTAATAAAGACAGAACGCATCAGAAGCAAAGAATGAAGATGAAACCAAACATTTAGGGCTGTCGCCGATTGGTGTGAAAATGGTATTGAGTGACACATAGTTAAACCAACAGAGGAGATCACATGAGAAACAGTTGGCCGTGATACCGGGAGACACCAGGAGGAGGAGATTTATGCCAAGTAAAGTATAAGAATACGACTGATAGTTACATAGTTATGTTACACGCAAACAAACACACATCCACGCACACGCAAAAACACGCACACACACAGAGAGAGAGAGAGAAAGAGAGAGAGACGGGTGCCATGATATGTTCTAAGCAGAGAGTAAGTTCTATGTGATCACCTCAGTGATGGAAGGATTGGTTCAACATTCTGTCATTATATCCAAATTAGTTTCTTCTGTGACACTCATTCTAAAGCCTCCGCCTTCAGCAAAAAGACTTAGTGTCTCTGGATGTTCGCACCACAATACATTGTGTTGAAGGTAAAGGCTTGAAACTAAGAAAATGAAAGCTCTCACACAGTTCATTGTCCACAACTCGGAAGATAGCAGATTGATCAGGGTGAAGGTTAGAAAAGGTGCATTCTCATGATTGTCTTCTCGCTTTGTCTCCTGGTCAGGGTCTGCAACTTATTTTCTCAGCAGCTCCAGGAAGCAGTTAAGTGACAGTTTGTTCCGAGATTATTTTGGTTTCCTCTTGGTGTGAATTTGGGCTAGAGACAGCACATTGTAGCTGCCCGGGATTCTCCACAAATTTCAACAGGCAGAGATACATTTATCATACAAAGGCATGTTTTGTTTTTTTTTTTTTTCTTGACGTGGCTGAGACTGTTTCTCATCACCGTGTAGTCTCCAAAATCGCAGTCATTCACGGCAGCATGAGTCAGCTGTAGTCCAGTTATACACAAATTGGCGAATTTCTTCGATGTCTGAAGATCTACAGAAAAGTGATCTCGAGCAGAATCTGCTTTATAAACTTTATTACCAGTACCCTTCCTCAGAATATATTCAGGCTGTGTGACTGAGTGTTGTCGGTACCAGAATAATACATACTTCCTCCATATAGCATCATAGGTACAGCTAAGTATCACAGCCTCTCCTTCTCTCCCAAGATCTGAGGAGAGTGACTGAGTAAAAGAATCTTCAAATCTCAGATTTGAAACAGAAAACAAATATCAATTGAAAAATGTCTGGCTGGCATCAGTTTAACATATAATTTGACAAAAAACGGCACATGCATTTCCTCCACATTTACCTGTTAGAAATGGTGCCCACAAATTACAGTTACTGAGTGACCACATTTTCGCTGTCCTCTGTTTAACAGGACAGCCGGATATCTGAAGTTACCTATACTAAAACCCCGCCCTCAGTTTGATCCAGTCGTGCCTCTTCATGTTCCACGTCCCTGTTTTGTATTGAAGGAAACTGGCTCTTGCAGAACTGGCAAACCTCGAACTGTGCTACTGTCTCTGTCCTTAAAACAGAGCGCTGAGAATTCTGATCCATTGACTTCAGCCATAATCAGCAATTCCCTAGATTCTCAGCACATTCACTCGCAAAGCTCTTGTTCATTTTCTGCCTCACTTCCCAGTTGGCGCCATCTCTTCCAACAACCAGTTGATGAGAGGCTCAAACTGTCCACGAACACCACCTGTAAAATTTGCAATTCGCATGTAATCGTTATGGACACAAAAACTGCCCTTCTCAAATTTCAATCCCTCACATCCCACCTCCCGCATCACTAAACTCAATTGTAACCATATATAGCAGCATTTCTGATATCACTTTAACCAAATACCAATTTATTCTGAATCTCTATTGCAGTTTCTCTGTATTCGGGATCAAGATAATAACTCTCCTTTTGGATCCTCTCAGCATTATTCACTCATCCCAGTCTCACCTACCCTCTGTGGGTGTTTTTGTGTCTCATTGAACAGGACTCACTGTACATCCAAATAAAGTCACAGTTGCTGTCCTAAGTACTAGCACCCTACGTGTCTGTTTGTGTGAGTCGTTAAGTTTGTTTATGTCTGTGTATGTGTGTGAGCGTATGTTTGTATTTATTTGTATGCACCTATACCTGCGTCCATGTGTGTGCCCGAGTGTGAATGTGTGTCTCTGGGTTTCTGTGTGTTTGTTTCTGTGCTTGTACTTGCACAACTGTGCATTCTGGTGTGAGTGCTCAAGTTAATGAATCTGTGTATCTATGAATGTTTGAATGTGTATATTTGTTGTCATGTATTTGCGTTTATGTTTCACTGTGTTTGCAGTTATAACGCCTGTTGTTCTATCTGTCTCAGTGCCTGATTGAAAACACGTTCAAAAGATTACAAACGTTCTGCTAGAGGTTATTTCAGGAGTATAACGTCAGTACAGAAGTTACTGGCATTCACGTTGGGAAGTTAGTTGTCTAGAGGGATGATAATGAATGAATTAATGGAAAAAATTCAGCCTATTCCCTTGAACTTGATAAAATTCGACCATCTGCTGCCGCATCTCCGCTACTGCATAAGAGGATCACCAAACTCATCGGGTATCCACTCAGAGGGAGGAGAGCCACACACAGCACCGTTCAAACTGACAGTAGCATCAGCTCACAAACACGAGGTACTGTGCACGTTCTTTGGTGCTGTCAATCCAGATGTCCAGTTTACATTTATAGATGAGCTTGTGATGTTTTAGTGTTTCTTCTGTCCTTTATTTCTCTTTGCACCAATACCTGTCGTTCTGAACAACCCTTTCTCCATCTCCAATATCAATTTCCCGAAATCACAGACCACAGTTTGGTTGAGAGGGTGCATTTGCTAGGAGTCAGTTTGTGGATCAGGGAAAGTTTGTACACACTGGAAAGATCGCACAATTCAATGAGGCTAACCATTATAAAGGATAACAATTTATATTCACCCCAGTGTCGGTTCTACTTCAGGCTCTCCTCCCAACTGCTGGATAATGTTCCTGTATTCTTGATTTGTTTGTGACTGTTGGCAGACCGGAGATTCATCTCCACCCTGGATACGAAAGTGTGCAGCTACACCCAATAAAACTCCACCAACGTAATATAAATTTAGGTTACGTTATTCCGTGGCTTCATGGCTGCAGGGAAATGACTGTAAACAAAAATACATCGTGTTTATCAGAAAAATAATATTTCTTTAGTGTATAATCAAGCTGCATGGAGGGCTCTTGTATCGTTGTGGGCAGAGTGTCTACCTTTGAGTCGTGAAGCCCGTATATATGTTCCACCCGCTCTAGAGGTGTGCCATGAATATCGGGCAGCTTAAAGCAGAAAAATTGTTTCCATCTGTGGAAGAATCTAGAACCAGAGGGCGCAATCTTATAATAAGGAGCCACGCATTTCAGCCAGAGATTAGGAAAAACATTTGCTGTCAGAAGGAAATTAATCTAAGGAATTATTTAGCACAAAGACTGGGTTGCTAATTATGCTCAAGCCTGAGGTGTAAAAATGTATTAGCATTAGGAGAAACAACGATTATGAGAAAAAAGACAGGAGAGTCGATTTGATGATTATCAGATGTGCGATGATTTCATGTCTTGATGGGCTGAGTGGCCTAGTTTTGCGTCTATGTTTTCTGCTCTTAAGGCCTTCTTAATGCAACCAAGTGAGAGAAGGACTGTGGGCATGTACTTTTACGCAGTGGCTTGTTTAAAGTTGGGATATGACCAAGTTCCTGCTAGAGAGGAAAGAAAGCAATGTTTTTAGACTGTAACCATATAAATATTCAGACAAACTGCCGAGTCTGAACAAATACTAGTAGGACAGGAATCATTGATCAGTAACTTGAAACAGAAAGTGAGAAATATGAGGGGCCAAATGGTCTATTTTTGCTCTCTGTAATAAGTTGATTTGATGAACTGCTGTAAGTTTATTGGGGCTTTCAGTGAAAATCGGGGAGAGTACTACATTTAGTCTTGTCGGTTTTTGTACAGGTCTGTCTCTGATCTGTTTCACTGTGTCCTTGCACAATAATATGTCGTGCTGTCTGACATCCTCAACGTCTTGATATTCAAAGTGAAGATGTTGTTTTCTAGGTCTTTGGAAGCAATAATTCGTCCTCTAACCTCTGAATTATAATTGTTGTTGCTTTCACTGTAGTATCAAACTAGCCATTTCAGGCCATTCCCGGGGCGTCCACTGTACCAGAACATGTTGTAGTTGCCCAAATCGACGCCGCTGGTTTTACAGGTCAGTCTCAGAGTCTGCCAAGGGACCCATGGCTCTCTCTCCAGCTGCGTCAAGATCCCCATTGACTCAGCACCTAGTAAAGGAAAACAGTATTCATCAAACTAGTGTGACTCTCCCCAGGAAGTGAATTAACAGAGAACCTGAAAACCTCTTAAAACGTAGGGGGAAAGTAATTGAAGGTACTCACTGGATAAGAAAGCAAGAATGAGAACAATAGACCTGGGCAACATCACGCTTCCCGTGGCTGTGTTAAATGAGACAATTTGTCCTCCACTCACTCATTGATAAAGCAGTTTGGCGGATCCTCCGTTACAGATGTTTATGGAGCGACAGAAGGGAGGGCGGGTTTCAAGACAAAAGTTATTGGTCGATTAAAATCGACGTCTGAGACAAATAAAATAAGGTTCTGCCCATGCGTAAAGGGCTGCGCAACAGCACCGCCTCACTGCCAACACTGGGAGAAAAGAAAGAACTGGGAGTCACTGCTTGCCACTCGGAAAGAGATTCAGTATCAATGCGCACTCAGGATCAGGGTAAAAGTTACAGTTTTGCTCAGTTTAGGGACTACAGAGTGCTGACGTGGTTGTTCATTGTGGGATGTCAGGAGTCGGTCAGGGTGGGGATCTTATGGGTGATAAGTGAGGGGATTACAACGAGAGCTAATGTTGGAATTACAAAGTTAGTTCGTGTGGGAATATTGGAATGTGTTAGTGTGGGGATGAAAGAGGTATTCAGTCTGAAAATTGCATATATGGTCAATGATTGAATTGCACAGTAATCAGCGTGGGGAAGACAGAGGTAATGGTTGTGGGGTTTTAGGAGCAGTCATTTTCGAGATTACTGAGGTGATCAGTGTGGAGATTTAAGAGGGGCTCAGTCTGGAACTTACAAAAGATGTGAGGAGGGGAGTAGCGAGGGTGTCAATGTGGATCTTACAGAGATGTTCAATTTTCGCAGAGAACATGGTAATACAAGAAGCGATTTTGTTTAAGATTGAAGCCATTTCAAAAGCTTTTGGATATTCTCCACATCGGGAGTAAAATCTACTTACATGCTTTTTTCTCGACGTTAAGAAATTAACGAATGATAATGAAATATGAGAACGACACCAGGGAGAATTTTAGAAACTTGATTCGAAAAATCTGCAGGGCGATGATTTTGCCAGAACAATCGGAGTGGCGACAGCAAAATGATACCTGGATGTACAGTACTGACATAATTTCATTGTAGGTATTTACCTGAATTCTTATTAATCCTTTTCCCTTGGTGTTTAGCTGTGTGTTCAACAGCCGGTAAGATGATTGTTAGAGTCGTATGAACATAAGAAGAGAATACAAGAGTGGTCACTTGACTCTTTAGAGCCTATTCCGCCATTCAGTAAGATCATGGTTGACCTGAATTTAATCTCAACTCTACATTCCTACACAACCTTGATAATCTTTCATTCCCTTGATCGTTAATAATCTGTCTAAAACTGACTTTAAAGTTCTTAAAGCTTTCGTATACAATGCCTTTTGCGAAATGGAATTCCAAAGATTCAAACCCATTGAATGCAAAGCATGTTTTCTCATACCTGTCTTACATGGACACTCAGTTATTTCTCAACTAGACACATCCTTTCGGGTTGACAAGAGGACAGCGAATCTGTGGTCTTAGTGTTAATTATGGTAGTGCTCCTCTGGTCAGGTTAAGAGGGTAAAGCTGCTCGAAGTTGAGCAAGATTCTGTAGTTCATTGTCACTGAGAAGACATCCGCAACCACCAGCACCAGATGTGACTGCGTGATCGGTTCTTTGGCCAAGAACTCCGTAGCATGGTATCAAACCCCATGGGAGAAATGATGAGAGGAAATCATAATGCAAACATACAGCTCCGTGGACACACATTGTCGTTCATTCCAATGGGTATATCCTTTTGTATATTGATGCACCGTGTTTCTTCTCAAACTCTTCAAATAAATGTATTTTTCTTTCTCTCTGCTGTGTTTTTCTACCTATCCATTAAATCATCTTCGGCAATTACTTCACCTCCATCAGGTATCAGAGTCCCAGGTTCTCAAGAATCATTCAGTGAAAATTAATTGTTTCGAACTCCCATGTGGAAATATCAAGTGAATCTTAACCAATGATAATCTAGAGTGTACCCTTTTCAAATCAGCATGTTCTGAGATTTTATTATATGTCTCGAGAGCAGATGAGTCTAGAACCCGGATCTACTTCACCCAGGTGTAGTGACATTACCACCACACACTTGCACTCTGATGAATCTGAACTGAAACTCATCCGGGATGAATACAGTCAGGATAATAAAGATAATCAATATTAAATGCACTTTCATATTCATGTTCTATTCACAGAACTATGATAATGAAATGAGCAGCAGTTCTTCGCTTTATAGAGCATAGCAGAGCAGGAAGTGCCACTGTTATACTTCTAGTCACACATTAAACAAAATAATCGAAGACCCTGGACATATTAGTTAAACCTAGAGAAAAATAGTGGAGTCCGTAACGAAAGTAATCATCTTGAAAATGTAGTTCAAAAGAACACTCGATAAATTGAAACATAAGACATCGCATGTAGCCGTGTTTTTGTTCGATTCTGGTGCCTCAAAACATACTGATGCCGAGTTCAGTGATACAGACTGAACCCAACAGGAAACAATGAAGATTAAACCGAAGGTAGGGAGATGGAAATAGAGTGACAGAAACAGGGCACTGAGTGGCACATAGTTAAATCAACAGGGGAGATCCAATGTGAGACAGTTAGCAGTGGTACCAAGAGAGACCAGGAGATGAAAACTGACGCAAAGTACAGCTCAGGAGTAGTAGTGGCCCCCATTCTAAAGCCCACATTCAGACACAGATTTAGTGTCTGTGGATGCTCGCACCACATTGCCTTCTGTCGGAGGTGAGGATGTGAAACTCGGAAATTGAGAGTTCTCTCCCAGTTCACGGTCTAAACTTACATGTCAGCAAATTGTAGAGTGTGGGGATAAGAAAGGGTGCCTTCACGCATGAATCTCTTATCTTTCTGTGCAGAGAACAAAGTCTGCCATTTATTTTCTCAGCAGATCCAGGACGCAGTAAGGCGACCATTTGATCCGTGGTTAGTTCAGTTTCCTCTCAGTGAGAATTTGAGCTCGTAACAGAAATTTGGAGCTTTCCTGGATTCTACACAAATTCAGAAAGGTAGAGACATATCTATTGTCTGAAAGCATAGTTTCAATGTAAACATCGTCTGAGACTGTTTCACATTACCATGAGTTCCAACAACAGCAGCGATACATGGCAGTGTCTGTCACCTCTTGCCTGGTTATTGACAAACTGGGGGATTTCTTCGACGTCTGAAGATCTACACAGAAGAGGCCTTCAGCAAAATCTGCTTTATGCAATTTACTATCAGTACCTGTCCTCGATCTATATTCGTGCTGTGTGTCTGGCTGTTGTTGATACCAAACTAACACATTTGTGCCCATTGTGGTATCATAGGTGCAACTGAGAGTCACGGCCTCTCCTTCTCTTCGAAGATCTGAGGAGAATGACGAAATCACAATAACCCAGGCCTGAAAAGGAAAGCAATTATTAATTACAAAATGTCTGGCTGGCATCACTTACATATATAATTTGTGGAAAGAAAGTGATAATCCTTCCTCCACATTTACCTTGATAGAATCGATCCCCACCAAACAAAGATTAGCCACATTGTCGCTGTCCTCTGTGTAACAGGGCAGTCGGATAACTAAAAACGCTGGTTCTAAATCCCCGACCTCAGTATAACACTGTGTCTGGATGTTCGAGCTTACTGCTCGCTGTTGGAGGTAGATTGACTCTCAGTGATTTGATTTGACACATTTGACACTTTTCATAAAATGAAGCGAATTCATACACATTGGCTTCCATCCAGGATAATCATTTCCCCAGGTTCCTAGTATCCTTACTGGCAAGAGTTCATTTACTGTCTCACTTCCCAGTTGACGCCACTTATGCTATTAACCAGTTAAATGCCCCAAATTGCGAAATTTCTACAAGACACATAATCGTTGTGTTCCTACAAATAGCCCATTATCAAAATATAATCCCTCAAATCACACTTCCAGCATCACAGAAATCAATCTCAACCTAACAGAACCGCATCTCTGATTGTCATTTTTACGAGATTCCCTTTTTTGTTCCGGACGTCTGTTGTTGTGTCTCTGACGTCGGGCTCAAGATGATAACTCTCTTTCTCTTCTGGATCCTCTCAGAATTCTTCACTGACCTCAGTGTTACATGAATTCTGGCCCCTCTGTGGGTGATTAGTGTTCTGTTCTGACTAACTGAACACAGAGGACTAACTGAACCGGACGAAGTGTACATGTGAATAAAGTCAGAGTTGCTGTCTTCGGTCTTAGCACTGTCATTGTCTTTTGTGTGTGTCTGTACGTTTTGTGTGTGTGTGTGTGTGTGTGTATGTGTGTATGTGTGTGTGTGTATGTTTGTGTGTGTGTGTGTGTATGTGTGTGTGTGTGTAGTTCGAGTGAATATGTTTCATGTGTGCGCATGTGTATTTGTTTCTGTGTGTGCATTTGTGCACCTGTGCATTCCGGCGTACAAATGTTCAACTAAAGTGTTGTTTCACGATTAACGTGAGTATCTATGTTGTCTGGAAGGCTGATAATGAATGTGTTAATGAAAAAATATCTCTGTCTATTTGCTGATGTTCCTTCACAAAAGCATACTGTCCGGGTGCATAACGGCCTGGTATGGCAACTGCTCTGCCCAGGACCGTAAGAAAGTACAGAAGGTTGTGTGCACATCCCAGATCATCACAGAAGCCAACCGTCCATCCATGGACTCTATTAACGTGGCTCATTGGCGCGGAAAGGCTACCAACATCATCAAAGACCTATCGCACCCTGGTAATGAACTCCAACGATTTCTTCCATCAGGCAGAAGACATGGAAGCCTGAACACACGCACAAGTAGGTTCAGGAACTGCTTATTTCCGACTGTTATCAGACTGTTGAATGGGCTCTAGCCTCAAATAATGTAACCTGCAATGTAACCTGTATGTTTCTAAGTCTGTACATCCTTTGCTTGCTGTGATCTGCCTGTACCGCTCGGAAACAAAGCTTTTCAATGTATTTCAGTGCTCGTGACAATGAAATTAATCAAGTCAATCAAATAAAATGTGTTGAACGTGATAAAAAGCCACCATCTACTGGTGGATCTTCACTACTGCAGAAGAGGAACGTCATACTCCTCGGGGATTTACCGACAGGGAGGATTTTAGCACACAACACTATTCAAACTGACAGCAGAATCAAATCACACATGGGCAATGTGTGCAGTATTGCTGCTCACAGCTTGCATGTCCAGCTGATATTCAGAAATTCACTGAGGATATTTCAATTTTTCTTTTGTATATTTTATTCTGCTTTGCTCAGCTCCTACGCTCTGAACAACCCTGTTTCAATTTCCCATGTCACATTCCTGGAATCACAGTCCAGAATTTGTTAAGAATGAGTTTGCTCAGCGTTAGTTTGTGAATCAGACAAGATGTTTTTTAGATACTGGGCAGATCTCACAGTGTAAAGATCTTGCTTAATAAAACGGATAAAAGATTAGGTTCTCCTCAATGTTGGTTCTACTTCCGGCTGTTCTCCATACCACTGGAAAATATTCCTTCTTCCTTGATTTGTTGGTAACAATTGGTAGACCAGAGATTCATCTCCACCCCAGATGTTAAGATGTGCAACTACTAGTGAAACAATACTAATGTAACACAAAATTACATTATGTTATTTCAAAGTTTGATGTCTGCAGAGAAATGACTGTGAGCAAACATGCTTTGTGTTTATCAAAAAGAAAATACTTCCTCAGTATACAACCAAACTGCGTGGAGCACTCTTGTGGCGTCGTTGGTACTGTCCCGAAGTTTGAGTCAGGAGGCCTACATTCAGGTCTAAACTGCTGGAAAGGTGTGTAATGAAAACTTGGCAATTTTTGCAAAATAGTTGTTTCCACCGGTGGAAAGTCTGTGACCAGATGGCATAATCTTAAAAAAAGGGGTCACACATTTAAGACACAGACTAGTTGAAATTTCTTCTCTCAGAAGGAATTTAACCTGAGAAATCCTTCACCATAGAGTCTGGGTTGATAATTGCGTTCAAGGGTGAGATTTTTTTTAAAAAGTATTAGCAGTCAGGGAATTAAAAATTATGCAGAAAAGGCAGGAAAGTTGAACTGACATACATATTAGCATACATACAACAGAATGCAGATATGGAAACAGTCAGAGACCCAGGCTCTTGCACTTTGGTCAGTGTGTAGGTGGAGATATAACAATTGTTCTTTCTGCTCCGGCCTGTTCTGCATCATACGAAAGTTGATCCAGTGTTCATTTCGGTGTTCTGTCAAGAGGACATGAAAGTGGAGCAATTAAATTTAATTATCCCCAAGCTGAATATCATCATCTCAGAAGAGTTATGCTTTGGATTCTCACGGCTAAACGTCATGTGAAAGTTTCATATTTCCATCAAATCATTTACCTATCTCTCTCTCAGTCTTGGTGTCCCGTTTATCTTACGTTAGGTTTGTACTTTCCTCTGCGCTATGAAGTTGTCCAGTGCCCTGTACAATATCAGGGATTCTGTCTCTTACAGTCTCTACTTTCAAATCAGTTTATGAAGGGACTGTTGCATTGCATGCAGCACCGCGAGCGTGGTTAAGCTACAGAATCATTTCCCGGAATCCACAACTGACTGCTGTGAGACTGTTAAACTGACAGCGATGTTGGTTTTGATCAGACAGGAAGTGAAACATCTTCTGCCAATTGTGGCGCTGTCACTGAAACCGAACGTGCAACAGATAAAAATACACTGGGGGCCCAGAGTGAGAGACATTTAGTGCCAGGACGGGCAGGCACGATCCCACTCTCTGTACGAGTAGGTGAGGATAACAGTCTCTCCACTCTTAGCAGTCACCTCGGACTTCGGCTGGTGAGAGACCGATTCAGACAAACTCGCTGAAGGACACAGATAATAAAACTTTGTGTTAGGAAGTGGTCAATAGACAGAAGATTGTACAAACAGGATTCACATTCTTCAAATAATGAAGAGAAGTGGCAAATGGATTATGAGTTCATTGTTTTATCGTTAACAACTTCATATGGTTGAGATAATCACACTCCAGTTGATTGTTATGCTCATACGAACGTATGAAGAGGGTACAGAGAAGGCCACTCAGTGCATCATCGCCATTGAATACGATCAGGCTGATCTCATGTTAACTTCAACTGGACATCACTGCATATTTCTAATAATCTTTCATCACCTTGGTCATCAGCAATCTGTCTCTGCATTTAAAAATATATTTTATGATCCTGTATCCACTGCCTTCTTAGAAAAGACATTCCAAATTCTCATAATAAGCTGATGGGTAAAAAAAAAAAGGCCATTGTCTGCAATGGGCGCTCATCATTTTATTTTTCAATGACACAAAATTATTCATTCTCCGACAGGAGGAAAAATCCTTTCCACACCCACCTGATGAAGTCCTCTCAGCATCTTATATATTGCAGTTCATTTATGTCTGCCTCTTCTATACTCTTGAGGATATAGGCCCAGGAAATGTAGCTTTTCTATGCCTGTAGCAACCTTGAACGTACTTACAGCACAGCCTCTGTGGCAAATAATTTCATAGGTTCATTTTCCTCTGAATGCCTCCTCATCTCTACCTTAAATGTGTGCTTCCTTAGACTGAGATTGTGCATTCCACTCCTGGACATTCACGAGGGAAACGATATTTCTGCGTTTAAGTCAAGTTTTCATTACGCATTTCTGCAGCATGTGGGACTTGAAGGTAGATCTCCTGACTCAAAGTTAGTGATACTACTACAAAGTCAAAGATCCCTCCACGCAGCTTACTCGGATACTGAAGAATTAATCATATGGTGATAAATACAAGGCATGTTTACTCATGCTCACCTCTCTGTAGACCTCCAGGCGTTGAATAACAGAATGCAATTTTGTGTTTCATTCCTGATATTCTAATAGGAATGGTTCCACATTTTAGAGTTCAGGTTCGGAGACGAATGCCTGGTATGTTAATCGTCACAAACAAATCAAGAAACTAATCAAGTTTTCCATATTATGGAGACAGCTAACGGGGAGTTGAGAAGAATCAAACTTTGATTCTATTTTTAAGGATCAGATTCATTCCATTGTGAGATCTGTCGATTGTGTACGAGCTAACGTTCATATGGGCTATGACTCTGGTAAATTGACATGGGGGTAGCGGAAAGGACTTTTCAGAATGACAATCATCTCAGCAAAGGACAAAAGCGACATCAAAATATAAACAATGAATTTATGAACAAAAACAAAGGTTGCTGGAAAAGCTCAGCAGGTCTGGCAGCATCTGTGGAGGAGAAAACACAGTTAACGTTTCGGGTCCGGTGACCCTTCCTCAGAACCGGACCCGAAACGTTAAGTCTGTTTTCTCCTCCACAGATGCCGCCAGACCTGTTGAATTTTTCCAGCAACTTTGTTTTTGTTCCTGATTTACAGCATCCGCAGTTCTTTTGGTTTTTAATGAATTTATGAATTTCAGTTGGTTATGCAAGTTGAAAGAAGAAAAGACTGAGCATTACCCTTGTGTGAGAGTTAGTGCTATTTTCGGTTTGAATGGTATTGTTCATTGCTGCTCTCCCTGTGACTGAATCCATTATCAGTTTCACCTTTCTCTTGTGCAGTAAAGCATACTCACCAGCAGAGGGTAGAACTACATCGCGTTGAACTGAAGGGAGGGAAACAGGGAAAGAGACGATGAGAAATAAAACAGAAATTTCTGGAAAATCTCAGCAGGTCTGCCGGCATCTGTGGAGAGGAATCCGAGATAACGCTTTGGGTCATGTGAGACTTCCTAAGAACTGGTTTCTCTCCACAGACGTTTTCTCAAAGTGAATATTGAGAATCTGAGACTGACACATGGCGGGATAATGTGAACAGCGTAAATGCGTGTTTATTTTTTAAACTACCAGATATACTAGTACAGGGTGTGAAGGGAATAGACTTAACCAAAAAGAGTATGGGAAGAAACAGGATGTGTGAATATATACCAGGGTATGCCCATTGGAATGAACGGACATTTTTCCTATTGGGAAATTCAATGTGCTTCCAGGGAGCTGGTTGCAGGCACCCTTATCTTGTCTCATCATTCCTCCCAACAGGGCTTGATTTCATATTACAGAACGCCTGGCCAAAGATCGGATCACATAGTCTCCTCTGGCTGTGGAAGATTCTTCAGTGTTAAAGAGCTACAGCACCAGCACCTCTCTCAGCTTTGTGAAGTGGCACCAGTGGCGTGGTGGAGGAGAGACGCCGCTTCTGATCGTCATGTCGGGCAGCGTGGAGGATTGGGGCCACTCTTCACTGGGAACAGAAACAGTGTATTTCAATCACCAGTGACAGGAGGATGGTGTTGTTTACCACTGCCCGGTGATTATCACCATGTAACAACTCAAAGGGCAACCACTACACACCCTCCAGGCAGACAGGAACCAGACTGACAGCTTTGCTATATGAGCATCAACAACCTTATATAGGACCAACAATTACTGACTGAAAATGAATTATGTGAAGTTCCCTTGTTCAATTTGGAAATATTGCATGAATCAACATTGGCAAGAATCTAGAACACTTCCATTTTCTAAGCAACGTGTTGTTAGATGTTATCAGACACCTCTAGGGTAGATGACTCTCGAACCGGAATTAATTGGAACGCAAAGGAGAGATTCTACCACTGACATCAGTAGCTCCTCAGAGATACATACCAGTTAGTGATGTGTAAATGACCTGAGTGACTTCCATTCAGGCGCATGAGGGTAATCAATGTTAATCGCACCTCCATCTTCATGGCCTGTTGACAGGAGTACAACTTCGAAATAAACAATGGTTCTGCTCTTTATAGTGCACTACTGACAAACGAAACAGACAAGGAACGGTGGAGGACATCGAAACACAAAGTCTTCGAAACAAATATGTACAACTAAACGTCCATACAGACGCACACATGCATACACAGCAGCACAAAGGACTGAATGCACAAATGGAAACGGTCGGAAGTCCCGACCATTGCCTTTTAGATGGCGTGTAGGTGGAGGTATAACAACAGCACTTCCTGATCTGGTCTGTTGGGCACTATAAAGTGCAGAGCAACTGCTTATTTTGATGTTGCACTCTTAGAAATAGGACTTGAAGATGGAGGTGCAATTAACGTTGATTCCCCTTAAACTGAATGCAATCATTCCAGGTGAGTTACACTTTGAATTTTCACCCTTAACCGTCATGTAATCTTTTCACATTTTCATTCTGAGCCACCATTATTACTGGATTTGTAAAAGATTCCCTTTTTTATTCAATGTTAACACGTAAGGGAAAAACATTGGCGGCACTTTCTGCACCAATGAACATTTCCATCTGGAAGGACAAGGGCAGCAGACTAGTAGGAACACGATCAGTGCAAGCTCACTGCAAGCCAATCACCATCCTGACTTGGAAATGTATCACACTTCCTTCAGTGCCAATGGATCAATATTCTATCTTCCCTTCCTTTACGGTTTCCTGCGTCTACTTCCATCCATAGTGATTCATTCGTTTGAAAAGGCAGCTCACCACCACCTTTTCCAGAGGGAATGGGCTTGAGCAAAAAAAAAAACTATGCCAGCCAACAGCGACCACATGGTCCAAGGGAACAAAACAAAAACCATCAGCTAACAGCATCTTTCGGGAATCAAGTTGAGACATTTTCTCAAAGTAAATGTTGAGAATCTGAAACTCTGCTATATGATGGACTAATGTGAACGGTATGAACGTCATTTCTATTGGCAGATAGACAAGAGTTGTAAAGAGAATAATCTTCCTTTTTCTAAAAAATAATTTGAGAAGAAACTGGGTGTGTGTATGCATACCAAGATATGCCATTTGGAATGAACCGCTACTTTTTCCATTGGGAAATACAATGTGTTTCCAGGGAGCTGGATGGTTATACCCTTATCTCCTTTCATTATTTTTCCCGTGTAGGTTTGATTCCATGATACAAAGCTCCTGACCAAAGAGTGGATCACACAGTCTCCTCTGGCACTGGTGGCTGTAGAAGGCTCCTCAGCGACAATGAATCACAGAACCAGCCCCTTGCTCAATTTCGTGAAGTGGTGCCAGTGACGTGACAAATGGGAGCCAGAGCTAATGGTTATTGCTTCAGTCAGCGTGGCCTGAGCAGGAAGGATTAAGGCTACGCATCACTGGGAACAATATTACAACACTTTGATCATGATGATCCCACCGTCTATCTCTGCATGGTGAGCATTAGTGTGATACCACGAAATGAGCAGCCAGTACAGAAACCCTAGGTAAACAGGAGGTACACGACAGCATCACCAGCTCAACCACAACAACCTTACAGAGGAGAAGCAATATCTGAATGAAAATGAATGTTGTGGAGCTCCGATGCTCACTTTGGAAATATCGCATGAATCATTATCGGTCAGAATTTACAAACGAACCTGCTCAGAGATGTTATACATACCTTTAAACCCGATGAATCTCGAAACCTGACCTTTTTAACGCAGAGGGATGGAAACTACCACTGCACATCAGTAGCCCCTCAGAATCTCAAGTGTAACTCACCAAGGTTGATTTCATTCAGGATAAAGAGGACAATCAGTCTCAATCACACATCCATCTTCATATCCTATCGACAGGAGTGCAACGCTGAAACAGACAGCGATTCTCCTCTTTATAGTACACAGCAGGCCAATGCAGGAAGTGTGGCTGCTATACTTCGACCCACATACTAACCGAAAAGCAAAGACCCGGGGCCTCTTACACACCACATTATTTATAACGAGAGAACAATATTTTGTCGAAAGTGAAAGTAACCACCATGAAAATACAGCTGAGAAAAAGACTTCATAAATTGAGAGCAAAGGCACCGTCATGTAGCTGTTTTATTTTTATTTCCGTTATGGTGTCATCAATCAGAGAGAATCCAAAAGAAGGAGGAAATGAAGGTGAACCTCAGACCACAGGTGGTGTCACATCTACACAGGGGGATAAAGACAGCAGTGAGAGATTCTTAGGGAAATCGATGGGGAGATCGATAAATGTGAGATGGTTGGCAATGATACTGAGAAACGCCAAGACAAGGAGCTTGATTTAAAATACACACGGGAGGAGTGCTGATAATTTATCTGCTACATTGAACATTCACAAGTCGCAAGTACAAACACGGAAACACGCAGATAGTATTGTGAAACCAGCAGGCAAGACTGATAATTATGGGACAGTTGGCAGTGCTACCGAAAAACACCAGAACAGGAAAATTAATACAAATTAGAACACGGAAGGATAACTGAGAATGTCATCTGAAACTTCATACACTTCACATTGTAACATGTAATGACGCTGTCACTTTAAAAGGTTATTTTAATCTGGATTTTTTTAAAGAGAGGTTGTAAGGCAGAGGTGAAAAACTTGCTACTTGATGATGACTTAAGGAAACAACTTGTAAGCCATTCAGTTTTTTTTTAAGTTGGAACAATGGAAGCAGTTGAATGGGTGTGCCCAGCTCTCACAGAACCAGATTTCTGCGATTATTTCTTCAGTAACATCAGAAGCTGTTTGGGGACTCAAAACACCTGGAAGCTTTAGTGAATGCTCTTGGCTGCTCCACTCTCTGAATTTTCACTTGATGTTTCCTCCTCCTGGACAGGAGAATTACACATAACAATCAATGTCTGAATTTGCTTTTTTAACCAAGGAGTGTGTTTGTGGGATGTTATTATATTGGAATCATTAATTAGTAATAGGTACTGCGTCTATTATTCAATTCAGTTTTCCAACAGTTGAGCTATTTTAAATTCCTCTTTCTTTTGTTTATATTTTAACTATCGGACCTAAAAATAATTGTGCTTTGAATAACGTCGAGTGGTTGGACTGGTCACATTGCATCTGGATCACAGTACTTCATATCTACGTTTAAAATAAGAAAAAGTTAAGGTCTGGACTAAATTCTTGGAATAGTTTCATCGGCCTGGTCTGTTCCATAACAAACACAGATACACACACAAACACTCATTGGCACATACCGTCAAAAATACACAAACACACATATACACACAAGCGCGCGCGTGCACGCACGCACACACAAAGCCAACGGAAACCATGTTGCGTTCTAAGCAGATAGACAGAGTTTCATGTGGCCACATCGACGATGAAAGGATTAATGCAACCTTCCCTCAACACAACCAAAAAGCGTCATCAGGCATTCCAAAACCCTGCCCTCAGTAAACTGCTGTGATGTCTCTGGATGCTTCCTCCTCTATGTAATGTGTGGGAAGTGAGGGTATGAAACTCAGAGGAGAGCTGTGTCCCAGTTCACTGGCTACAAATTACAGAACAGCAAATTGTTCATAGTTCAAATTAGAACGGGTGCATGTACATATGATTCTGTTCACCTCCTGTGTGGATGCTCAGAGTCTGTCGTTTATTTTCTCAGAAGCTCTCGAAAACAGTTGGATGACAGTTTGATGCAAGGTTAATTTGGTTTCCTCTCGGTGTGTGTTTAATTGCCTGAAAGCGTATGATATTTTTCCGAGACTCCGCAAAAGCCCCATTAGATAGATAAATCTATAATCCAAAGGTAGCTTTTCTGCAGAGGTAGACTGCTTATCATCATTGTGTGGTCCAAGAAAACGCAGCTGTACATGACAGCGTCAAGTAGGTGCATTGTCGCTTTCCTCTGTTTAACAGGGCAGTGGAATATTTGAAGAAACCCATTCTATAAATCCGCCCTCAGTAAACTGCTGACGTGTCTCTGGAGGTGTCCACCTCACTGCCTTTCGGGCATAGTGGTACAGTGACGGCAGGAGGAAGTAAGCAGCTTCTCAGTGAATTGACACATTCCGAAATGCGTTGTAGATACTGCACTTAAAATGGAGCACAGTGAATTCTGATAGATTGACAAGCAATTTTCCAGATTCACTGCACCATTTAGTCTAAAGGCTCTGTTTCTTTTTTCCTGTCCCACATTGCCAATGGACGCCAGATCTTGTTCGTAGCCAATTAACGGCTGCACCGAAATTTTCCACCCTGCTGTTCCCGATTTTCCCAACACATTTGCAATCCTTGCAGCTCCACAAACACCCCACTATCAAATTACAATCTCACTTTACACATCAGAGGACGCAATCTCAACGTTATCTCAACAGTACCTCTGATACCACTTTTACCAGATTCCGGTTTATTCTCCTCTTCTGATGTTGGTACTCTGTCCTCAGGCTCAAGATAATCACTTTCTCCTTCGGTTAGGTCACCTCAGCAGTCTTCACTGAGTTCAGTTTCACTTTCCTTCCTCCAAATTTGGAGGTGGTTTTCGGACTCAAAGAACACAGAGTCCCCGTAGAACAGGATTCAATGTATATCTCATTGTTACACTTCCTGTCTCCCGTTCCAGCAGGCTCAGATGTTCAGTGTCAGAGTGTGCGTGTGCGCGTGCGCGCGTGTGCGTGTCCGTGCGAGCGAGCAAGCATTTGCTTCTCTCTGTTCAATGGTCTGGGCTTGGACTGAATTTAAGACCTCTCTAAATTGCAATTCAAGTTCTATTTAAAGTGATACAACGTCACCCTCAGTTGGTGGTCTCAAACTATGAAACTTACGCATGGTGAAAATCGCGACAGAATCAGTCAGGGAAGCAATAGCATACAGCAGCATTCAATATCACACCAGCATCACCACATACACACACACAGGGAAAGAACAGGGATTAACTTCGGCCACTGTGAAGATTGCATACGGTTCTATGCTGCGAGTAGATAGTCAGTGTGGCAAAAGCACATATTGTCATCACGTGATTTGCAGATGCAGCGAATGAAGGCCTCTCAGGACCTTATGCATTTCAATTCAATCGCATCTGACATTTGTAAAGGCCAGAGGTTAGAATCCCAATTTACCTAGTTTTACCACGTCTATCTTTCACTTGAATATATTCAGCATCCAGACACTGTGGTAACTGAAATGGCAGATTCTTTCCCACTGAGAAAAGAAATGCTTCCTCATCCTTTCCTCAAATGATTTCTTCATTATTCTGAGATTACTTCTCGGAGCCTTATGCTCCTAGGTTGTCCCACAGGGGAAATAACGTTTCCATATCTTCCCTGTCACGTTTTCGTCACATACTTCCAGAGCTTTGGGATTTCATGGTGTGATCGCGGCATCAAAGGAAGGGACACTAAAACAACATCACAAGGTCCCTCCACGTCACTTGTGTATATGCTGACAACATTCTGATGATAATAAACACAAAGTATGTTTCATTACACTATGGAATACAGGAGTAGAGATGAATGTCTGGTCTGTTAATTGTCATGATCAAGGCAAGAAATTAAGCAAGTTTTCCAGCATTTGAATAATAGCAGATGTGAAAACCACCATTGAAAGGAAACTAAGTTTGCGTCTTTTTTAAGGATCAGCCTCATTACATTTTCAGATCTGTCCCGTGTGTACAAACGATTCCTGATTCAGAAACTCACACTGAGTAAATACACCCTCTTAACGAATCGTGGGTTGTTACTCCGGGAAACTCACGTGGGAGATGTGGAAGGGGCTGTTCAGAATGACGGGTGGGTGAAAGAAGAAAAGCAAAGGACATAGGAAACATTACAAAAACGCCAGCGAATTTATGAATGTTAGCTGGACATGCCAGTTGAGAGAAGCAAAAACTGCAAAACGCCTATGTCTGAGAGTTGCTGACGCAGTCAGTTTGAATGGTACTGTATGCTGCTGTCCTCCCTCTGATTGGTTTGCTCTTTGGCAGTAAGGGACATTCATACATAGTCGTGTACATACAGAGAAATTCAGAAATGCACAAAGCATCCACGTAGCATGCATGCATGCACACGTACCCACAGAAACACACGCATACATTCACACGCAAACACAAAGAGCTGGGTCCTATGTTGTATTCCCAGCAGATAGATTTATTATTAATGTTATTTTATTGTCATGTGTACCAAAATACTCTGACAAGTTTTGTTTACGAAGTGTACAGTTAGATCATAGCAAACCAACGATCTATAGATCAAAAAAAAACTTAGACAGAGGCATACACCTTATATTGCATAGGACGTGCACGAAGCGAGATCAACGTCAGTAAAATCAGCGATATTTGAGGTTAGAGAGTTCATTCATCAGTCTGATAACGGCTAGAAAGATGTTGTTCTGGAACCGGCTCCTGCGTGTGTTGAGGCGTTTGTATCTTCTGCCTGATGGAAGAGGTTGCAGAAGATTATTACTGGGATGCAATGCGTCTTTGATGATGTTGGCAACCTTTCCGTGGCAGTAAGCCATGCAAATAGAGTCCATGGATGGAAGCTTGGCTTCCATGTTGGTCTGGGCTGTGCACACCATCTTCTGCAGTTTCTTACCGTCCTGGGGAGGGCAGCTGCCATACCAGGGTGTTATGCACACGGACAGTATGCTTTCCATGGTGCATTTGTATAAGTTGGTGAGGGATCTTATGGACATGCCAACTTTCCTGAGCCACCTGAGGAAGAAGAGGCGTCGTTATGCCTTCTTGGTTGTCGTATCTACGTGGGACGTCCAGTTCAGACTGTCGGGTATTGTCACTCCGAGGAACTTGGCGCTCTTCCAACTCTCAACCTCAATTTAATGTGATGATATCGATGATGGAAGGCTTGACGCACCATTCTTCGACACAATCAAATCATATCAGCCATTCTGAAAGCCCACCCTGAGTAAACTGCTCGTGTTTCTTGGGTGTTAATATTGTAAAGGTAGAGTTCTGTCTGACCTCACTGTCTACAGATCAGACTACAGAAAAATGTTGCGAGTAGAGATTTGAAAGCTCGTGTTCAAATATGACTCTGTTCTGTGCCTGTTTGAGTGTTCAGAGTCATTAGTTTATTTTCTGAGCAGCTCCAGGAAGCAATTGGGTGACGGTTTGATCTGAGGTTAATTTAGTTTCCTCCCGGTGTGAGTCTGAATTTCTAACAGGACATTGCAACACCCTTGAATTTACAGAAACTCCACTACAGAGCCCATCAATGGCTCAAGGAAGATTTTGTACAGCGATGAGACTGTTTAAGATCAATGTGTCATCCCAGAAAGTGCAGTAGTACACGGCAGCGTCAGACAGCTGTAGCCCAGTTACAGTCAAACTTGTGAATTTCTTCGAGGTCTGAAGTTCCATGGCGAAACGATCTTGGGCAAAACTTGCTTTATCATCAAAACCAGAAGTATCTTTCCACAGAATACGCTCGGGTTGTGTGTCTGTATGCTGACGGTACCAGAATAATGCATAATTGCTCGCTATGGTTTCATAGGTACAGTTTAGAGCCACCTCGTCTCCTTCTGTCCGAACTTCTGAGGAGAGTGACTGAGTGATAGAATCTCCATGACTCATATCTGAAAGGGAAAACATAAATTAATTAGAAACTGTCAGGTTGAGGTCAGTTTAACCGATGACTTGATGAAGAAATGTGACATGTCGACAGTTACCTTGTAGAATTGCTGCCCACAGAACCCAGGTGCAGAGTGGCTGCATTGTCACTGCCCTCTGTGAAATTTGGCAGTCGGATATTTGAAGACAACCATTTTATAAACCCGCCCGCGTTAAAAAAAAATTGTTGTATCACTGGACGTTCCCACCTCACTGCCTTGTGTGGGCGGTGATGCTATGTGGGCGGGAAGAAGACAGTAGACTGTGAATGAATTGGCACATCCCTAGCTGGGTACAGTCACTACACTTAAAATGGAGCATTGAGAATTCTGAAAGATTAACTGGCATTCATGACAAGAAATTCTCAAAAATCACTTGCGCATTTAACCTGAAGACTCCTTTTTCCTTTTCACTGACTAAATCTCCAGTTGACTCCAATTGTTCTTCTTAACCAACTTGTGGGATTGCGGGTACACAGCTGACGCCACCCCGGTGATTTCACTCATAACTGCATCCTCTCCAATTACAAACCCTCAAATTCCACTTTCTACATTAGAGGAGCTAACCTCAGCCTTATCCAGTGTTATCTGTATTATGACTTTCACTAAATTCTCCTTTATTCTGTTCTGAGCAAGGGTCACCGGACCCAAAACGTTAACTCTGTTTTCTCCTCCACAGATGATGCCAGACCTGCTGAGCTTTTCCAGCAACTTTGTTTTTGTTCCCCTTTATTCTGCTCGTCTATTGCTGTTTCTCTGTTCTCAGGCTCAAGATTATCACTCTCACCCTCTGTTAGTCCATCTCAGGTTTGTTTGATGAGCTTAGTCTCACCTTCCTTCTTACGCTCTGTGGGTTCTTTCTGACTCGCTGCCTCGTACGGCAGGAACCACTGTATGTCTGAAAAATTTTGCAGTCCCGATCATCAGTTCGCGCAGTAAATGTGACGCACGCGTTTGTGTGCGTATGCGTGCTTCTGAGTATGAACGTTCATCTCTCTGTGTGAAGGGAACTGTTTGTCAGTGCTTTCACAAAGTCAATGACTTTCTACGTTGCATTTCAACTTGTTTTGAAGTGATACAGTGCCACCCTCTGTTGGCGGCCTGATGTTACTACAATCGCACGGAGAAAATCGCCAGGGAATCAGGCGGAGGGACTGCAGTAGCAGACATCACCACCTAATCTGACAGCAGCGTCAACACACGTATACAGAGAAGGAAGGGTAGTTTGGTTATTAGAGAGATGTCCACTGTGAAGGTTACAAAGAAGTGTAAACTGCAGGGATTACAAAGAAGATAATTGTGGAGAAAACAGACGTGATCAGCACATGGATGACAGATTCTCCAACCAAGCTCTCTCAGGATCTTATGTTTCAGCACTGACACGTGTGACTGTTCCAGCCTCCAGAAGATACAAGACCAGGATATATAGTTGTTCCATGTTTAACTCAGACTTGAAAATATTTAGCACGAAGACTTTGTGATAAATGATTCCACAGATTATTTTCCCTCTCGGAGAAGAAATGGCTCCTCATCACGATCATAAATGCCTGACTTTTTATGCGGATATTATTTCGTCTGTTGGTAGACTTACCCACAGGCGAAAACAACCTTCATGCGTCCACTCTGTCAATATTTCATGACACAACTCAGGAACATATGACACTTCAATGTGAGTTTCTGTTACAAATGTGAACACTGCCGGAAGTTCCCTCCATTCAGCTCGCTTGGAAACCGATAAATTTTGCTGACGTTGTTAAGCAAAAAGAATGTTTACTCAACTCACTCCTCTGCAGACCTCCAGTCCTGGTTTAACACAAGCTAATTATGTGCGACATTATTGGGGTTTGAATCAGAATAGGTCCACGTTTTAGAGTCAGGAATGAAGATGAATCAGAGATAGTAGGAACTGCAGATGCTGGAGAATCCGAGACAACAAGGTGCAGGGCTGGATGAACACAGCAGGCCAAGCAGCATCATAGGAGCAGAGAGGCTGACGTTTCGGGCCTAGACCCTTCATCAGAAAAGGGGGAGGGGAAGGGGGTTTTGAAATAAATAGGGAGAGAGTGGGAGGCGGATAGAAGAGGGATAGAGGAGAGGATAGGTGGAGAAGAAACAAACAGGTCGAAGAGGCGGGGATGGGGCCAGGAAAGGTGAGTGTAGGTAGGGAGTTAGGAAGGGGATAGGTCAGTCCAGGGAGGACGGACAGGTCAAGGGGGCGGGA
>NC_063373.1:1316712-1385800 GCF_021869965.1 Rhincodon typus | reverse complement strand
GGTGGGGGGGAGGGGAGATTTTGAAACTTGTGAAATCCACATTGATACCATTGGGCTGCAGGGTTCCCAAGCGGAATATGAGTTGCTGTTCCTGCAACCTTCGGGTGGCATCGTTGTGGCACTGCAGGAGGCCCAGGATGGACATGTCGTCTGAGGAATGGGAGGGGGAGTTGAAATGGTTCGCGACCGGGAGGTGCAGTTGTTTGTTGCGAACCGAGCGTAAGTGTTCTGCAAAGCGGTCCCCGAGTCTCCGCTTGGTTTCCCCGATGTAGAGGAAGCCACACCGGGTACAGCGGATGCAGTATACCACATTGGCAGATGTGCAGGTGAACATCTGCTTGATGTGGAAAGTCTTCTTGGGGCCTGGGATGGGGGTGAGGGGGCAGGTGCAGCACTTCCTGCGGTTGCAGGGAAAAGTGCCGGGTGTGGTGGAGCTGGAGGGGAGTGTGGAGCGGACGAGGGAGTCACGGAGAGAGTTGTCCCTCCGGAAAGCAGATAAAGGTGGGGAGGGAAAGATGTCTTTGGTGGTGGGGTCGGATTGCAGATGGCGGAAGTGTCGGAGGATGATGCGTTGGATCCGGAGGTTGGTGGGGTGGTACGTGAGGACGAGGGGGATTCTTTTTTGGTTTTTATTGCGTGGACGGGGTGTGAGGGATGAGGTGCGGGAGATGTGGGAGACACGGTTGAGGGCGTTCTCGACCACCGAGGAGGGGAAGTTACGGTCCTTGAAAAACGAGGACAACTGAGATGTACGGGAGTGGAATGCCTCATCCTGGGAGCAGATGCGGCGGAGGCGAAGGAATTGGGAATAGGGGATAGCATTTTTGCAGGAAGGTGGGTGGGAGGAGGAGTATTCTAGGTAGCTGTGGGAGTCGGTGGGCTTGAAATGAATATCGGTTTCTAGGTGGTTGCCGGATATGGAGACAGAGAGGTCCAGGAAGGGGAGAGAGGTGTTAGAGATGGTCCAGGTAAACTTAAGGTTGGGGTGGAAGGTCCCCCTTTTCTGAACAATGAAGATGAATGTCTGGTTTGTTAAATACAACGAACAAATCAAGTAACTGAGCAGGTTTTGCAGCATTATGCAGACAACTGAAGTACAACCCGCCACTAAAGAGAACGTAACTTGGCGTCTGTTTTAAGAATCAGCCTCATTACATTGTAAGGTATGACCACAGTGTACAAACCATCCCTGATACAGAAACACATACTGAGCAAACGTACTCTCTTCACAAACTGTAGATTGTTAATCCAGGAAACTGACATAGAAGATGTGGAAACGACTTTTCAGAATGACAGGAAATGAACAAAGACAATGAAAGAACAAAATAAATATGAGAATATCGCCAGTGAATTTATGAATGACAGCTGGATATTCGAATACCGTTAACGTCAGACAAAATTAGTTTGTGTTATTCCATTGCAGAGGTCGGAAGCGAAATGAGTGTGAGCAATCATGCCATGTGTTTATCAATGTCAGATTAACGTCAGTATGCGAGCGAGCTGCGTGGGGGGATCTTGTAACGTTATGGCAGTGGCCCACTCTAGAGTCAAGAGGCACATCTTCAAGACACACATGCTCAAGAGGTGTGCAATGAAACATCGACTGAGTAGACACAGAAAAGTTGTTTCACCCTTTTGAGGTATTCGAGGAATGACAGGCAAAATCGCAGAATAAGGAGTCACAAATTTTGGACAGAAGTGAGTCGGCATTTCTTCTCTCTAAGGGAACAGAATCTGTTATAATTTATCAAACAATCTAAATGCTAAATATGTTTATATCTGAAATCGACATGGAAAGACCATGTAGCCGTGCTTGTATCCTCTGGAGGTTTCAAGAGTCAGGTTGGTGAACATTACAGTAGAGTGTCTGAGTTACAGACTCTCCATGATTCAGATTGAAAAGGGAAAACAGACATCAATTGTAAAGTGTCAGGCTGGGCTCAGTTTAAACTACGATTTGGTAAAGGAATTTGAAATGCGTTTCCTCCACATTTACCTGTTAAATTGTTCCGCAAACACCCCATCAGCAACATCGAGAGGGTGGAAAGGCCATCTACTTCTTCTCTGTTATCATCATCGTGATACAACACAATGAACAGCTGGTACAAAAACCGGGGGAGACAGGGGCTACACCGACAGGCTCAACACCTCAACTACTGCAACCTTAAAGAGGAGAATCAATAACTGAGCGAAAATGGATATCGTTAAGCACCCACCTTCAATTTGAAAATATTGCATGAACCATAATCGGTCAGACTTTAGCATGTATCCAAGTTCTAACAGAAAAGTTAAGAGATATTATACATATGTTTAGCGAAGTTCAATCTAGAAACCGGATCCATTTGACCCAGCGGGCGGACACAACCTCTGGATATCAATGGCCGCTAGGAATCTCAAATGTATCTAAACTCTTTTCTTTTAATTCAGGATAATGAGGATAATCAGTGTTCATGGCATTTTTAGCTTCATGTCCTGTTGACAGAAGAAGAACACCGAAGTAAGAAACTGTTGTCCTCTTTGTCGTGCAAAGCAGGCCAGAGCTGTAAGTGTATCTGTTATACTTCCACCAGATACACTAACCAAAAAGCGAATGCCCAGGACCTCTTACACCCCATATTGGTTAAAGAAAGAGAGCAAAATTTAATTGAAACTGAAAGTAACTATAGTAAAAGTGCAGCTGAAAAGAATACTCGGTAATTTTAGATGAAAAATGATGAAATACCATCATGTAGTTGTTTTATTTTTGGTTCCACTTTCGTTTCTCCAATGAATATAAGGCTGAGTTCACTGATACCACGAGAATCCAGAAGACGCATAAAATGAAGATGAAACTCAGACTAAAGATAGAGACACGCCCACATAGGGGAATAAAGACAACACTGAGTGATACTGCGGGAGACCAACAGGGGACATCTATAAATGCAAGCTGGTTGACAGCAGGAGAGGGAGTTTGATGTCAATTACAGCATGGAGCCGAACTGATAACTTCATTCTTACGTTGAATGTTCACACTTTCGCACACGCAACACGCACGTCGTGAAACTAACAGAGTAGCGGGAGATTAATACAAACTAAAGCACCAGAAGATGACTAATCATATCATTGTTACGCTGGAACGTCAGGCATCTTTACACAGTAATGAGACAATACTAGCATTATAAACGACTGTTTGGTTCTAGATTTTATAGAAGACAGGTTGAAAGGCAGATTTGCCGAAATGCAAACTTGAAAAGGCGTTGAATAAACAATAGAAGCATCCTGAACGATTGTGCCCAGCTCTCACAGGTCCAGATTTTCTGGATCTTGTTTTTATTTTCTCAGTTATGTCAGAAGCTTTTCGGAGTCTCAGAAGAGTTGGGAGATTCCATGAACGTCTCTTGGCTGTTACACTTTCTGAATCATCTCTTGACGTTTCCTCCTCCTGAGTTGGAGAACAGCATGTAAGAATCTATATCTGAATTTGAAATTTTGACAATGGTTGTGCTTACGCGATGTTAGTATACTGGAACAATAGGTACTGTATCACATATTCGTTATGTTTTCCCATATTAAGTTATTCTAAATTCTCTTTCTACTGTTAGCAATTTAACTATACGTTTCAAATAAATTGTTTTGCTCTACATCGCGTAGTTTAACCAGTCACATCATAACTGGACAAATGTATTTTTTTTAGTGGGGGGTGGTCTGGTTTGATCCATAACAAACACAGATACACACACATAACAATTCAAAGATGCAAACACACTGAAACATACACGCACAGCACACACAAACACACACGCACACACAGAGAGAGAGAGAGAGAGACTTAATTACCTGCATGCACGGATGGAAACAATGAGAGTCTGAGGTCATTGCCTTTCAGTGAGTGTGTTGATGGAGGCACTACAGCACTTCCTGCTTTGATCTGTTTATTTTGGTGTTGAACTCCTGCCAAAAGAACATCAAAATGGAGGTCCAATTAACATTGGTTATCCTCAAGCTGAAAACAATCATTTCAGGTGAGTTATAACTTAGATTCTCATCAGTAACCGTCATGTGATCTTTTTACATTCGCAGTTCAAGCTAAAATTATTTCTGCATTTGTAAAATATACCCTTTATTATTGTGAGGTAAAAAAAAAGAATGAAATTGGCACCACCTTCCAAACCAATGGTCATTTCCATCTGGAAGGACAAGTGGAGCAGAAAAATGGGAACAACATCAGAGGCAAGCTCCTCTCCAATTCATTCAACATTGCGACTTAGAAATGTATCACACTTCCTTCAGTGTCACTGGGTCAGTTTTCTATCTTCCACTCCTTAACGGAGTCCTGTGTCTACCTCTACGCCAAGTGATACAGCCGTTTGTAATGGCAGTTAACCACCACCTCCTTCAATGTTATTACGGATGGTCAACACACACTATGCCAGGCAGAGACAATTACATCACGTCAGGGACAAAGAAACACCCAGTAGATTATGGCATCATTCCGGAATGAAGTCGAGAAGTTTTCTCAAAGTGAATAGTGAGAGTCTGAGATTCTGCACGTGGTGCACGGATGTGAACGGTTGAAAAGTCTTGTTTCTTTCATAGCAGTTACAGAAGAACAGGGGTTGGAAAAGAATAAAGTTCTTTTCAAAAATTGTTTGAGACGAAACTGAATGTGTGAAAGTATGCCAAGATATGTTAATTGCATTGAATGAATAATTTTCCCAGTAGACAATACGATGTGTTTCCAGGGAGGTAGATGCTTGCATGCTTTTCTCCTCTCATCATTTCTTCTATGATGTTTGATTCACGTTACAGAGCTTCTGGTCAAAGACCGTATCACACAGTCGCCTCTGGCACCAGTGGTTGTGGAAGACTACTCGGTGACTGTGAACTGCAGAGACAGCATCTTGCTCACCTTCCTGAATTGTTACTGGTGGCTTGGCGGACGGGAATTGCTGCTTCTGATCATCGCCTCGGGTATCAGGTCACAGCATGAAGGATTCAGGCGACAATTCATTGGGAACAAAGAGACATCGGCAGGAAGATGTTGCTTCTAACTTTGAGCTGTAGTCAACACCGTGCTACAACCCAATCTATCTATCTATCTTTCTTTTATTTTGGTATCTATCTAAATAATTTTCATTCTATTTCTCTGTCTAACTATCTGGCTGCTGGTGTGTCTATTCCTCTTTGTATGTATTTTTCTGTCTGTCTCAATGCATTTCATATTATACAGTATTTTTCCGGAGACAATTGCGACCTGTTATTTACAGTGAGGGTGCACAATGCTCTGTAAAAAAAAAGGCACGCATCCTTTCTCTCACAGGCCGTACTCGTCGGTCAACTTATGAAGAGGTTGTTGCAATAAATACAGCCCGATCGGCGTAGTTTTGAGACAGAAATATTTTCGGGAATCCTCATCTAAGAGTTGCGAGACTGCAACTGACAGATCTGCATCCGTTAGCCAGTGTGGCACTGTCACAGAAACGGGGTGAGCAAGTCAGGGAGGTATCAGGACGGACTGGCACTCAACTTCTCTCGAGAAGGAGCAGGTGAGGGTGACACTCTCTGTTCTCTTTGCTGTCATCTCTACCTCCAGTTAATGAGTGAGCGAAACCATCAGAACCTCAGAAGGACACAAATAACGAGGCATTGTGTCACGATGTGATTAATCCAAAGGAGATTGGACAAGTAGAACTCAAACCTTTCTGATAACAGAAAGGAGAGACAAAGAGAAAAAAAATGCAGGCTAAGTTAAAAATCAGCAACTGTATATGGTTTAGAAAGTGATTTTAGAAAGTTGTCCAGATGACTGTTCTGATCATGCGAACATACAAAAAGGATATAAGAGTGGGCCGCTAGGCTCTTCAAAACCTGCTTTGCCACTAACAAGATCATAGCTGATGTGAATTTAACCTCGACTCTACAGTTCTGTACGTCTCTAATATTGTTTTATTCCCTTGGTTATCAATAATCTGTATAACACTTCCGTAAAAAACAAACAAAACATAAATATTTTGTATTCAATGCCTTTTGAGAAAAGGAATTCCAAAGAGTCAAATTCCATTGAAGAAAATAATACTCTTTCTCATTTCTGTTTTATATGGTCGTCCATTTATTATTGCACTGGACACATCCTTTCTGATTGACATTAGGACAGCAAATCTGTGGTCTGAATGTTAATTAGGATAGTGCTCCTCTGGTCATGTTAAGATGGTAAATCTGGACAACTTGTGTGAGGCACGAGTGCTACCGTTCATTGTCACAGAGAAGCCGTCCACAGCTACCAGTGACAATAGACACTGTGTGATCCGTTCTATGCCCAAGATCTCGATAAGATGGAAGCAATCTCCATGGGAGAAATGATGAGAGCAGCTAATGATGTAAGCATCCAGCTCCCTGGAAACATACTGGACTTTCTAATGGTCAAAGTGCCGTTCATTCTAATATACATATTCTAGTATGCATTCACACAACCTTCTTCTCAAACTTTTCGAATAACTGTCTATTCATTTCTCTCTGCTGTGTTTGTCTATCCATCCACTAAAACACCTGCAGCATTTCTTTCATCTCCACCATATCTCAGAGTCCCTGGTTCTCGAGAATCACTGAGTGAAAATGAATAGTTTCGAACTTCCATGTTCAATGTGGAAATAATGCGTGATTCTTCATCGATGAGCATCTACAGTGTATCCATTTTCGAACGAACCCGTTCTGAGATTTTATTACTTGTCTCTACGCAGTTGAATCGAGAACTCTAGAACTTGGGCCTACTTGAAACAAAGGTAGAGTCATAATAACTGCATAATCACAATCCGTAGAATCCCAAGTGCAACTCACCTGCGATGCTTACATTCAGGATTATGGAGATAACCAACGTTATTTGTACATCTATATTCTGCCCTACAACAACGAAATGAACAGTGACTCTCCATTTTTTACGTGCAGAAATAGGCCAGAGAATGAAGATCAGCTATTATACTTCCACTCTCACATTTAGCAAAAAATTAAAAACTCTGGACATCTTAGCTAAACTTAAAGAACAGTCGTACAGTCAGCAACAAGAGTAATCACTTGGAAAATGCAATTGAAAAGAACACTCGTTCAAATGAGATTAAAGACCACGTCTGTAGGTTTTGCTTTGTTCGATTATGTAGCTTCAAATCAAAGTAATGCTGAATTCACTGATACAGAGAGAACCCAATAGAAGGAGAGAATGAAGATTAAACCAACGATAAAGAGATGTCAACAGTGTGGGATAAAGGTTGGTCCAATCTTGTGGATAAACATAGTTCTGTCTGATCACTTCGATGACGAACTTCCCTCATTACATTCTCAGCAACTTCAATGACACCCATTTTGAAACTCCGCCCTCAGTAAGCACATTTGGTGTCTCTGGATGCTCGCACCCATTTTTATTTTGTCGGAGGTGAAGATGTAAAACTCGAAAAGTGAGACCTCTCTTCCAGTTCACTGTGTGTAACTCTGATGACACTGGATTATTGAGGGTGGGAAGTAGAAAAGGTGCGATCACATATGAATCGCTTCTCTCTGTGTCTCGTGCTCAGAGTCTGCAGTGTATTTTCTCAGCAGTTCCTGGCAACAATTAGGTGACATTTTTATACGAGGTTAGTTTGTTTTCCTGTCGGTGTGAGATTGAACTAGTGACAGCCAAGTGTATCTCTTCCGGATTTCACACAATTTAACCGGAGTTTATTCTCTAAAAACATTTTTTTATGCAGGGGTGAGATTGTTTCTCATTGTTGAATAAAGCACAGTAATACATGACAGCGTCAGTCAGCTGTAGACCAGTTACATTCAAACTGGTGAATTTCTTCGAGGTCCAAAGATCTAAAGAGAAATAAACTTTAGCAGATTCTGCTTTATGCACTTTACAAACTGCACTTTTGCTCAGTCTATACTCGCTTCGTGTGTCTGGGTACTATTAGTGCCATAATAAGACATAGCTTCTCGATGTAGTATCGTAGGTACAGCTAAGAGTCACTGCCTTTCGTTCCTCACAAAGATCTGAGGAGAGTGACTGAATCTCCATCACTCTGATCTAAAATGGAAAACAAACGTCAATTGCACAATGGGGAACAGTCAGAATTGCCGATGCTGGAGTCAGAGATAACACAGTGTGGAGCTGGAGGAGTACAGCAGGCCAATCAGCATCAGAGGAGCAGGAAAGTTGACGTTTCGGTCGGGACCCTTCTTCAGAAAGACAATTAAAGACAGAAGCATTTCATTATGTGAACAGACATTCAAACATTGGAGTATGTCCTTAACCAGCAAACACTCGCAAGGTATTTCTTACTTATTCAACAATATACTTACATACACTAGAAGCACCGAAATAATCTGATTAGTGAATGTATCCCCATTTAATTTCGGTAGAAAAATACTCATTTTTCCCCAATCCCATTTCTTGTATGCCTGCCAATTCGCCTTTAATGCCGACATTATGTCTGTAGAAATTTGAGGTTGACTGTTCGCCATTTACGTCTCATGCAGGAATTTTTCAAAAGCTTTCTGTAAATTTAAATCTAGCAAATAGAGTGATGCAACATTATCTGTTCTACAAGTTACATCCCTAAAAAAAAGCCTCCACTACATCTGAGAGGCATTATTTGTCTGTCATAAAATGATGCTGGTTATGTCCAATTCGGTTATTTCTTTAAACATTTTTTTGATATCTCCATCTGCCCAGAGGTACATACACGTTGCAAAGCGTTTGGGGGTCACATGGAGATAGCTTAATCAAGCTGCAACTGAAAGTGATGTGAAACATAAGTGAGGTGTACAAAATGATAAGAGGCAAAGATAGAATGGGCAGCCAGAGACTTTTTTCCTAGGGTGGAGGTAGCTGTTACGAGGGTGCATAGTTTTAAAGTGAGTGGAGGTAGATATAGGGGAGACGTCAGAGGTAGGCTCTTGTCTCAGAGAGTGGTTGGGGCTTGGAATGCATTGCCAGAGAGGGTATTGGAGTCAGCCTCATCAAGGGCATTTAAACGGCTAATAGACAGGCATATGGATGATAGTATAAGGTAGGGGTGGAGGTTAGATAGACATTAGAATTAGTATAAAAGTTCGGCACAACATCGTGGGCCGAAGGGCCTGTACAGTGCTGTACTGTTCTATGTTCTATGTCCTATGAAATGAACTGTCGGATAGGATACTGGAGACGTTCCAATGCTCTTTGTGAATTGGTAGACGGATAGGTTCCTGGAATCAAAATATTTGAGAATGTGCTGTTGAGAGAATACGAGAGTGCAAATAGCTAAATCACGCATGTCAGGAGAAGCAATGGAGCTGGAGCCCAACTCACCACATCTAGAGAGCTCCCATTCTGTTGCTTGAATCTACTGACGGTGTGGGAAGACTCTGGGCTCCGAAGAACAGAAATCAAATTTTCACTTTATTACATCTACCAGGTTTGCACCAAGATCATTAGAGTTTGCAGTAAATGCACAGAATTTGCAACATATGCAATCCAAATGAATGGCACAAAGGTTAGAACAGGCAGTAACTTAGGACCCAAACTGCATGGATATTTTCCTGCCACTGTGTACGTGTAAGTCGGGGTACATCGCCAGGGAATCGGCCAAAGTGAGAGCAGCAGCAGACAGCAATGTCCAATATGGAAACAACACTAACACATATCCAGGAACAGTGTGGGGTTTACGGAGGTGGTCACTATGAAAAATACAGAGTGGATCAGCATGAGGATTACAGAGATGTAAATGTTAACAGAGAACACATTAAACCATGTAACAACATTTTCGAAGATTGGAACTTTGCCAAACGCTTCTGGATACGCTGTCGAAAGGTTTACTTGTTTATGTATATGCCCAGCCTCGATCCATTAACTGTCTGTCTATCTGACTATCTATCTCTCTCTGCCTATCTATCAGTCTGTCCGTCTCTCTGTCTATATCTCTATTATTATACCTGATCACTTGACAGCCCAGTTTTCTGCGTGACTATTTATCACACTGGGCGACTTTCCGCTTCTTGTTTCATGCATTTGTTAGTCTGTCCCTCTGTTTTACTCTCTAACCATGTTGGGTCGTTCGATTATAGTTACGTAATCAACTCAGGCTCTGTTGCACACAATGATGTTGAACAGTCCCCTGTAAAATATCGGCTAACCTTGTCTCTCAAACACTCGACGATCAGATCAGTATATGTCGGTATTGTTCCATTAAATTCATCACTGTGAGCATGGTTGCGATTCAGAAATATTTCTCGGGATCCTAATCCGACGGCTGTGCTATGGTTAAAATTACAATACTGTAGGTTTTTGCCAGAGAAGATGTTAAGTGAATTCTGGCAAACGTGACACTGTCATTGAAGCCATCTGGAGAGCAGTTGATAATATATCGGCGACCAAGGGAGAGAGTCAGCCAGTACTACGACTGGAAGGCACTCTACCCATCTGTGTAGAAACAACTGAGGGTGATACTCTCTCCACTATTAGCGTTCACCTGTTCCTTTGACTTTACAGTGAGCGATTCAGACTGGCACCGAGAAGGACACAGATAATAAGGCATGTATTCAGAAGACTGTCTTCGGAGAAGATTGGAGTAACAAAACCGACACTGTTCACATTATAGAGAGGAGAGGCAGAGAAGAATTGAACTGATTGTTTTGACATCAGCATTTCATTTGGCAGAGAAATTGACGCTTCAATTAATTTTTAAGATCACACGAAGATATGAAGAGGGTACTGGAGAAGGTCAGTCGATTCTTAAAAGCATCCTCCACAATTGAATAAGATCACGCCTGATACGATATTGACCTCAACTCTACATCACTGCATATTCTTGAAAATCTTTCATCTCTTTATTATCATGAACCTACGTACAGCTGCCTTAAAAAATTCTTCAAGATTCTGCATTCACTACATTTACACAAAAGCCATTCCAAAACCTCGCACCCTACTGAATGTAAACTAAAAAAGCCTGCATTGCTGACATTAATAGGTGCTGCCTAATTGTTAACCGCTGCATCCTATTTCTTCATGTTCCAACAAGAGGAAACATTCTTTCCAGATGCTCCTGATCAACTCGTCTCAGGGTCTAATATGTTTCCATTCATCCGTTCTGAATCTTTGAAACTCCAGACGATACAGGTCCAGGCTGTGTCGCCTTAATATCCCTGTATCAGCCTTGAGCATACTTACAGCACAGTCCCTGTGGCAAAGAATTTGACAGGGTCAGCTTCCTCTGATGAAGAAATGCTTCTTCGTATCGGCCTGAATATCTATTCCACAACAACGGGGTGGGGAGTTGGTGTTGGGTGGGGCTATTCCACAACAACTGGGTGGGGAGTTGGTGTTGGGTGGAGACATATCTCCATTTACACTGTTAGGTTTTTATCATACATCTTTAGAGCATCTGACACCTGAAGTTGGGTCTCCAGACTCAAAGGTGAGGATACTACCAGAATGTCACAAGACCCCTCCAGCAGCTCGCTTATGTACTCGCTTGCATTATTGTAATGCTGACAAACACAAAGTATCTTTGCTCACATTAATTTCTCGGGAAACCTCCAGTTGCCGAATAACATAATGCAATTTTGTGTTAGATTCATTGTGTTCTGACGGAATTACTTCCGTGCGTTATAACCCAGGACTGGATGTGAATTCCTGAAATATTATTTCTTATGACAAAGTCAAGAAATTAAGCAACATTTCCAGCATTCGGGAAATAGATGAATTCTGTTATACGGTCCAGAATCATTACATTGTGAGGCATGTCCACTGTGTACAAGCCGATGTTTATCCACAAACTCACAATGAGCAAACACAGCCTTCTGACAAACTGTGGGCTCTGATTCCGGTAAATTGGCTTGGAATGAGGGAAAAGAGTGTTCAAAATGACATGTATCTGAGCAAAGCGAGACAAAGCACAAAAGGAACATTTCAATATCAACGGCGAATTTATGAATAGCAGGTGGTTATGCGAGTTGAGAAAAACAAAGACCACACTGTGTCCCTGTGCGTGAGTTGATGCTGTTGTCCGTTTGAAAGGTGCGGTGTGTGCTGCTCCTTCTGATTGAATCACTGATTAGTTGCAATTTCCACTTGAGCCGTAACGGACAGAAGAGTGTGGAACTCTATCGATAGAGTTTAAATCTCGGCAGTGAATTAGGAGAACAGGTGGGAGATTTTTCAATGAGTTAATTTACTATCATCTGCACAATTGATGCATCTCCCAAACCAACGGCCAGTTACTCCTGAACAGACATTAAACACGTGATACAAGCCTGTAGGTGAACAATTCTAGACTTTTGTACAGGTTTCTAACCAGACACTGGGATGGACAGAACAGTACACAGCAGCGCATACACACACATTGAAAAACAAACGCAAATACGTCAAAACAACTATGTACAACCAACGATTGATAGACACACGCACACACATACTCATTAGCGTTTACAAAAGAATGCATTTGCGAGATCCAGGCCATTTTCTTTCGTTTAGTCTCTGCGTGAAGGTATAACAACGAAACTTCCTACTCTGGCCGTTTGCACATTACAAATAATAGACCCTCTGTTTATTTGTGTTGTGCAGTTAATACGGCATGAAGAATGAGGTCGGATCAGCATTGGTTATTTTCATCCCAGGTGAGCTTTACTTTCGATTCTCAGCCGTCAGCGTCACGTGACATTTTCAAATTTCCATTTTGAGACAGGATTATTAATGGATTTGTAAAACATACGTTCATTTTTGAGAGTTGGAAAGTAAGCAAAGGACAAAATGACGGCACGTTCTGAAACAAAGGCCCCTTCCACCTAAAGAACACCTGCAGCAAATGCATGTGGCCATTCTTCATCTCGATCAACAACAGAGAACTTTGGCTTTTGCGGACATCGGGAAAGAGGCTACTGCTGATTATCACTATTGGTGATCAGCACCGTGTTACAACTGAAAGGGCAACACTACAGACACTCCAGGCTGAGAGGACCCAGACCAACAGCTTCGCTATCTGACCATCAACAGCATTCCAGAGGAACAACAGTCGCTGACTGAAAGTGAATTTTGTGGAGTTCCCCTGTTCAATGTGTAAATATTACATGAATTGTCACTGGTGAGAATCTAAAAGATATCCATTTTCTAAGCAACGTGTTCAGGGATATTGTTAGATACCTCTCCAGCAAGTGAATCTAGAACTGGAATCTATTTGAAACAGACGTAGGGATTCCACCACTGCACATTGGTAGCTCCTCAAAATCTAAAGTGTAACTCACCTGTGTTATTTCGATTCGAGGTAATGAGAACAATCAATGTTAATCGCATTTCATTCTTCATGTCCTAATGACAGGAGTGAAAAGCTGAAATAAACAGTGGTTCTACTCTTGATGATGCACAACAGGCCAAAGCAGGAAGCAGAGTGGGAACATTCCTATTCAAAGACTAGACAAAAGCAAAGACCCGGGATCACTCAAGCGACACTTAATTTAAACTTAGAGTACAATATTGCAGTCAATAGTAAAAGTGATCATGTGAAAAAAAAAAGTTGAAAAGAACACTCTTGAAATTAAGTTTAAATAAACTGTCATGTAACTGATTTTTTGTTTCCATCATGCAGTCTCCAATCAAATTGGGATTAAGTTCAGTAATGCACAGGGAATCGCACAGATAGTCAGAATGAAGGTGAAACTGAGGCGAGCGAAAGTGAGAGATCATCAAAGCGGGCTAAGTGAGACTGATATGGATTAGATATAAATTGAACTGTTTTGCTGAATCTCCGCGTACTCATGCATACATTATCACACACCTATATACACACACTCAGAACACAAACACGCACGCGCACACACGCATACATTCAAGCATACACATTCATACACACACACGCACACTCTCTCACGCATGCACGCACACATGCATACACCCAACTGCCATGTTATGATCTAAGCAGATAAAAACGCACACAAACAATCACATATGTACGCACACATATACACGCGCACACACACACACACACACAAACACACACACACAGACACACACACAGACACACATACAAACAAAGCCACGTTCCTTGTTGTACTATTTAGTAAATATTATTTAGTAACGATCCTATTCTGTGAGCTACTATTCATGATGTGTGTATTGGTGCTCTTTGTGAGTACGAAGAAAATGCTACATTTCCTCTTGTGGGTTTTTGTACAGGTTTGGATCTGATCTCTCTCACTGTGCTCATTCCACAATAATATATTGCGCTATCTGAAATCCTCAAGGGTGTGATATCCAAAGTGAAAATTTTGTTTGTAAGGTCTTTGGAAGCAGCAACTCGCTTCTCAAAATCTGGATTAAAATCTTTGCTGGCTTCAGTATAGTGCCAAACTAGCCATTGTACACGATCCCCAGGACTTTGTCGATACCAGTACATATAGTAATCATCCAGATCAAACCCGCTGGTTTTACATGTCAGTCTCAGAGACTGTCCGGCAATGCCCGCCTCTTCCTCCGGTTGAGTCAACAATACTTCCGACTGGGCACCTAGTAAAGAAAAGCAACATCAATTAAATTGCAGGAATTGGATTCTTGTAAATCTCCCCTCCACTGCAACTAGCCCCCACCACAAGCGCCATGAAAGAGATTTCCAGAGAAACTGAAAACCACTTTAAAATTTAGTTGAAAGAAACAATTAAACCTACGCACTGGAGACGAAAGCAAGAAGGAGAGGGAGAAACCTTGGCGACCACATGCTTCCTGATGCTATCTTAAATAAGACAGTCTGACCGTCAGGCACTCACTGAAAAAGCAGCTCTGCAGACTGTTAGACTCTGATCCACACTCACAGGTTTTATGAATCAGAAACGGAGGGGGTGGGTTTGAGAATGTAAGAGCTTGGCTATCTGCCATTGACTTCTGATGTAAATACATCGGGATTGACGTCTGATGTAAATACATCAGGTTTAAACCAGCCCACTGGGCTGGCTAGCAGCACCATCTCATTCCGAACGTTGGCGATTGCGTGAATTGGCAGTCACAGTATGATTTTTTTTACATTTCAAAACTATAACTTATTCATAAAAACAACTTTATACGCAAAGAATTGATTAAAGCACTTCGGTCCTGCCTGTAGCACATGAAGAAACAAACCAACATCGGATTCAGAATCTATCGAGCAAACATTCTAAAGGCATTTCCAAATGATTTCAGGGTTTCTTAATTATATGAGAGGCATAGCGAGAATCCAATAAGTGAATGGAATCCCTTTTACCTTCCACAGAAAAAGATTGATTTTTCCCACTCTCTTTTCCCATAGGTCCACTGATTTGCCTTCCATGACAAAATTATATCCCTCGAACATTGAGGTTGACTGTTACCCACTGGCGTCTTACGCAGAAAATTTTCAAAATTTTTCTGGAAATTCAAGTCTAACAAATACAGTGACTCAACATGATCTATTCTACGAGTTAGATCCCTAAAATAAAGCCTCCATTAAATTTGTTGAGCATGATTTTCCTGCCATAAAAATGGTTATGTTAAATTCCATTAAATCTTACAAAAGTTTTGTTATCCGCTACCTTTACAGAGGTACATGCACATTAGAAAGGGATTGGGGGTCACATGGAGATAGTTTAAATCAGCAGCAATTCACAGTAATATGATATAAACTGCCCAATAGGAAGCCAGAAACTTTCCAGTGTTCAATTGTCAAATCACAGGTTGATAGTTCGAGGAATCGAAATAATTTGAAGGTGTGCATTTAAGAGAGTAGGGGAGTACGATAAGGTGAATCACATATTTCAGTACCAGTAGTGCAGCTGGAGCCCAACAGACCACAACTGGAGTTCCCATTCTATTACTTGAACTTACTGACGGTTTGGGAAGGTTCTTGAATCTTAAGAAACTAACAGAAATCAAACCTTCGATCTATTACATCCACGATGTTTATATCAACATTTTCAGAGTGCGCAGGAATTCCACAAGATTGCAAATGCAGAGAAGTTGCGATCCAAATGAATTGTACAAAAGTTACAACAGGCAGTAACGTAGGAACCAAACATCATGGATACATACCTGCCACTGTGAGTAAGTGAAGGTCGGGGCGTATCCCTCTCTGGGTACATGAGGATTTGTGTGTGTGTGTGTGTGTGTGTGTGTGTGTGTGTGTGTGTGTGTGTTTGTCTGTGCCTGTGTATGTTTGTGTATGTTTTTGTGTGTTTATGAGTAAGTGTTTCTACGTGCATGCCTGGTGGTGCATACACTTGCACTTGTCTCACTTTCTGTGTGTTTGTCCGTTCATGTGTCAGGGAGTGCTATAACTGTCATTCTGTGTTTGTGAATGCCTCTAATTGTGTAATGGGAGATATTTGTCAGAAGCATATTGAATTTAGAGGTGAAAGCCTCTGTGTCATTTTCCTCAGTTTATGTTTAAAATAATACAATGTGGCGTAGTGAATGGGAGCCAGAGCTTCTGGTTACCGGCTCGGGCAGCGTGGTCAGACCATGGAGGCTTCAGGGCACTCTTCACCGGGAACATAAACACAGCAATTGAACAATCAGGGACATCGGGGGGAAAGTTGTCGCTGTATTCCTCCTCATGATGATCATTACCATGATACAACTCAATGAGCAGCCAGTACAGAAACTCTGGGGAGACAGGAGTTAGTCAGACTGCCCCACCATCTCAATCACAAAACCTTTTCAGAGGAGCAGTAGTAACTGATTCGAAATGAATTATGTGGATTTCCCATGCTCAATGTGATCATATTACATGAATCTTCATCGGTAAGAATCAAGAGTGCACCTATTTACTAAACAGCCTGTTCAGAGATGTTGCAAACACTTCTAGAAAAGGTGAAGCGAGAAACCCGACCTATTTGATACAAAGCGAGTGACAGTGGCTTTCAACATCGGTAGACCCTAAGACTCTCAAGAGTAACTCACTTCTAGCTGATTTCATTCAGGATAATCAATGTTAACCGCACATCCATCTTCATTTCCTATTTATAGGAACACTACATTGAAATAAACAATGGCTCTATACTTTATAGTGCACAGCAGACACGAGAGAAGGAAGTGTCGCTGTTATACTTCCACCCACACGCTAATTGACATGCAAAGACCCGGGACATCTGACACACCACATTAGTTAAACAGAGAACAATATTGGCGTCAGTAACACCCGTGGAAATGCAGTCGGAAAGAAGACTCGATCAATTGTGAATAAAGACGCAGTTATAGAATTCTTTTTTTGGTGGGGTCGGGGGCAGGTTGTGTTCCATTATGGTGTCTAAAGTCAAACTTCAGCTGAGTTCACTAACATGTGGAGAATGTCCAAGAAGGAGAGAATGAAGGTGAAACTCAGTGCAAAGAAAGAGAGACGCAAAGAGAGGGCAAAAAAGATGTCACTGTGTATCCTCAAAGAAGCCAACAGCAGAGACTGATAAATGTGAGTCGGTTGGCACTGATACAGAGTAAAACCAAGAGAGGGGTTTCGGTGCTGGCCTGACGGTATTGAAACTACGAATCGTGAAAATCACCAGGAGATCAGTCAAATGGAGAGCAGCAGCAGACATCACCACCAAATCTGACAGCAACATAAATACACGCGAGCACACGCAAACAAACATACACAGACACACACACAAACACACACACACACACAAACTCACACACAGGTACACAGAAACAGCGAGAGAGAGACAGTCAAAGTAGAAAGTCAACTGAGGAGCCATTTTTGAAGGCCGGTATAACAATAGATGAATAACACATGGAGTTACATTATTGGCACTGTATCAACGTACGCATTTACCGAACTCTCTCTCTTTCAGTCTTGGTGTCCTGATTATCTCTGAGTGAATTTCCATTCATCAATCTGTCTATTCCTCCAGGTATCTATCTTTCTGTCCGTCTATCTACTTATCTGTCTGTCTATCCATCTATCTATCTATCTATCCTTATAGCGATCAAAATTTCCAGTAATAGATAGAAGAGGCGTTGGAAAGAATCTGACTTTGACTCTGTTTTCAAGGATCAGAATCAATCTATTGTGAGATCTATCGATTGTGTAAGAGATAGCGTTCTTCCTCAAAGTCAATCTGAGCAAACATACCTCCTTGAAAAATAAAATATGGACAATGATTCCGGTAAATTGACATGGGGTGGTGGAAAGTTGTTTTCAGAATAACAGTCATTCCAGCAAAGAGAAGCAAAGTACAAAGGAGACTTTAAAATATAAACAATGAATTTATGAATTTCAGTTGGTTTTGCAACTTGAAATGAGAAAATACTCTACACTGCTACTTTGTGTGAGTTGATGCTGTTTTCGTTTTGAATGGCGTCATTCGTTGCTGCTCTCTCTCTGACTGAATGCAAGAACAGTTTCACCTTTCCCTTGTGCAGTAAAGGATATCCACCAGCAGAGGGTAGAACTGCATTTCTTGAACTGAAGGGCGGGAAACAGGGATAAACACTATGAGAAACAAAAACAGAAATGGCTGGAATTTCTCAGCAGGTCTGCCAGAATCTGTGGACAGAAATCAGAGATAAAGTTTCGGCTTAAATCACTCTTTCTGAGAATTAATTTCTCTCTACAGACATTTACTCAAAGTGAATATACATAATCTGAGACTGAAACATGGTGGGATATTGTGAAGAGTATACACGTCTTTTTTTTGAAACTACCAGGTCGACAAGCACGGATTGTGAAGAGAACAGACTGAATAAAAATTAGATTGGGAAGAAACAGAGATAGTAGGAACTGCAGATGCTGGAGAATCCGAGACAACAAGGTGTGGAGCTGGATGAACACAGCAGGCCAAGCAGCATCATAGGAGCAGAAAGGCTGACGTTTCGGGCCCAGACCCTTCAGCAGAAATGGGGGAGGGGAAGGGGGTTCTGAAATAAATAGGGAGAGAGGGTGAGGCGGATAGAAGATGGATAGAGGAGAAGATAGGTGGAGAGGAAACAGACAGGTCGAAGAGGCGGGGATGGAGCCAGTAGTGGGAGAGAGATCTCTGATTCAATTTTAACCCCACTGCGAAGCCTCTTCAAAGGATGCCTAGCCTGAAGAAGTTTCCTTTCTCCTTCCGGACAAACTTCAGGGGATCTCTCTCCCACTGCTGGCTCCATCACTGCCTCTTCGACCTGTCTGTTTCCTCTCCACCTATCCACTCCTCTATTCATCTTCTGTCCGCCTCACCCTCTCTCCCTATTTATTTCAGAACTCCCTTCCGCTCCCCCATTTCTGATGAAGGGTCTAGGCCCGAAACGTCAGCTTTTCTGCTCCTATGATGCTGCTTGGCCTGCTGTATTCCTCCAGCTCTGCACCTTATTGTCTTGGGAAGAAACAGAATCTGTGAATACATACTGGGGTAAGCCCAATGGAATGAAAGGTTTGTTTCCCTAACGTGAAATTCAATGTGTTTCCAGGGAGCTAGAAGTGTGCTCCCTTATCTCCTATCATCATTCCTCACATGGGGGCTTAATTCCATATTACAGAATTCCATGCCGAAGTACGGATCACACATTCGCCTGTGGCACTAATAGCTGTGGAAGTCCCCTCAATGGCAAAGAACTGCAGTACCACGACATTGCTCAGCTTTGCGAAGTGGTACAGGTGGCATGATGGAGGGGAGCCAATTCTTCTGATCACCACCTCTATCTTCGTAGAGGATTCGGGACACTCTTCATCAGAACAGAAACGAAGCACATTCATCATCAGAGACATCAGGAGGAAGGATACTGTTATTTACCACTGCCTGGTGATCATCACCATGTAACAACTCAAAGGGCAACCAGTATAGATAGTCCAGGCAGACAGGAGTCAGACTGACAGCTTTGCGATATGAACATCAACAATCTTACAGAGGAGCAACAATCACTGACTGAAAATGAATTATGTGAAACTACCCTGTTCGATGTGGAAATGTTGTCTGACTCGACATTGGTGAGAAACTAAAGCGCTTCCATTTTCTAAGGAACGTACTCTTAGATGTTATGAAGCACATCTAGAGTAGGTGACACGAGAGCTGCAATCAATTGGAATTCGAGGGAGGGACTCTACCACTGACATCAGTAGATCCTCAGAGACACACAAGAGGCACTGATCTGTAACTCATCCAGTTGATTTCCAATCAGGAGCATGAGGATAATCAATGTTAATCGTACCTCCATCTTCATGTCCTGTTGACAAGAGTGCAACTTCGAAACAGAAAAAGATTCTGCTCTTCAAAGTGCACGACAGACCAACGACGGAAATGAAGCACGTGCACTTGGATTAACACATGAACTGAAAACAAAGAACCAAGATAACTTATTCAACAATTAATTTAAACATAGAGAAAAGTAGTGTTCTCAGTAACGCGAGGTACTATATGGAAATAGCAGCTGAATAATCTCTTTAAAGTCAGATTTTAAAAATCGTCCTATAACAATTTGTTGTTCCATTACAGAGTCTCCAGTCAAATTGAGATATAATTCAGTGACATACAGAGAAACAAAAAGAAGTACAAATCAAGTTGAAACTCAGATGAATGACAGTGAGACGACAACAGAAGGGGCTAAAGATAGCAGGAAAGCGACATTCAAAAAAGTACACTGCGAGGAGAACTGAAAAATTAACTGTTGCGGTGACTCTCCACATACTGACGCATACGTTATCTCTCTCTCTCTCACACAAACACACACACACACACAAACACACACACACACACACACATACACACACACACACACACACAGAGAGAGAGAGAGGCGGGGTGCGGGAAGGAGAGAGAGCTTGGTGCCATGTTGTGTTTTGAGCAGATAAGCACAATTCCATGTGATCACATCGATGATGAAAGGATAAATTCAGTATCCCCTCAATGCAGTCGAATCAGCATTTTCAGTGACACCAATTGTAAAAGCTCGCCCGTGATGAACTGATGCTATGTTTCCAGATGCTCCCAATTCATTCCTTCATTGCCAGATCGGCGTGTGTGCGAGCTCAGAATCTGCACTTTCTTTTCTCAGCTGATCCGGGAAACACTTGGTTGGCAGTTTAATTCGAGATTAGTTTGGTTTCCTCTCAGAGTGTGTTTAACTTCCTGAAACCACATAATAACAACCCGAGACTCTGTGAAAACCTCAACACTGACAACAGTCTATGGTCTAAAGGCAGTTTTTGTACGGGGTAAAGGCTGTTTATCACGACTGTGTGCTGAAGCGCGCAGTAATACACAGCAGTGTCAGTCAGATGGATACCGGTGATAGTCAAACTGGTGAATTTCTTCGAGATCTGAAGTTCTATAGAGAAGCGACTTTTAGCAAAATCTGCTTTTTTCTCATTACCAGTAGTACTTTTCCTCATTATATATTCAGGTTGCGTGCCTGGACATCGTCGGTACCAATATAACCTGTAGGAGCTCAATGTTGTATCATAGGTACAATTTAGAGTCACCACCTCGCCTTCTGGATGAACATCTGAGGAAAGTGACTGAGTGACAGAATTTTCATAACTCAGGTCTGAAAGGAAAAACAAATGTTAATTACAAATTATTACCTTACATCAGTTTAAAATATTATTGTTAAAGGAATGTGAATAGTATTTCCTCCACAAGTACCTATTAGCATTGATCCCCAAACACCCCAGATGCTGAGTAGCCACATTATCTCTACCTTCGGTGTAAAACAGCCGTCGAATATTTGAGGAAACGCAGTCTATAAACACGCACTCAGTAAACTGCTGACGTGTCACTACAGGTTGCCACCTCACTTCCTTGTTGACGCGGTGGTACACTGGGAGCATGAGGAAGAAAGCAGCCTCTCAGTGAATTGACACATCTCGAGATGGGTTACAGTCACTGTACTTAAAATGGAGAAGTGAGAATTTTGATAGATTGACTTCCATCCTTAACGAGTAATTCCCCAGATTCACTGTACAATTTACTCTCAAGGCTCTGCTTCTTTTTTCCTGTCGCACATCCCAACTTGACCCGAGTTCTTGATCTTAGCCAATTAATGGCTGCACCTAAATTTGCAACACCACCATTCCTGATTTACCCAGCCTACACACAATCCTTGCAGCTCCGCAAGCACTCCGCTCTCAAATTATTATCTCACGTTCAATATCACTGGACTCAATCCCAGCGTTAACTCAACAGTATCTGTAATATCACTTTTACCAGATTCTCGTTTATTCTCCTTCTCTGATGCTGCTTCTCGGCCCTCAGGCTCAAGATTATCACTTTCTTCCTCTGTTAGCTCCGCTCAGCATTCCTTGCTGAGCTCAAGTTTCACTTTCCTTCCTCCCATCTGTCCTTGTTTTGCTGACTTACTGAACGCAGGGTCCTCATAGAACAGGGTTCACTGTACTTGTCATTGTTACTTTACGGATCTCCCATTCCAGCAGGGTCTGTCTGTCTGTGTGTGTGTGCGTGCGTCAGCACGTGTTTGTATGTGTGTACGTCCACTCCAGCAAGCATGCACGTGTGTCTCTCTGTTGAAAGCGAGAATTTTTTTGTGCTTTGATGTTATTTAAAATGTTGAAATTGCACTTCAATTTGAGTTTAAAGTGAGAAAGCGTCACCCTCTGCTGGTGCTGTGAAGCTACTTCACTTGCACAAAGTGAAAATCGTCACAGAATCAATCAGAAAATCAGTCGCAAACAGCAGCATTCAACCTCACAGATGCATCAACAAACACACATATGAGAAAAGTACGGGGATTAACGTCGGCCACGGCGAAGATTCCAGCGTGTTCTGTGCGGCAATTAGATAGAGAGTCAGTGTGGAGAACACACACATCCTCATCGTGTGAATTACATTTGTACAGAGGCAGTTAAGGAAGGCCACTTAGGACCTTATATGTTTCAATTCAATCATGTCTGTCTCTTGTGAACGCCAGATAGAAGCCAAAGATATCTCGTTTTACCACGCCTATCTTTCACTTGAATATAATTAGCACCCAGACTCTGTAATAAATTATACAAAAGATTCTTTCCCTCTCAGAGAAAACATACTTCCTCATCTCTTTCTTGAATGTTCTACTCTTTATTCTGAGATTGCTTCTCGGTTCCTTCTTCCCCATTATCTTTCCATCACGTATCTTTGCAACATTGAGACTTGAAGGTCTGCTCCAGGAATCAAAGTTAGGGACACTAAAACAACATCACAAGAACCCTCCACATCACTCGCTTATATTCTGACAGTATTCTGATGCTAATAAACACAAAGCATGCCTCCTTACACTTTGGAATTTAGGAGTGGAAATGAATGTCTGGTCTGTTAATTGCAATGAACAAACCAAGAAATTAAGCAAGTTTTCCAGCATTCGGATAACAGCTGAAGTAAAACCCGCCATTGAAGGGAATCGGACTATGTGTTTGTTTTAAGGATCAGCCTCGTTACATTTTCAAAATCTGTCCCGTGTGTACAAACCATTACTGATTCAGAGCCTCACACTGAGCAATTACCACTTTAGTTAACAGTGTGTTGTTACACTGGGGAACTGACGTTGGAGATGTGGAAGGCGTTGTTCTGAATGACACATGGGTGAACGTAGAAAAGCAAAGGACACGGGAAACATTACAGAACCGCTAGTGAATTTGTGAATGTCAGCTGAACATAGCTCCCTGGAAGCACATTGTATTTTCTACTGGGAAAACTAACTATTCAATGCAATGAACATATCTTGGCATACTTTCACGCATTCAGTTTCGTCTCAAACAATTTTTGAAAAGAAGTTTCTTTTTTCTTTTCCAACCCCTGTTATTCGCTAACTGCTATGAAAAAAAAGACTTTTCAACCGTTCACATTCGTGCACCACGTGCCGGAACCTCAGACTCTTACCATTCACTTTGAAAAAAACGTCTCTCCTTCATTCCTGAATGATTCCATAATCTACTGGATGTTTCTTGGTCCCTCACGTGATTTAATTATCGCTGGCTGGAATACTGTTTGTTGACCATTCTTAATACCATTGAAGGAGGTGGTGGTTAACTTGCTTTCCAAACGGCTGTATCACTTGGCGTAGAGGTAGACACAGGAATTCGTTAAGAAGGGGAAGATACAAAACTGACCCAGTGGCACTGAAGGAAGTGTGATACATTCCCAAGTCGCAATGGTGAATGAATTGGAGAGGAGCTTGCATCTGATGTTGTTCCCATTTTTCTGCTCCACTTGTCCTTCCAGATGGAAATGATCATTGGTTTGGAAGGTGATGCCAATTTCATTTTCTTTTCTCACCTCTCAACACTCAAAAATAAAGGGTATATTTTACAAATGCAGAAAATTTTAGCTTGAACTGCGAATGTGAAAAGCTCACATGACGGTTACTGATGAGAATCTAAATTATAACACACCTGGAATGATTGTATTCAGCTTGAGGATAACGAATGTTAATTGGAACTCCGTTTTCATGTTCTTTTGGCAGGAGTCCAACACCGAAATAAACAGACCAGAGCAGAAAGTGCTGTTGTGCCTCCATCAACTCACTCACCAAAAGGCAACAACTTCCGACTGTCATTGTTTCCATCCGTGCATGCAGGTATTATGGCCTCTCTCTCTGTATGTGCGTGTGTGTGTGTGTGTGTGTGTGTGTGTGTGGTGTGTTAGTTTCAGTATGTTTGCATCTTTGAATGTCTATGTATGTGTATCTGTGTTTGTTATGGATCAAACCAGATCCCCCAGACACTACATTTGTTCCAGTTATGATGTGACTGGTCAAACTATTCGACGTTAAGCAAAACAATTCATTTGAAACGTAAAGTTAAATTGCAAACAGTAGAAAGAGAATTTAGTCAAACTTAATACCGGAAAACATAACGAATATGTGATACAATACCTATTGTTCCAGTATACTAACATTGCATAAGCACAACCATTGTCAAAAAGGCAAATTCAGATACAGATTCTTACATGCTGTTCTCCAACCCAGGAGGAGGAAACGTCAAGAGATGATTCAGAAAGTGTAACAGCCAAGAGACTTCCATGGAATCTCCCAACTCTTCTGAGACTCCGAAAAGCTTCTGACGTAACTGAGAAAATAAAAACAAAATCCAGAAATCTGGATCTGTGAGAGATGGACACACTCATTCAGGCTGCTTCTATTGTTTTTCAAGTCTTCTTCAAGTTGGCAGTTCGGCGAATTTGCCTTTCAACCTCTCTTCTAAAAAAATCCAGAATCAAACAGCCGTTTACAATGATAGTATCGTCTCATTACTGCATAAAGGTGCCTGACGTTCCAGCGTAACAATGATATGACTAGGAATACTCCGGTGCTCTACATTGCATTAATCTCCCTCTCCTCTGTTAGTTTCACTACATGTGTGTCGTGTGTGCGAAAGTGTGAATATTCAACTTAAGAGTGAAATTATCAGTTCGGCTCCATGCTGTAATTTACATCAAGCTCCCTCTCCTGCTGTCAACCATCTTGCATTTATAGATCTCCCTTGTTGGTCTCCAGAAGTATCACTCAGAGCTGTCTTTATCCCCCTCTGTGGGCGTGTTCTCTCTTCAGTCTGAGTTTCATCTTCATTTTATGCGACTTCTGGATTCTCGTGGTATCAGTGAACTCAGCCTTATATTGATTGGAGAAACGAAAGCGGAACCAAAAATAAAACAACTACATGATGGTATTTCAACATTTTTCATCTAAATTTATAGAGCATTTCTTTCAGCTGCGTTTTCACTGTAGTTACTTTCACTATCGATTAAATATTGCTCTCTTGGTTTAACCAACATGGTGTGTTAGAGGTCCCGAGTATTCGCTTTTTGGTTAGTGTATCTGGTGGAAGGATAACAGATACATTTAAAGCTCTGGCCTGCTTTGCACTACAAAGAGGAGAACAGTTTCTTATTTCGGTGTTCTTCTTCTGTCAACAGGACATGAAGATAAAAATGCGATTAACATTGATTATCCTCATTATCCTGAATTAAAAGAAATGAGGTTAGATGCATTTGAGATTCCGAGCGGCCATTGATGTACAGAGGTAGTGTCCGCCCGCTGGGTCAAATGGATCCGGTTTCTAGATTGAAAGTGATGGATAAAATCTCTTAACTTTTCGTTTAGAACTTGGATACATACTAATGTCTGACCAATTATGTTTCATGCATTGTTTTCAAATTGAAGACGGGTGCTTCACGTTATCCATTTTCGCTCAGTTATTGATTCTCCTCTTTAAGGTTGCAGTAGTTGAGGTGTTGAGCCTGTCGGTATAGCTCCTGTCCCCCCGGGGTTTCTGTACTGGCTGTCCATTGTGTTGTATCACGATGATGATAATAGTGAAGAAGTAGATGGCCTTTCCACCCTCTTGATGTTGCTGATGGGGTGCTTGGGGAACAACTTAACAGCTAAATGTGGAGGAAATGCATTTCAAATTCCTTTACCAAATCATAGTTTAAACTGAGCCCAGCCTGACACTTTACAATTGATGTCTGTTTTCCCTTTTAGTTTGAATCATGGAGAGTCTGTAACTCAGGCAATCTGCTATAATGTTCACCAACCTGACTCTTGAAACCTCCAGAGGATACAAGCACGGATACATGGTCTTTCCATGTCGATTTCAGATATAAACATATTTAGCATTTAGATTGTTTGATAAATTATAACGGATTCTGTTCCCTTTGAGAGAAGGAATGCCTCCTCATTTCTCTCCGAAATTTGTCACTGCTTCTTCTGCGATTTTTCCTGTCACTCCTCGAATACCTCAAAGGGTGAAACAACTTTTCCGTGTCTACTCAGTCGACGTTTCATTGCACACCTCTTGAGCACGTGTGTCTTGAAGATGTACCTCTTCACTCTAAAGAGGGACACTACCATATTGTTACAAGATCCCCCCACGCAGCTAGCTCGCACACTGACGATATTCTGATATTGATAAACACAAGTCATGCTTGCTCACACTCATTTCGCTGCCGCCCTCCGCAAAAGAATAACACAGACTAACTTTATGTTATGTTAACGGTATTCGAATATCCAGCTGTCATTCATAAATTCGCTGGCGATATTCTCACATTTCTTTTGTCCTTTCATTGTCTTTGTTCATTTCCTGTCATTCTGAAAAGTCGTTTCCACATCTTCTATGTTAGTTTCCTGGATTAGCAATCAACAGTTTGTGAAGGGTGGAAATTTGCTCAGTGTGTCTTTCTGTATCAGGAATGGTTTGTACACAATGGACATATGTCACAATGTAATGAGGCTGATGTTTAAAACAGACGCAAAGTTACGTTCTCTTTAGTGGCGGGTTGTTCTTCAGTTGTCTGCATAATGCTGCAAAACCTGCTCAGTTACTTGATTTGTTCGTTATAATTTACAAACTAGACGATCATCTTCACTCCTGACTCTAAAACGTGAACCTATTCTGTTTCGAACCCCACGAACGTGTTAAACCAGGACTGGAGGTCTGCAAAGAAATGAGTTGAGTAAACATTCTTTGTGCTAAACAACATTCGCAAAACTTATCAGTGTCCAAGCAAGCTGAGTGGAGGGAACTTGTGGCGTTGTGGTAGTGTTCATATTTGTAACAGAAAGCTTACATTGAAGTGTCACATGTTCCTGAGTCGTGTCATGAAGTATTGTCAGATTGGACACATGAAGATTTTTTTCCACCTGTGTGTAAGTCTACCAGCAGACGAAATAATATACAAATAAGAAGTCAGACATTTATGATCGAGATGAGGAGCCATTTCTTCTCCGAGAGGGAAAATAATCTGTGGAATCATTTGTCACAAAGTCTTCTTTCTAAATATTTTCAAGTCTGAGTTAGACATAGAACAACTATAAAGACTGGTCTTGTATCTTCTGGAGGCTGCAAATAGTCACACGTGTCAGAGCTGAAACATAAGATCTTGAGACAACTTGGTTACAGAATCTGTCATCCACGCGCTGATCATGTCTGTTTTCTCCACACTGATCTTCTTTGTAATCCACACATTGACCCCTTTGAAATCTTCGCAGTGGACATCTCTCTAAGAGCCAAACTACCCTTCCTTCTCTGTATATGTGTGTTGACGCTGCTGTCAGATGAGGTGCTGATGTCTGCTCCTGCAGTCCCTCCGACTGATTCCCTGGCGATTTTCTCCGTGCGATTGAAGCAACTTCAGGCCGAAAATTGAGGGTGGCACTGTCTCACTTCAAATCAAGTTGAAATGCAACGCAGAAAGTCATTGACTTTGTGAAAGAACTGAAGAACAGATCCGGTCACACAGAGAGATGAACGCTCATGCACAGAAGCACGTGCGCGCACACAATCGTGTGCGTGCACATTTACTGCTCGAACTGAAGGTCGGGATTTGCAAAATTTTTCAGACATGCAGTCGTTCCTGCCATACGAGGCCTCTGTGTTCAGCGAGTCAGAAAGAACCCACAGAGGGGAAAAAGTAGGTGAGACTAAGCTCATAAAAGAGAGCTGAGAGAGACTAACAGAGAGTGAGAGTGATAATCTTGAGCCTGAGAACAGAGAAACAGCAATAGACGAGCAGAATAAAGGAGAATTTAGTGAAAGAAAGTCATAAAGGAGATAACGCTGGATAAGGCTGAGGTTGGCTTCTCTAATGTAGAAAGTGGAATTTGAGAGGATGCATTTATGGTTGAAATCACAGGGGTGGCGTCAGATGCGTACCCGCAATCCCACAAACTGGTTAAAAAGAAAAATTGGAGTCAACTGGAGATTTGATCAGTGAAAAGGAAAAAGGAGTCTTCAGGGTAAAAACTTAAGTGATTTTTGGAAATTTCTTATCATGAAAGCGAGTTAATCTTTCAGAGTTCTCGATGCTCCATTTTAAGTACAGTGATTGTAACCAACTAGGGATGTGTCAATTCATTCACAGTCTACTGTCTTCTTCCCGCCCACATAGCATCACCACCGACACAAGGCAGTCAGGTGGGAACGTCCTGTGACACGACAATTTTTTTAACAGCGGGCGGGGTTATAGAATGGGTGTCTTCAAATAACCGAGTGCCCTAGTTCATACAGGACAACGACAATGCGGCTTCTCTTCACCTCGGTTCTGTGGGTAGCAATTCTGACAGGTAACTGTGCCATTCCACATTTCTTCATCAAGTCATAGGTGAAACTGACCCCAGCCTGACAGTTTCCAATTGATTTATGCTTTTCATTTCAGATCTGGGTCATGGAGATTCTGTCACTCAGTCATCCTCCTCAGAAGTTCGGACAGAAGGATACGGGGTTGCTCTAAGTTGTACCTATGAAACTGCAGCGAGCGACTATATACTATTCTGGTACCGACAGCAACCAGACACACAGCTTGATTTTATTCTGTTCAAAGGTACTAGTGGTTCTGATGATAAAGCAAATTTTGCACAAGATCGTTTCTCTATGGAACTTCAGACCTCGAAGAAATTCACAAGTTTGACTATAACTGGGCTGCAGCTGACTGACACTGCCGTGTACTACTGCGGATTCAGGAATGACACAGTGAAGAGAAACAGTCTCACCGCTGTACAAAAACATCCGTGAATCATAGATGGGCTCTCTGTGGGAGTTTGTGTAAATCCAGTGTTATTGTAATGTACTGTTACAAATTTAAAATCGCACCGATAGGAATCTAAGTTAACCACGATTCAAACTGTCACCCAACTGTTTCCCGGAGCAGCTGAGAATATAACTAAAGGGTCCGAGCGCTCACACAAACCAGAACAAAGTCATACTTGAAAACTACCTTTCAATTCCCCACTAACAACAATTTTCTGTCGTCACATCTGCACACAGTGAACTTGGGCAGAGCTGTACTTTTACAAGATTCACATATCTTCCACACATGTCAGGGAGTCTGGAGCATCCAAGAGGCACGATAGCAGTTTACTCATGGCGGCTTTCAGAGTGGCTGATTTGATTGTATTGAGGGAATAGTGCATCAACACTCCCATCATCGATGTCATCACATAGAACTAATGTTGAGAGGGTGAAGAGCATCAAGTCACTTGGAGTGACGACAACCAACAACTGTCCTCGACATTCCACGGAGATGCAACATTCAAGAAGGCACAACAACACCTCTTCTTCCTAGAGGCGACTCGATTGAAATTTTGCATGCCCAGAAGATCGCTCACCAACTTCTGCAGATGCATCATTGAAACTGTACCGCCCTGGTGCTTAGCAGCCTGGAATTGCAAATGGTTTTCCCAGGACCGTAAGAAACTACAGAAGGTGGTGTGCACAGCCCAGACAATCATAGAAGCCAAGCTTCCATCATGGAATCCATTTACCTGGTCTCTGCCGCACAAAGGCTCCCATCATTATCAAAGACTGATTGATACCCGGTAATGATCGTCTACAATCTCTTCAATCAGGCAGAAGATGAGCAGCTTCAGGAATAGCTTCTTCCCGGCCGTTAACAGATGGGTAAATGAACTCTCTGAACTCAACTAATGCTGGTCTTGCTCATCTGGCTCTCGCCTCGCGCTCATCCTGTCAAATAAAACCTGTATGCCTCTGTCTACCTGTTTGTGATCTGTGCACCATCTGCTTACTGCGATCTGCTTTTACAGCTTGTAAACAAAGCTTTTCACATTAGTTCAGTAAACACGACAATAAAATAATAATAATAAAATTATCTGCTGAGTGCACAACATAGCTCCCTGCTATCTGTGTGTGCATGTATGTGTGTTTTTGTACATTTCTGAATTTGACTATGAGTATAGAAATGTGTGTGAATATCTGTTATTGCACAAGAGCAAGGGCAAGCCAATCAGAGGGAGGACAACACCATACAACACCATTCAAACTGAAAGCATCAACAAATCTAAGACATGGACAGTGTGCAGCCTTACATTCAGCTCCCTGGAAAAAACTTTGGAATTCTAACGGCAAAAGTGCCGTTCATTCTAATGGACATATGCTAGTATGCATTCACGCAACCTGCTTCTTCTCAAACTGTTCGAATTACTGTCGATTCATTTCTCTCTGCTGTGTTTGTCTATCCAGCCACTAAAACATCTGCAGCATTTCTTTCATCTCCACCATATCTCAGAGTCCCTGGTTCTCGAGAATCACTGAGTGAAAATGAATAGTTTCGAACTTCCATCTTTAATGTGGAAATAATGTGTGATTCTATATCGATGAGTATCTACAGTGTATCCATTTTCTAACTAACCCAATCTGAGATTTTATTACTTGTCTCTACGCAGGTGAATCTAGATTTCTAGAACTTGTACCTACGTGGCACAAAAGGAAAAGTCATTATAACTGCACAATCACAGTTCTTAGAATCCCAAGTGCAACTCACCTGCAATGCTGACATTCCGGATTATGGAGATAACCAAAGTTATTTGTACATCTATATTCATGTCCTACAACAACGAAATGAACAGTGACTCTCCATTTTGTAGTGCAAAGTAGGCCAGAGAATGAAGTGCAGCTATTATACTTCCACTCTCACATGAACCAAAAAACAAATATCCTGGACATCTTAGCTAAACCTGGAGAACAGCTGTACACTCAGCAAACAGATTAATCACTCAGAAAAGGCAATTGAAAAGAACACTCGGTAAATTGAAATTAAAGACCACGTCTGTAGGATTTGCTTTGTTCGATTGTGGAGCCTCAAATCAAAGTAAATGCTGAGTCAACTGACACAGAAAGAACCCAACAGAAGGAGAGAATGAAGATGAAACCGACGGTAAGGGATAAAGATTGGTCCAATCTTGTGGAAACAGACCACCGGCCACCACCGCCGACGCAACTCCGCCCACAGCCGACGCAACTCCTCCCACAGCCGACGCTGACGTCGCTCTTCCCACAGCCGACGCTGACGTCGCTCCGCCCACAGCCTCCGCAGCCAGCAGCTCCAGAGGAGACAGCAGCACCCAGCCCTGCCGAGTCCTCATCATCCCCCCAGACCTCCCCCTTACTGAGGACGAACGGTCAGTCCTCAGTAAAGGGATCACCATTGTCCCCCTCCACCCACACATCAACAAATACCGGTCACGTTTGGACATCGCAGTTTTTCCGCCACCTCCGCCTCCTCGCTTACTTCTTCAACAGTGAGCCTAACCCTCCCTCTACTGACCCCTTCTCCCTCACCCTGGACACCACCCCAAGGCCTCCTTCCCTCCCTCGACCTCTTCATCTCTAACTGCCATCATGAAATCAATCGCCTCAACCTCTCCACCCCTCTCACCCACTCCAACGTCTCCCCCGCAGAATGTGCAGCCCTCCGCTCCCTCCGCTCCAATACCAAACTCACCATAAAACCCGCGGAACAAGGGAGGCGCAGTTGTAGTATGGCACACTGACCTCTACATCGCCGAGGCCAGACACCAACGCTCCGACACCTCCTCCTACCTCCCCCTTGTTCATTACCCCATCCCCGACCTCCAAACCATCATCTCCCAAACCATCCACAACCTCATCACTTCAGGTGACCTCCCACCCAAGGCCTCCAACCTCACCGTTCCCCAACCCCGCACCACCAGCTTGTATCTCCTTCCGAAAATTCACAAACCTGACTGCCCTGGTCGACCCATTGTCTCCGCCTGCTCCTGCCCCACCGAACATATCTCCACCTATGTGGACTCCATTTTCTCCCCCTTGGTCCAGGAATTCCCTACCTACGTCCGTGACACCATCCACGCCCTCCACCTCCTCCAGAATTTCCAATTCCGCGTTCCCCAACACCTCATCTTTACCATGGACGTCCAGTCCCTAAACACTTGCATTCCCCATACAGATGGCCTAAAGGCCATCCGCTTCTTCCTGTCCCGCAGGCCCGACCAGTCCACATCCACTGACATCCTCATCCGCTTAGCCGAACTCGTCCTCACCCTCAACAACTTCTCTTTCAATTCCTCCCACTTCCTACAGACAAAGGGGGTGGCCATGGGTACCGGCATGGGCCCAAGCTATGCCTGCCTCCTTGTAGGTTACGTGGAACAATCCCTCTTCCGTACCTACACTGGTCCTAAACTCCACCTCTTCCTCCATTACATTGATGACTGTATCGGCGCCGCCTCGTGCTCACACGAGGAGCTCGAACAGTTCATCCACTTCAACAGCATCTAGCACCCCAACCTTAAGTACACCTGGACCATCTCAGATACCTCTCTCTTCGTCCTGGAACTCTCTGTCTCTATCTCCGGCAACCACCTAGAAACCGAGATCCATTTCAAGCCCACCGACTCCCACAGCTACCTAGAATACACCTCCTTCCACCCACATTCCTGCAAAAATGCCATCCCCTATTCCTAATTCCTTCGCCTCCGCCGCATCTGCTCCCAGGATGAGGCATTCCACTCCCGTACATCTCAGATGTCCTCGTCTTTCAAGGACCGCAACTTCCCCCACCTCAGTGGTCGAGAACGCCCTCGACTGCGTCTCCCGCATTTCCCGCAACTCATCCCTCATACCCCCTCCCCGCAATAACAACCAAAACAGAATCCCCCTCGTCCTCACGTACCACCCCACCAACCTCCGGATCCAACACATCATCCTCTGATACTTGCGCCATCTGCAATCAGACCCCACCACCAAAGACAATTTTCCCTCCCCACCCTTATCTGCTTTCCGGAGGGACCACTCTCTCCGTGACTCCCTTGTCCGCTCCACACTCCCCTCCAGCCCCACCTCGCCCAGCACTTTTCCCTGCAACAGCAGGAAGTACTAAACCTGCCCCTACACCTCCCCCCTCACCCCCATCCCAGGCCCCAAGAAGACTTTCCACATCAAGCAGATGTTCACCTGCACATCTGCTAATGTGGTATACTGCATCCGCTGTTCCCGTTGTGGCCTCCTCAACATCGGGGAAACCAAACACAGGCTTGGGGATCGCTTTGTGGAACAACTACACTCGGTTCGCACGAAACAACTGCACCTCCCAGTCGCGAACCATTTCAACTCCACCTCCCATTCCGCAGATGACATGTCCATTCTGGGCCTCCTGCAGTGCCACAACGATGCTACCCGAAGGTTGCAGGAACAGTAACTCATATTCCGCTTGGGAACCTGCAGCCCAATGGTATCAATGTGGACTTCACAAGCTTCAAAATCTCCCCTCCCCCACCACATCCCAAAACCAGCCCAGCTCCTACCCGCCTCCCTAACCTGTCCTTCCTCCGACCTATGCCCTCCTCCCACCTCAAGCCCCACCCCCATCTCCAACTTACTAACCTCATCCCGCCCCCTTGACCTGTCCGTCCTGCCTGGACTGACCTATCTCCTCCCTACCTCCCCACCTACACTCACCTTTACTGGCTCCATCCCCACCTCTTTGACCGGACTGTCTCCTCTCCACCTATCTTCTCTTCTATCCATCTTCTATCCGCCTCCCTCTCTCTCCCTATTTATTTCAGAACCGCCTTTCCCCTCCCCCATTTCTGAAGAAGGGTCTAGGCCCGAAACGTCAGCCTTCCTGCTCCTCTGATGCTGCTTGGCCTGCTGTGCTCATCCAGCTCTACACCTTGTTATCTCAGATTCTCCAGCATCTGCAGTTCCTGCTCTCCCTTCATCAGATTCTGCATTCTTCACTTTACGAGCTGCACTTTTGCTCAGTCTGTACTCACTTCGTGTGTCTGGGTACTGTTAGTACCAGAATAAGACATAGCTTCTCGATGTAGCATCACAGGTACAACTAAGAGTCACTGCCTCTCGTCCCTCACAAAGATCTGAGTAGAGTGACTTAATCCCCATCACTCTGACCTAAAACGGAAAACAAACGTCAATTGCACAATGGGGGATAGTCAGAATTGCCAATGCTGGAGTCTGAATGAGCACAATGTGTAGCTGGAGTAGCACAGCAGGTTAGGCAGCATCAGAGGAGCAGAAATGTTGACATTTCTGTTCGGACATTTCTTCAGAAAGACAATTAAAGAAAGAAGTCTCTCATTATATGAACAAATAAACAAGCATTGGAGTATGTCCCTATCCAGCAAACAGTCGCAAGGCATTTCTTACTTATTCAATAATGTACTTAGAAGGACGGAAAAAATCTGATAAGTGAATGCACTTCCATTTAAGTTCGGTAGAAAAAGACCCATTTCTCCCCTATCCCGTTTCCTGTGTCCTGTTGAGAGAATACGAGACTGCAAATAGCTAAATCATGCATGTCAGGAGCAGCAATGCAGCTGGACCCCAACTGATCACATCTGGAGAGCTCCCATTATGTTGCTTGAATTTCCTGATGGTGTGGGAAGATTCTGGGATCCTAAGAACAGAAATCAAAATTTCACTTTATTACATCTACCAGGTTGGCATCGATATCTTCAGAGTTTGCAGCAAAGACACAGAATTTGCAAAAAAAAAAAAAAAAAAAAAATGCAATCTACATGCATGGCACAATGTTTGCAACAGGCAGTAACTTAGGACCCAAACTGCATGATGTATACCTGTCGCTCTGTACAAGTGTAGGTCGGGGTATATCGGCAGGGAAACAGCCAAAGAGAGAGCAGCAGCAGTAGGTAATATTCAAAATGGCAAAAACACCAACACATACCCAGGAACAGTGTGGGATTTATGGAAGTGGCCACTATGAAGAATACAGAGAGGATCAGAATGAAGATTACAGAGATGGTAAATGTCAATAGAGAAAACATTAAACCATGTAACAGCGTTTTCGAAGTTTGGAACATTGCCAAACGCGTCTGGATACGCTATCGATCAGTCGAAGGGTTTTCTTGTCTGTGTATGTGCTCAGCCTCTATCCCTTAAACTGTCTGTCTATCTGACTATCTATCTGTCTGTCTATCTAGCTGTCTGTCTCTGTCTCTGTCTGTATCTGTATTACTATACCTCATTACTTGACAGTCCAGGTTTCTGCGTGACTATTTCTCACGCTGGGCGACTTTCCTTTTATCGTTCCATACATTTGTCATCCTGTCCCTCTGTTTTCCTCTCTATCTATGTTGGTTCGTTCGATTATGTTTATTTTATCGAATCAAGCTCTGTTGTACTCAATGATCTTGAACAGTGCCTTGTAAAATAACGAGTATTCTTGCCTCTCAAACACTCTGCGAAAGATCAGTATGTGTCGACATTGTTCCATTAAATTGAGGAATGTGAGCATGGTTGCCATTCAGAAATATTCCTCGGGATCATAATCTGACGGCTGTGATATGGTTAATATTACAACACTGTAGATTTTGGCCAGAGAGGATGTGAAGTGATTTCTGACAAATGTCATTGAAGCCATCAGGAGAGCGGATGATAATCTACCAGTGACAAAGGGATAGAGTCAGCCAGTACTAAGACTGGAAGACACTCTCACTATCTGTGTAGAAACAGTTGAGGGTGATACTCTCTCCAGTATTAGCGTTCACCTGTTCCTTTGACTTTACAATGAGCGATTCAGACTGGCACGGAGAAGGACACAGATAATAAGGCGTTGTGTTTGGAAACCTTTCATCCGCAGAAGATTGGAGTACCAAAACTGACACTATTCACATTATAGACAGGAGAGGCAAAGAAGAATTGAACTGATTGCTTTGATATCAACATTTCATTTGGCTAAGAAGTTGGCGCTCCAATTTTTTTATGATTGTACGAACATGAGATGAGGGTACAGGAGAAGGTCAGTCGACCCTTAAAAGCATACTCCACAATTGATGAAGATAATGTTTGATATGATGTTAACCTCAAATTTACATCACTGCATATTCTTGAAAATCTTTCAAGAGGTCGGATCAAAATTGGTTATCTTCATCCCTAGCGAGTTTTACTTTAGGTTCACAGCCGTCAACATCATGTCATCTTTTCAAATTTCAATTTTGAGACAACATTATTAGAGGATATGTAGACCAAGCCGTCATTTTTGAGATTTGAGAAGTAAGCAAAGGACAAAATGACAGCACGCTCTGATCCAAAGGCCACTTTCACCTAGAAGGGACACCTGTTGCAAATCCATGTGGCCACTGTTCACCTGGATCAACAACAAATTAGTTTGACTCTTGCAGACATCGGGAGGGACAATACTGCCAGTTATCACTGCTTGGTGATCAACACCCTGTTACAACTCACAGGACAACAGTACAGACAATCCAGGCAGACAGGAGCCAGATCAACAATTTCGCTACCTGACCATCAACAACATTACAGAGGAGCAACAATCGCTGACTGAAAGTGAATTTTGTGGAACTCCCCTGTTCAATGTGTAAATATTACGTGAATTGTCACTGGTGAGACCCTCAACCTGGCTCAGTGGCTCAGTGGTTAGCCCTGCTAACTAACAGTGCCTGGGCACCGGTTTCGATTCCACCACAAGGCGAATGTTTGTGTGGAGTTTGCACATGATCCCCGTGTCTGAGTGCGTTTCCTCCCACAGTCGAAAGATGTGCAGGCTAAGTGGATTGCTGAAGTGCCCGTAGTGTTCAGAGATGTGGAGCATATGTAGGTTATAGGGGGATGGGTTGCTGTGGACTTGCTGGGCTGAAGAGATTTTCCACACACTGCAGGGATTCTATGATAAAGGATCTCCGTTTTCTAAGCAACGTTATTCGGATATATTATTAGACACCTCTACAGCAAGTGAATCTAGAAGTGGAATGCATTTGAAACAAACGTAGGGATTCTACCACTGCACATTGCTCCTCAGAATATAAATTGTAACTCACCTGTGTTATTTCTATTCAAGATAATGAGAACAATTAATGTTCATCGCACGTCTATCTTCATGTCCTTTTGACAGGATTGCAAAGCCGAAATAAACAGTCGTTCTCCTCCTGATTAAGCACAAAAGGCCAAAGCAGGAAGCGTCGTGGGAACACTCCTATTCAAAGGCTACACAAAAGCAAAGACCGGGATCACTCAGAAACCACTTAATTTAAATCTCGAGTACAGTATTGCAGTCAGTAACGAAAGTTATCATGTGAGAAAAGCAGCTGAAAAGAAAACTCTTGAAATTGAGATTAAATACACAGTCGTGTAAATGCTTTTTGTTTATGTTTCCATAATGGGGACTTCAATCAAATTGAGATTAATTTCAGTAATAAAGTGGGAACTGAACAAATGGTCAGAATAAAGGAGAAACTGAGACGAGCGAAAGTGAGAGACCAACAAAGGGGGCTAAATTTATCAGGATGGCGAGTCTGATATACAGTAATAAAGGATTAGATATAAATTTAATTTATACGCTGAATCTCTACGTAGTCATACATACATTATCACACACTATATACACACACTCAAAGCACAATCGTGCACGTGCACATTTGCATACATTCACACGTACACATTCGTACACACACACCCCCAGACATACACACACACAAAAACACAACTGCCATGTTGTGATCTCAGCAGATAACCAAGCACACACACACTCATACACACGCAAACAAAGTCTCTTTCGTTGTTGTGTTATTTAGTAAATATTATTTAGCAACAATCCTATTGTGGGAAATTCATGATGTGTGTATTGGTTCTCTGTCTGAGCGCTGAAGAAAATGTTACATTTCCTCTCGTGAGTTTTTCTACAGATTTGGATCTTGTCTGTTTCACTGTGCTCTTGCACAATAATATGTTGCGCTGTCTGAAATACTCAATTGTCTGTTGTCCAAAGTGAGGACTTTGTTTGTAAGGTCCTTGGAAGCAGCAAATCGGTTTTCAACCTCTGGATTAAAATCTTTGCTGTCTTCAGTATAGTATCGAACGAGCCATTTGGGCCATTCCCAGGGCTTTGTCGATACCAGTACATAGTGTATGCATTCAGATCAAACCCGCTGGTTTTACATGTCAGTCTCAGAGACTGTCCGGCAATGCCTGTGTGCCTCCATTTGAGTCAACAATACTTCCGACTGGGCACCTAGCAAAGGAAAGGAAAATTGATTAAATTGCATGAATCCCGATGTTGTAACTCTCCCCTCACATGCCACTACACCCGAACACACAGCCCAGGAAAGATACTTACATAGAAACTGAAAACCACGTTAAAATTTAGTTGAAAGAAGTAATTAGACCTACGCACTGGAGACGAAAGCAAGAAGGAGAGGGAGAATCCTTGGCGACCACATGGTTCCTGAGGCTGTCTTCAATGAGACAGTCTGTCCTCCAGTCAATCATTGAAAAAGCAGTTTTGCAAACTGTTGGATTCCGATCCACACTCACAAAGTTTTATGGATCAGAAGAAGAGGGGGAGTGTTAGAGAACACACGAGATTGGTTGTCTGCCGTGGACGTCTGATGTAAGCACATGGGGATTGACTATGATGGAAATACAGTGGAGGTTCTACCATCCCCATTGGGCTGGCTAGCAGCACCATCTCATTCTGGACGCTGGAGATTGCGTGAATTGACAGTCACTGTCTGATTTTTTTTTTAACATTTCAAAAATATAATTTATTCATATAAGTAACTTTATATGTGTAAACAGTCATTGCAACAGTTCGGTCCTATACGTAGCATATGAAGAAACAAACCAGCATTGGATTCGGACTCTGTCTAGCAAAAAAAATCTCAAGGCATTTTCAAATGATTTCAGGGTTTACATAAATATGTTAGAGGCATAGTGATAATCTGAGAAGTCAATGGACCCCAATTTACCTTCGGTAGAAAAAATACTTTTTTTTTCTAAGTCTCGTTTCCTACAGGCCTATTGCTTCGCCTTTCATGACAACATTATATCCCGCGAACATTGAGGTTGACTGCTAACCACTGACGTCTTAAGCAGAAATTTTTCAAAAGCTTTCTGGAAATTCAAATCTAACAAATACAGTAAATCAACATTATTTGTTCTACTAGTTAGATCCCTCAAAAAAGGACTAGTGGAAATTTGTTAAGTATGATTTTCCTGACAAGAAGTATTTATGTCCAATTCCGTTGAATCTTTACAATCGCTTCGTTATCCTCATCTGTCCATACACGTTAAAAAGAGACTGGGGATCATATTTTGAGAGTATAATTCTCTCTCTATAATCGGAGATAGTTGTCAGGAATTTTATTTGGAATAAACAAAGTAAAAGCCTCTGTGTCTTTTTTTTTCAGTCGTTGTTTAAAGTGATGCAATTTCAACCCCTGCTGGTGGCCTGCATGTATTGCAACTGTGAAAGGCAATACTGCTTGCCTGTCTGTCTGTCTGTCTCACTCTCTCTCTCTTTCTATCTCTATCTATCGATCTCTCTCTATTATTCGACCTCTCTGCTTGACAGTTTATCTTTCCACGTGCCTATTTCTCATGCTGGGTATCTTTCTGTGTCTCGTTCCATGCATTTGTCAGTCTGTCTCTCTGGTTTCCCCTTTTTCCATGTCTGTTGAATCTACTATGTTTGCATCTTCAATTCACTCTCTGTTGCACACAATGACGTTGAATACGGCCTTGTAAAATCTCAGGTGTTCTTGTCTCTCAGAGAGTCTACATTCAGACCAGTATATTTAAGCATTGTTCCATTAAATTTAGCACTATGAGCATGGTTGCGATTCAGAAATATTTCTCGGGATCCTCATCCGACGGCTGTGAGACGGTTCAACTGACAACTCTGTAGGTTTGGTCCAGAGAAAAGAGGAAGTGACTTCTGACAAATGTCGCACTTTCATTGAATTCATCCGTAGAGCGGGTGATAATATATTGGTGTCCAAACTAGCGAGTCACCCAGTACGATGACAGGAAGGCACTCTCTACATCTCTGTAGAAACAGTTGAGGGTGATACTCTAATGACTATTCACCGGTACCTCTGAATTTTCAGTGGCCAACCAGACTGGTTGCCAGAAGGACACTGATAATAAGGCATTGTATTTGGAAGACTTTCAACCACAGAAGACTGGAGTGACAAAACTGACACACTTCAAATTATACAACGGAGAGGCAGAGAATAATTGAACTGATTAATTCGAAATCAGCATTTCATATGGCTGAGAAATTGGCGCCCAAATTGACTGTCATGATGATATGAACGTATAAAGAGGCTACAGGAGAAGGTCAGTCGGCCCTGAAAAGCATTCTCCACCACTGAATAAGATCGTAGCTGATACGATGTTAACCTCAACTCTATATCGCTGCATGTTCTTGAAAATCTTCCATCCCTTTGTTGTCAAGAATCTACTTACATCCGCCTTAAAAATGCTTCAATATTCTGCATTCACTACCTTGACATAAAAGACATTGCAAAAATTCATAGCCTACTGAATTTAAAAAAGTGCCCACATTGCTGACATTAAAGGGTGCTGCCTAATTATTTTTTTAGCTCCAGCTCCTAATTCTTCATTTTCCCATAAAAGGAAGCATTCTTTCCACATGCTTCTGATCAACTCCTCTCAGGGTCTATTTTGTATCCATTCATATGTTCTGAATATATGGTACTAAAGATGATATAGTTCCAGGCTGTGTAGCTTTTCTATCCCTTTATTACTCTTGAGCGTGCTTACAGAACAGTCCCTATGGAAAATAATTCGACAGGTTCAGTTTCCTCTGATGAAGAAATGCTTTGTCGTATCTACCTGATTATCTATTCCACGCCCACGGGGTGGGGGTAATGTTAGGTGGGGACATTTCTCACTGTACTCCGTCAGGTTTACATCATATATCTTGACAGCATGCGGCAGTTGAAGGTTGGCATCTTGGCTCAAAGTTAAGGATATTAACAGAATGTCACAAGAACCTTCCACAAAGCTCACTTATATCCTCACTTACATTATTTTAATGCTGACAGACACAAAGCAATGTTAGTCACATTGATTTCTTAGGAATTCTCGAGTCAGTGAATAAAATTACGCACTTTTTTGTTACATTCATGATGTTCTAACGGGAAAAGCTCCTCGCTTTATATTCCAGGGATGGGCGTGAATTCCAGAACTGTTACTTGTTATAAGCAAGTCAAGAAAATAAGCAACTTTCCCAGCAGTCAGGAGACAGATGGATCCTGTTATACAGTTCAGAATCATTACATTGTGAGAGCTGTCCATTGTGTACAAGCCAACGTTTATCCACAAACTCACACTGAGCAAATACACCCTCTTGACAAACTGTGGGCCCTGATTCTGGTAAATTGGCATGGGAGGAGGGGATAGAGCATGCATCTGAACAAAGAATGACAAAGCACAAAAGAAACATGATAATATCAACAGTAAATTTATGAATATAAGGTGGTTATGTGAATGGAGAGAAGCAAAGACTGCACGCTGTCCTTGTCCGTGAGTTGCTGCTGTCGTCGGTTTGAAAGGTGCTCTGGACTGCTGCACTCCTTCTGATTGAATCCCTGATCAGTTTCGCAGTCATCTGTCCAATCGACGCATCTCCCAATACTTCTGAACTGACATTAGACACGTCATACAAACCTGCAAGTGAACGTTTCTAATTTTCTGTACAGGTTTCTAATCAGCCACTGCAATGGACAGAACAATACACTGCAGCACATACACACACATTGAAAAACAAATGCAAAGCCATCAAAATAACCATGCACAAATGAAGATTGATAGAAATCTTTACACACAGAGACATATTAGCATTTATGAGAGAATGTATGTGGGAGATCCAGGACATTTTCTTTCATTTAGACTGTAAGAGAAGATATAACAGTTGAGCTTCCTACACTGGCCAGTAGTGCAATGCAAAAAGTAGTTCCCCTGTTTATTTCAATGGTGTTGTGCAGTTAATACGACATGAAGACGAAGATAGCATAAACATTGGTTATCTTCAGCGTGAACGCCATCATCCCAATTGCGTTTTAGTTTCGATTCTCAGCCGTCAAAGTCACGTGATCTGTTCAATTTCCATTTGGAGACAACATTACTAGTGGTTTTGTAAAACATGTCTTCATTTTTGAGAGTTTGAAAGTAACATAAGACAAAATGACAGCACCTTCTAAATCAACGGCCACTTCCACCAAGAAGGGCACCTGCAGAAGATGCATGTGGCTACCCTTCACCTGGATCAACAACAGAGAACTTTGACTGTTGGAGACATCGATACGACTGAATATCGCCCGCTTGATGATTAGCTTTCTGATGCAACTCAAAGTGCAACAGTACAGAAACTCTAGCGAGACAGGAGCCAGACTAACAGCTTCGCTACCTGACCATCAACAACATTACAGAGGAGAAACAATCGCTGACTGAAAGTGAATTTTGTGGAGTTCCCATGTTCAATGTGAAAATATTACAAGAATTGTCACCGGTGAGAATCTAAAAGGTACCCAATTTCTAAGCAAAGTTTTCAGAGATGTTATTTGTCACCTCTACAGCAAGTGAATCTAGAACTGGAATCTATTTTAAACAAAGCTAGGTACTGTGCCACTGCACATTGGTAGCTCCTCAGAATCAAAAGTGTAACTGACCTGTGTTAATTCCATTCAGGATAAAAGAGAATTATCATTGTTAATCGCATCTTCATTTTCATTGTCTAATGACAGGAGTGCTAAACACAAATAAACCATTGGTTCTTCTCCTGATTATGGACAGCAGGCCAAAGTGGGAATTGGTGTGTGAACACACCTATTCAAAGACTCGATGAAAGCAAACACTCGGCATCACTTCGGCACGAGTTAATATAAACCTAGAGTACAGTATTGGAGTCAGTCATGAAATTTAACATATGCAAAAAGCAACTGAAAAAAAAACACTTTTCAAATTGAGATTAAATAAACTGTCATGGATCTGACTTTATGGAGCCTCCAGTCAAATTCAGGTTGAATTCAGTAATACAGTGGGAACCGAACAGAAGTTGAGAATGAAGTTGAAACTGAGACTAGCGAAAGTGAGAGACCAACAACAGAGTCTAAATATATCAGGACGGCGAAACTGATATATAGTGCTGTCGGATTAGATATAAACTTCACTGTTGTGCTGAATCTCCATGTAATCATACATACATTATTATACAGCTATAAACATGAAAAGCACACACACACGTGCACTCACGCACGCATTCACACAGACACATTCATACACACACACACACACACACACACACACACAGAGCGAGACAGAGAGAGAGAGAGAGAGAGCCTTGTCCCATGATGTTGTGTTCTAAGAACTTTGTATCTATCCTATTCTATGAGCTGCTGTTGATGATATGTGTGTTGGTTCTCTGAGTGAGCACTGAAGAACATGTTACAATTCCTCTTGTGGGTTTTTGTACAGGTTTGGATCTGATCCGTCTCACTGTGCTCTTGCACAATAATATGTTGCGCTATCTGAAATCCTCAATGGTCTGATATCCAAAGTGAACATATTGTTTGTAACGTCTTTGTAAGCAGCAACTCGCTTTTCAAACTCTGGGTTACAATACTTGGAGGATTCAGTATAGTACCGAACTAGATATTGCAGGCCATTCCCAGGACTTTGTCGGTACCAGTACATATTGTAGATACCGAGATCAAACCCGCTGGTTTTACATGTCAGTCTCAGAGACTGTCTGGCAATGCCCGTCTCTTCCTCCGGTTGAGTCAACAATACTTCCGACTGGGCACCTAGTAAAGAAAAGCAACATTAATTAAATTGCAGGAATTGGATTCTTGTAACTCTCCCCTCCACTGCAACTAGCCTCTACCACAAGCGCCAGGAAAGAAACTGAAAACCACATTAAAATTTAGTTGAAAGAACCAATTAGACCAACGCACTGGAGACGAAAGCAAGAAGGAGAGGGAGAAACTTTGGCGACCACATGCTTCCAGACGCTGTCTTAAATGAGACAGTCTGTTCTCCAGTCACTCGCTGAAAAAGCAGCTCTACCGACTGTTGGATTCTGATCCACACTCGCAGGGTTTTATGAATCAGAAACAGAAGGGGTGGGTTTGAGGTCATAAGAGATTGGCTGACTGCCATTGACCTCTAATGTAAAGACATGGGGATTGACGTCAGATATAAATACATGGGGTGTTTACAATCCCCACCAGGCTGGCTGGCAGCACCATCTCATTCCGGCTGTTGAAGATTGCGTGAATTGACAATCCAAGTCTGTTTTTTTTTCACATTTCAAAAAGATATTTTATTCATAAAAACAACTTTATATGCGTAAACAGTCATTAAAGCAGTTCGGTCCCCTATGTAACACATAAAGAAACAAACCAACATTGGATTCGGACTTTATCTCGCTAACAACTTCAAGGCATTTCTAAATGATTTCAGGGTTTACTTGAATATATTAGAGGCATAGTGAGAAGCCGATAAGTGAATGGGCCCCATTTCCCTTCGGCAGAAAAATACTCATTTTTCCCACTCTCGTTTGCCATAGGTCTGACGATTTGCCTTCCATGAGAAAATTATAACCCGAGAACCCTGATGTTGACTGTTATCCACTGACGTCTTACATAGAAAATTTTCAAAAGCTTTCTGGAAATTCAAATCTAACAAATACAGTGACTCAACATTATCTATTCGACTAGTTAGATCCCTAAAATAAAGCCTCCAATAAATTTGTTAAGCATGATTTTCCTGCCATATAATGGTTATGTCAAATTCCAGTAAAACTTTACAAACGTTTTGTTATGCCCTGTCTTACCAGAGGTACATACACGTTACAAAGGGATTGGGGGTCACATGGAGATAGTTTAATTCAGCAGCAATTCATAGTGATGTGAAGTGAACTGCCCAATAGGATGCTCGAGACTTTCCAACGTTCATTTGTCAAATTGTAGACGGATAGTTCCAGGAATCGAAATATTTTGAGTGTGTGCATTTAAGAGAGTAGGAGAGTACGATGAGGTGAATTACGCACGTCAGGACTGGCACTGCAGCTGGAGCCCATCTGACCACATCTGGAGAGTTCTCATCACTTGAATTTGCTCACATTGTCAGAAGGTTCTTGAATCCGAAGGAAAGAACAGAAATCAAACCTCAATCTGTTACATCCGCCATGTTTATTACAATATCTTCAGAGTTTGCAGCAAGTACACAGGATTGCAAATGCAAAAAAATTGCGATGCAAATGAATTATACACAAGTTACAACAGGCAGTAAGGTAGAAACCAAACAGCATGGATATATACCTGCCACTGTGTGCAAGTGAAGATCGGCGTGTATAGCTGTATGAGTACCTAAGTATTTGTGTGTGTGTGTGTGTGTGTGTGTGTGTGTGTTTGTGTGTGTGTCTTTGTGTCTCTGTCTGTGTATGTTTATTTATGATTTTCTGTGTTTGTGAGTTACTTTTTCTCCATGCATGCCTGATGGTGCAGCAAAATATATCATTCTCTGTTTGTGCATGATTCTGTCTCCACAACGGGCGACAGTTAACAGGAGTTTTATTTAAAATTAAAAAAGTAAAAGCCTCTGTGCCTTTTTTCATCAGTTGGCGTTTAAAGTGATGCAATTGCTCCCCCTACTGGCGGCCGGCATCTATTGCAACTGCGAAAGGCAAAAATCACCCAGGAATCAAGCAAAAGGTGAGCAGCAGCACACAGTACCATCGAATCTGACAGCAACACGAAAACGTACATTGGATCCGTGTGGGGATTTCGGAGATGGTCACTATGAAGAATAGAGAAAGGTTCATCATGGAGATGACAAAAATTGTCAATTTTAACAGAAAATGCGTAAATTCATGGAACAAAATTGTCAAAGAATGCAGTCTTTTCAAACGCTTACGCTTATTCTGTCTGTCATTCGAAGTGTCCTATTTTAATGTGTGAGCACAGCACTTATATATCGAACTGCTTGCCTGTCTGCCTATCTAAACTATCTCTCTCTCTATTATACGACCAACATACTTGCCAGTTTATCTTTCCACGTGCCTATTTATCACGCTGGGTATTTTCCTCTTCCTCCTTCCCTGGATTTGCCAGCCTGTCCCTCTGTTTTCCCTTGCTTCCGTATATGTTCAGTCAACTACGTTTGTATCTTCAACTCACCCTCTGTTGCACACAATGATGTTGAACAGAGCCTTTTAAAATACCGGGTGCTCTTGTCTCTCAGAGACTCTACGTTCAGACCGGTCAATATAAGCATTTTTCCATTAAATTCATCACTATGAGCATGTTTGCGATTCAGAAATATTTCTCGGGGTCCTCATCCGACGGCTGTGAGGCGATTAAACTGACAAGTCTGTAGGTTTTGGCCAGGGAAAAGGGGAAATGACTTCTGACAAATGTAGCACTGTCAATAAAGCCATTCGTACAGCGGATGTTAATATATTGGTGTCCAAGGGAGAGAGTCAGACAGTACCACAACAGCAAGGCATTCTCTCCATCTGTGTAGAAACAGTTGATTGTGATACTCTCTCCACTATTCCCGTTCATCAGTACCTCTGATGTTTCAGTGAAAGATGAGACTGGATCCGAAAAGGACACAGATAATAAGGCATTGTGTTTGGAAGACTTTCATCCGCAGAATATTGGAGTAACTAAACTGACACTCCTCACGTTGTACAGAGGAGAGGGAGAGAATGATTGAACTGATTGTTTTGACATCATCCTTTCATATGACTGAGACGTTGACGCTCTAATTGATAGAGGAGGGTACAGGAGAACGTCAGTCGGCACTTAACAGCATCCTCCACCATTGAATAAGATCACTCCTGATATGATATTAACCTCAAGTCTATATCATTGCGTATTCTTGAAAATCCTTCATCCCCTTGTTGTCAAGAACCTACTTACCTCTGCCTTAAAAATGCTTCAGGATTCTGCATTCACGACCTTAACATAAAAGATATTCAAAAAACTCACAGCCTACTGAATGTAAAAAAAAAATCTCCGCATTGCTGAGACTAATGGGTGCTGCCTAATTTCTAACCTCCAGCTCCTAATTCTTCGCTGTTCCACAAGAGGAAACATTCTTTCCAGATATTCCTGATCAACTCCTCCCAGGGTCTAATATGATTCCATTCATTCGTTCTGAATCTTCGATACTCCAGACAATCCAGGCTGTGTGTCTTTTCAATACCTGTATCAGCCTTGGACATACATAAAGCACAATCCTTATAGAAAATATTTTGACAAGTTCACTTTCCTCTGTTGACGAAATGCTTCTTCGTATCGACATGATTATCTATTCCACAATAATGGGTGGAGTTGGTGTTGGGTGGGGACTATTCCCCATCTACTCTGTCAGGTTTTCATCATACATCTTTAGATCATCTGGACCTTGAAGTTGGGCAACCTGATACAAAGGTAAGGCATAATGGCATAAGATACCTCCACACAGCTCGCTTATATACTCGCTTACATTATTCTGATGCTGACAAACATGAAGCATCTTTGCTACCATTCATTTCTCAGGAAACTTCTCGTCATCGAACAATGTAACACAATTTTGTGTTCCATTCATGTTGTTTTAACGGGAATACTTCTGTGCTTTATATGCCAGGAAAGGATGTGAATTCCTGAACTGTTAATTGTGAAAAGCAAGTCAAGAAATTAAGCGAATATTCCAGCATTCGGGAGATAGATGGATTCAGAATCATTACATTTTGAGATCAGTCCATTGTGTACATTCTGACATGTATCCACAAATTCACACTAAACAAACACACACTCTTGACAAATTGTGGGCCCTGATTCCGGTAACTTGACATGGGACGAGGGAAAAGAGCTGTTCAAAATGACGTGCATCCGAGCAAAGTGCAAAAGGAACATTACAATTACAACGGCGAATTCATGGATATCGGGTGGTTATGCGAATTGAGAAAAGCAAAGACTGCACGCTGTCCCTGTGCGTGAGTTTTCGGTTTGCAAGGTTCAGTGCGCTACTTCTCTCTCTCTGATTGAATCCTTGATTAGATTCAACTTCGTTTAGTGCAGTAACGTACAGAAAGAGGGTGGAATGCTATAGTGTTGAACTGAGGGGAGTGAATCAGGGAAAGTGAAAGGCAATTTTTTTTTGATTAGTTCATTCACTATTATCTGTACAATTGATTCATCTCCAAAACCAACGGCCAGTTGCTTCTGAACTAACATTAAACACGGGAGACAAACCTTCAAGTGAACTTTTCCGATCTTTTATACAGGTTTCTATTCAGTCACTGAGATGGGCAGAAACATATACAGGAGCACATACACACACATTGACAAACAAACGCAAAGATATCAAAACAATTGTGTACAACTAAAGAGTGACAGAGATACGCACAAGCATGCACTTAAGCATTTATTAAAGTATGCATGTGGGAGATCCATGCCATTTTCTTTCGTTTCGTCTGTGGATGACGGTATAACAACTGAATTTCCTACTCTGACCATTTGCACATTACAAAGCGTAGACCCCTCTGTTTATTTCAGTGGTGTTGTGCAGCTAAAATGGCATGAAGGTGGAGGTCGGATAAAAATTGATTACCTTCATCCCAGGCGAATTTTACTTCAGATTCTCAGCCGTCAACGTCATTTGATTTTTTTTCAAATTTCCATTTTGAGAGAACATTATTAGAGGATTTGTAAAACACGCCTTCATTTTTCAGAGTTGGCAAGTTAACAAAGGACAAAATGACAGCACGTTCTGAACCAATGGCCACTTCCCCCTAGACGGACACCTGCAGTAAATGCATCTGCCCACTCTTCATCTGGGTCAACAACAGAGAACTTTCAATGTTGCAGACATCAGAGGAGAGGATACTGCCAATTATCACTGCTTGCTGGTCAGCACGATATTACAACTCAAAGGGCAACAGTATAGATACTCCAGGCAGACAGGAGCCAGAACAACAGCTTCGCTATCTGACCATCAACAACATTACAGAGGAGAAACAATCGGAGACTGAAAGTGAATTTTGTGGAGCATCCCTGTTCAATGTTTAAATATTACGTGAATTGTCACCGGTGAGATTCTAAAGCTGCCACCGTGGGTAGCACTTCTGCCTCACAGCGCCAGGGTCCCGGGTTCATTTCCACGGCCTGGCGACTGTCTGTATGGAGTTTGCACATTCTCCCCGTATCTGCATGGGTTACCTCCGGGTGCTCCGGTTTCCTCCCACAGTCTAAAGTTGTGCAGCCTAGCTGGATTGGCCATGCTAAATTTCCCGTAGTGTTCAGGGTGGTGGAGCTTAGGTGGGTTTTTGGGGGATGGTTTGTTGTGGACTTGCTGGGCTGAAGTGCCTGTTTCCAGAGTGTAGGGATTCTATGATGAAGGATCTCTATTTTCTCAGCAACGTGTTCAGAGATATTATTGGACACCTCAACAGCAAGTAAATCCAGAACTGGAATCTGTTTGAAACAGACGCAGGGATTCTACCACTGCACATTGGTAGCTCCTCAGAATCTAAACTGTTAGTTCCATTCACACAATGAGAGCAATCATTGTTAATCGCATGATCGTCTTCATGTCCTATTGACAGGAGTGCAAAGCCAAAATAAAGAGTGGCTCTGCTCCTGATTATGCACAACAGTCCAAAGCAGGAAGTGAAGTGGGAGCAATCCCATTCAAAGGATAGTCAAAAACAAAGACTAGGGATCACTCAGACAACAATTAATTTAAAACTAAAGTGCAGTATTGCAGTCAGTCACGAAAGTTATCATGTGAAATATCAGCTGAAAAGAACTCTCTTCAAACTGACATTAAATACACTGTCATGTAATTGACTTTTATTGTTTCCATCATGGAGTCTCCAATCAAATTGAGATTAAGTTCAGTAATACAGTGGGAACTGAACAGGTGGTCAGAATGAAGGAGAAACTGAGACTAGAGAAAGAGAGAGAACAACAAAGGGGGCTAAATATATCAGGACGGCGAGACTGATATACGGTAATGAGGGATGGGATATAAATTTAACTGTTACGCTGAATCTCCACGTACTCATACATACATTATCATGCACCTTTATACACACACACAAAACACAAACAACATGCGCACACTCGCATACAATCACACGTGCACACTCATACTCACACACACAAACACACACACACATACAGACACACACAAACCCACAAACACCCAACTGTCATTTTGTGATTTAAGCAGATAAACACGCACACACACACTCACTCTCACACACAAGCGCGCGCACACACACACACACACACACACAAACACAAGTACGCAAACAAAGCCTCGTTCGTTGTTGTGTTATTTAGTAAATAGTATTCAGTAATAACACTATTCTGTGAGCTGCTATTCATGATGTGTGCATTGGTGCCATCAGTGAGCACCGAAGAAAATGCTACATTTCCTCTTGTGGGTTTTTGTACAGGTTTGGATCTTATCTGTCCCATTGTGCTCTTGCACAATAATATGTTGCGCTATCTGAAATCCTCAAAGGTCTGATATCCAAAGTGAACATATTGTTTGTAAGGTCTTTGGAAGCAGTAACTCGATTTTCAAACTCTGGATTAAAATTTTTGTTGTCTTCAGTATAGTACCGAACTAACCATTGCGGACCATTCCCAGGAGTTTGTCTGTACCAGTACATCAAGTCGGAGCCCAGATCAAACCCACTCGTTTTACATGTCAGTCTCAGAGACTGTCCGGCAATGCCTGTCTCTTCCTCCGGTTGAGTCAACAATACTTCTGACTGGGCACCTAGTAAAGCAAAGCAACATTAATTAAAGTGCATGAATCGGGATCTTGAAAATTTCCTCTCCCCTGCCACCACCAACCCTCATGCCACCGCCCCTCCCCCTCCCACCCCCACCCGACTTCGCACTCCCAGGAAAGATATTATGAGAAAAACTGAAAACCACATTAAAATTTAGTTGAAAGAAGCAATTATAACTACGCACTGGAGATGAAAGCAAGATAGAGAGGAAGAAACCTTGGCGACCACATGCTTCCTGACACTGTCTTCAATGAGACAGTCTGCTGTGCTGTCACTCACTGAAAAAGCAGATCTGCAGACTCTTTGACTCTTATCCACACCCACAGGGTTTTACGAATCAGATGAAGAGGGAGTGGGATGGAGAACATTAGGGATTGGCTGTCTGCCATTGACGTCTGATGTAAATAGACGGGGTTTGACTTCTGATATAAATACGTAGGATTTTGGCCATGCTCACTGGACTGGCTAGCAGCACCATTTCATTGCGGACTTTGGCGATTGTGTGAATTGACAGTCGCTGTCTGACCCTATCTAGTAAATAATCTCAAGGCATTTCCGAATGATTTCAGGGTTTACTTAAATATATTAGAGGCATAACGAGAATCCAACAAGTGAATCGACCCCCATTTACCTTCGGCAGAAAAAGACTCTTCTTTTTCTCACTTTCGTTTCCAATAGGTCTATCGATTAGCCTTCCATGACAAAATTATATTTCTAAAACATTGAGGTTGACTGTTACCCATTGATGTTTCATGCAGAAACTTTCCAAACGCTTTCTGGAAATTCAAATCTAACAAAAATAGTGACTCAATATTATCTGTTCTACCAGTTAGATCTCTAAAATAAAACCTTCAGTAAATTTGTAAAGCATGATTTTCCTGCTATAAAATGATTATGTCCAATTCCATTAAATCTTTACAAACGTTTTGTTTTCCTTACCTTTCAAGAGGTACATACACGTTACAAAGGGATTGGGGGTCACAAGGAGATAGTTTAATTCAGCAGCAGTTCAAAGTGATATGAAACGAATTGCCTGACAGGATGCTGCAGACTTTCCAACGATCTTTCGTCAAATTGTAGACGGATAGTTCCAGGAATCAAAATATTTGAGAGTGTACTTAAGAGACTGTAGGGGAGAACAATTAGCTGAATCATGCGTGTCAGGAGTGGCAATGCAGCTGGAGCCCAACTGACCACATATGGAGGGCTCCCATTCTGTTCCTTGAATTTACTGACGTTGTGGGAAGTTTCTGGGATTGTAAGAACAGAACAGAAAACAAATCTTCGATCTATTACATCCACCATGTCTGTATCAACATCTTCAGAGTTTGCAACAAATACACAGAATTTCAAATGCAAATAAATTGCAAAACGCATGAACGGTACAATGGTTACAAGAGACAACAAACAGCATGTTTACATACCTACCAATGTGTGCATGTATAGGTGGGGTATAATGTTTCCTGGATACATGAATATTCTGTCATATATATGTATGTGTGTGAGAGTGTGTCTGAGCGTATGTGTGTGTCTGCATTTTCGTGCAAACTTTCCAGACCTGGACAGGAGCAAATTTCACGTGGATACAGGCTGATTTGGAAACCTGTGTGGGAAACGAAGAAAAGCGATTCACTAAATTTTACTAAATTCCACATTGCTTATTTAGAGACGCACATAAGGCAGTTTCTATCCCTGTATGTGCTGATGCTGTTGTCGTTTTGAAAGTTTCTGTGTTCTGCTGCTCTTCCGCTGATTGAATCCTTGATTAGTCTCACCTTCCTCTTGTGCAGTTACCGACAGAAGAGGGTGGAACTGCATAGCGTTGAATTGAAGGGAGTGAATCAGGGAAAGAGACTTGGAGATTTTTTGGATTAGTTCATATACTATCATCACTGCAATAGCTTAATCTGGCAAAACAGGGGCCAGCTGCTTCTGAACTGACATTAGACACGTGAGATACACCTGCAGGTGAAAGTTTCTGTTCTTTTGTACATTTCCAAACTGACACTGAGATCAACAGGGCAATACACAGCAGAACGTACACAACCATTGAAAAACAAAATGCAAAACTTCAAAACAACTAAGCACAAGTAAAGGCTCATAGAGACCCACAAACCCATGTACAGTAGCATTTACACGAGAATGCACGTCAGCAATCGAGGCCTTTGTTTTTAGGTTCGTGTGTGGGTGGAGGTATGACAACTAACCTTTCTGCTATGATTGGTTACACATTATAGAAAGTAGACCCCCTGTTTATTTCGGTGTTGTTGCGCTGTCGATAGAAAATGAAGATGGTGGTGCGATTAACGTTGACTTTCTTCAACCTGAATGCCGTAAACTGAGTTGAGCTACACTTCAGATTCTCAACTCGAAACGTCATGTGATCTTCTCAAATTTCCAATTTGGAATCGCATTTTTACTGGATTTGTAAAAGATGTCTTTATTTTTGAGAGTTGGGAGACGATCAAAAGAAAAATATGACAACACCTTCAAAACTAACATCCATTCCATCTCGAAAGATACCTGCAGCAGATACATGGCTCCACTCTTCACCGGGCCGTAAACAGAGCTCTTTGAACATTGGAAACATCTTTTGGGACGATTCTGCTGTCTATCACTGCCTGGTGATCAGCACTGTGTCATAACTCAAAAGGGCAATCAGTACAGACACTCTAGGCAGACAAGATCCAGACAGAAACCTTCGCTATCTGAACATTAGCAATATTACAACAATCACGGACTGAAAGTGAATTTTGTTCTGTGTGGAAATATGACTTGAATCATCATTGGTGAGAACCAAAGTGTGTCCATTTTCTAAGCAAGGCATTCAAAGATGGTTTAGACGCCTGTAGAGCAGGTGACACGAGAATTAGCATCTATTTGACCGAGAGGTAGGGCCACTGCCACTGCAAATCAGTTACACTTCAGAATCTCAACTGTAACTCTCCTGGGTTATTTCCATTCAGGGTAATGATGATATTCAATGTTAATCGCACATCTTTCTTCATGTCTTATTGACAGGAGTGCATCTCCAAAATAAACAGTGGCTCTCCTCCTTTTGATGCACAACAGGCCAAAGCAGGAAATGGAGTGGGTATACTCCCATTCACATACGAAACGAAAACAAAGTCCAGGGATCAATTAGACACCACTCCAGATAAACCTGGAGAACAACAGTGCATCTGTAGAGAGTTATGGATGTAAAAATAACTGAAAAGAAAACTCGTTAAATTGAGATTAAATAAACTCTCATGTAACTGATTTTTAGGTCTTTTATGGAGTCTACAATCAAATTGAAGTTGAGTTCAATCACACAGAGGAGACCTAAAAGAAGGACAGAGTGAATGTCCAACTCAAACTAACGATCGTGAGGCTCCAAAAGCGGGGAATTAAAATGCCATAAGAGGGAGATTGACATAAAGTATTGTGTGTGAGTAGAACTGAAAATGTAATCAACACAGTGAGTCTCTACACAATCGTACAAACTTTATCATGCACATACATACACACAAACACACACACACACATACACACAATAACAGCCTGCTGCCATGTTGTGATCTAAGCAGATAAACATTTCTACGTGATCACAACGGTGATGAAAGGATCAATTCAGCATTCCTTCAATCCGATCGAATCGGCATCTTCAGCGGCTCTCATTCTAAAACCCCGCCCCTGTTACATTGCTGTAGTGTTTTTGGATGCACCCAACTCATTCCGTTGTGGTGAAGGTGTGCATCTGAATCTTGGAGAAGGAGAGATGTCTGCCAGCTCACCGTCTACAACTCACAGGACGGCAAATTGCAGAGGGTGTCAATTGGAATGGGTGTGTTCAAGGATAATTCTCTTCTGTGTCTGTGCGCGAGTTTTATTTTCTGAGCAGCTCCGGGAAACAGTTGGTTGACAGTTTGATGAGAGGTCAGTTTGGTTTCCTCTCGCTATGTGTTTAAACACCTGACAGCACATAGTAACTTCCCGAGACTCTGCGAAAACATCACAGATAGATCAATCTATGGTCCAAAGACAGTTTTTTTAAAAGGGTGAGACTGTTTGCAATCACTGTGTCCCTGAAACCACAGTAATACACAGCAGCGTTGGTCAGCTCTAGTCCAGTGATAGTTAAACTTCGAGGTCTGAAGTTCTACAGAGAAACGATCTTTCGCAAAATCTGCTTTATCCTCATTGCTTCTAGTATCTTTCCTCAGTATATAATCGGGCTGCATGCCTGGGAACTGCCGGTACCAGTATATCTAATAATAGCTCCTTGTATTCTCATAGTTACAACTTAGAGTCACTGCCGCTCCCTCTGTCTGAACATCTGAGGAGAGTGACTGAGTGACTGAATCTCCATGACTCAGGTCTGAAAGAGAAAATAGATATCAATTGCACAATGTCAGACTGACATCAATTAAATATATGATTTGATAAAAAGAATGTGAATTCCATTTCCTCCACGAATACCTGTTAGAATTGCGGCCGACACAACCCAAATGCTGAGCAGCCACATTGCCTATATCCTTGGTTTAACGGGGCTGCCGGATACTTGAGGAAACCCATTCTGAAACCCCGCCTTCAGTATACTGCTTATCTGAACGTGGATGTTCCCACTTCAGTGCTTTTTCTCGGTGGTGATGCTGAGATGTTGGCAGGAGGACAGCTGACTCTCAGTGATTTGACGGCCCTCAAGCATAGTTAAAGTCACTGTTCTTAATTTGGAATACTGAGCATTCTGAGGCTACGGCTTTGATTCCAGATAAGCAATTTCACACATTCCCAGCACATTTACTCTCGAGAATCTGTTCGTTTGCTTCCACTTATACCCAATTGACGTCATTTATTGTGATAACAGTGTTATACTTGGGCACTGAAATAGCCCAAGTATACCACCGGCGAGATTTACAGCCCTGACGTGATCCTTGCGGACAGACAAACTGCCCTTTATCAAAATAAATTCCTTCAAATTAAATCTCCCACAGCATAAAACTTAATCTCAACCTTTAGTCAGCAGTATCTCTAATATAACGTTTTCAGATTCCGCTTCATTGCGATCCTCTGTTGCTGTTTCTCTGTTCTTGTGCTCAAGAACATCACGCTTCCATTTTTTGCTTCCTCTTAAATATCTTCAGTTTCTTTCCACTACCTCCCTGGGGTTTTTCTGTTTCATTTAAAACAGGCACCTCATGGAGCTGGACTCAATGTACATTTGAATAATGTCATAGCAGCTGGCTTAGATCCCAGCAAACTGTGTGTGTGTGTGTGTGACTGTCTGTCTGTCTGTCTGTGCATTCTGGTGTGTGTGCTAAAGTGTATGTGGCTGTATCAATGTTTATTTGTGTTTATTGGTTTGCTGCATTTGTACATGTGTGTTGGTGTGTACTCAGGTCCACAGTGTATTGTTCTGCCTGTCTCAGTGTCTCATTGGAAACATGTTTAAAATAATAGAAACTTTCATCTGCAGCGTTGCTTCACGCCTCTAATGTCAATTCAGAAGCAGTTGGACTTGCTTACGGACATATAGTGTCCAGATTGATGATACTGAATGAAATAAGAAACAAGTTTCACAATCACTTCCCCTGCTTCTCTCCTGCCTATTCAAAGCATTACAATGCTACACTCTATTGGATGATGTGCAATCCCACACTAAAGGAAGATGATACTCTCAAAGAGAAACAGAAATTGCTCGGAAAGTTCAGCGGGTCTGGCAGCATCTGTGGAGATAAATGAGTGTTAACATTTTGGGTTGAGAGACCCTTCCACGGAAGTAACATTAAGAAATCATCGACTCTGATTTCTCTCCAAAGACGCTGCCAGGCTTGCTGAGGTTTTCAATCAATTTCTGTTTATGATTCCGATTTACAGCATCCCCTGTTCTTTCAGAAGAAAATATTCATTTTGAACTGCTTCAGATGGAGGACTGCAGCACTACGCGCCATTCAAACTGAAAGCAGATCAACCCATACATAAGTTCAGTGTGAAGCGTTTTCCACTCACATGTCATGGGTGATATTTTAATATTTCTTTTATTCTGTGTTTTTCTTTGCTCACCTCTCAGTCACTCTGAAAATTGCTTCCCTCATCTCCAATGCTACTTTCCAGAAGTCTCAACTTCGTTAGAGTGTATGTTTGCAAAGAATGAGTTTGTGGATCAGGGATATTTTGTGCACACTGAGCAGCTCTCACAACTTTAGTTAGTTCAATCCCCAAAACAGGCTGACGTTTAGATTCTCGTCAACATCGGATGAACTTCAACCGTCATCCGAAAGCTGCAAAATGTCCCTAATTTCTTCTTTTCTTCATAACACTTACCAGACCAGTCATTTACCTTTACCCCTGGACTCTGGAGTATGCAACCATTCCCAATAGCACAACAGTAATGTGAAAAGAGAATTTATGAGGTTATTCGAGGGCTGGAATTCTGCAGACAAATGATAAAGAGTAACGTGCTTTTTGTTTAGCACCCTCCGAATAATTCTTCTGTATATGCACAAGCTAAGTTTGTGGTGGTGGAAGGGGAGAAAGTGACGTTTTGGTCGTGTCCCTACCGTTGATTCCGGTGGTCCATTTTCAATCTCAAATGCATTAGAGGTGTATAATTAATACCTGACATCGCAGAGGCAGAAATGTTGTTTCTCCTTGTGGGAGAGTTTCAGAATAGAAATCGTAATCTCTGGATAAGAAGTCGCAAATTTATGAAAACTGAGGAGGAATTTATTTTCTCAGACAGGAAAGAATCTGTGGAATTATTTACAACTGGTTGTGGGTTGCTATGTATATTCAAGGCTGAGATAGACATTTTTTCAACAATGAGAGAACCAAAGTTTCTGGAGAAAAAGCAGAAATATGCAGTTGACTATTATCAGATCACCCATGATCTCTTTGAACTATGGAACACTCTCCGGGACTCACGATCAAATTACTGGTCAAAAAGTAAAGAAAAACAATGCTTAGAGAAAGTAAAAACATAAATATATTTCAGACTGCCGGTTCTGTGGAGAAAGCATTGGAGAAGATATTATTGAGTAGTAGATGAATCAGTCGGCAGAGACATGCAGATTCGAATGGTTTCCTTTATCAGTTCACACTGGTCTGAATAGCTGAGTCGCTGTCAGTTATGAGCCCATTTCTGCTTAGAGAATCAAGGAAAAAAAACTACATTTCCTCATGTGTGTTTTTGTCCAGGTATCTGATCTGTTTCTCTGTTCCCTTTTACGATAATATGTCGCACTGTCTCACATCCTCAATGTTCTGATATCCAGAGAAGATATTGTTTGATCTGTCTTTGGAGCATTCACTCGTCCTTTAACCTCTGGAATATAATTGTTGCTGTTTTCTCTGCAGTACCAAACTAACAATTTCACATTATTGCCAGGCCGCTGCCTGTGCCAGAACATTGTGTTGCTGTCGAGATCGAACCCATTGGTTTTACAGGTCGTTGTCAAAGATTGTCAGGGTATCCCTCTATCTGCCTCTGGCTGAGTCAATGTCATCTTCGACTGTGCAACTAGGAAAGTAAAACAGCCCTCATTAAACCAGTGTGACTCGGGCTTGTGACCCTCTCCTCGTGGTGGGAATTAACAAAGAAACTGAAATCTCTTAAATCTTGAGGGGCAAGTAATTTGACATGCACACTGGATAAGAAAGCAAGAAGAGGACCGATGGAACTCTGCAGCAACATGTTTCATGAGGCTTTGTTAAATGAGGCAATCTGTCCTCCAGTCACTCATACACAAAACAGTTTGGTGGATTATTGGATTCTGAATCTCCGACGCAAATGTTTATGGATGGGCAGGAGGGAGGGTTGTTTGGAGAACACAAGTCAATGATCGGCTAAAATCGTCGTCTTATGTAAATACACAAAGTTCTGCTCATCCATGGATTACTGGGTAGTTGCACCATCTCATTATCGACGCTGTATGAAAAGATGGAATTGAGAGTTAATGTTTGACACTCAGAGAAAGACTCAGTATCAATGCACACAATTGGTCAGTTCGGCGATAACACAGATGTCAACGTGAGGACGACAGGTGCGTTCATTGTAGTTTCTACAGAGTGAATCAGGTTGGGCATTTGGACCAGATGTTCATGTGTTGTGATAACAGGATGTGTCAGTGTGGGAATCACAGAGATGATCGGTTAATGGATTCCAGTGGCAGTTTTATTGGAATTGCAGAGCAGATCCGTGTGGCAATTACAGGGTCAATCAGTTGTGGGGAACAGAGATATTCAGTGTGGATGTTACAGACATTGCCCATGTTTGGATTGCGGACTTGTCAGCTTGGGATGACAGAATTGGTTAAAGTTGGGATTTTGGAGGGAGTCAGCGTAGGTATTACAATGATAAACGGCATGGAGATTACAGTGCTCGTTAGAGAGGAGATTTCAGAGAGGGTCGGTGTGGAGATTACAGAGGTGGCCAGTAGTGGAGTACCAAAGGCGCCGGTGAAAGGATTAAAAAATGGTCGGTTTTGGCAGAGAAATGCAAGCATATTCCCCGGAATCCTCAGATAACGTCTTTGAGACGGTGAGACTAACAATTCGGTAGGTTTTTGCCAGAGAAAATGTACAGCACTTTAGGGCAAATGTGGCACTGTGAATGAAGTCGCTCATATAGCGGATGGGACTATACGGGGGGCTCGGGGAGAGAAGCAGCCCGTACCAAGACAGACAGGCATCTCCCCCTCACTGTATGAGCACACGTGTGTGACATTCTCTCTGTCCTTTGCTGTCACATCAGTCTCCAGCTGGTGAGTGAGCGAATCTCGTCTGTAATGACAAAACTATCACAGACTGAAAGATATAATTCACATGCAGTACTGTTAACATGAGGGTGGCCAAATAATGACAGTTTGTGCCCTGGTGAATTTCTTCCATGTCTGAAGATCTACAAAGTGTTCAATAGCAAAATTAAAATTATAACTTTCATTGGTAGTTAATTTCTTCAGTATATATAGGAGTTGCATGCCCGTGTGTCATCGGTACTGGAATCATGCATGTTTAATCCATGTCGTATCATAGGTACAGCTAAGAGTCACTGCTTCTCCATCTCGCTGAAGATCTGAGGAGAATAACTGAGTGAAAGAATCTCCATGAATCAGATCTGAAAGGAAAAATCAAATATCAGTTGCAACATGTCTCGCTGGCATCAGTTAAACATGTAATTTGAGAATCAAATGTGACAAGTATCTCTTCGACATTTTCCTGTTAGAATGGGTCCCCATGAAACACAGATACTAATTAGCAACATTGTAGATATCTTCTGTGTGACAGGGCAGTCGAATACTTGAAGACACCCGTTCTAAAACCCCGCCCACAGTCGGATGCTGTTGTCTCTCCAGATGTTACAGCTCATGCTTTTTGTTGGAGGAACACCGATTGTCGGCGAATTAACACATCTAGAACATGGTTACTGTCGCTTTTCATAAATTGGATCACTGAGAATTCTGACACATTGGCTTTCTTTCATGATAAGCAATCCCCCAGATTCCAGGTATCATTAATGACAAGTTTCCATTCATTTCCTGCTTTACGTTCGCATTGATAAAAACGTATTACTATGAGCCAGTTAATTTGTGCCCCCAAATTGCCTGCGCACACCACTGACGAGATTTCCAACCAGCAAATTATCGTGTGGTCCCACAAAATGACCCTCACAAAATACAATCCCTCAAAACCCAACTCCCACATCACTGAACTCGATCTCAATCTTATACAGCAGCATCCCTGATGTAATTTTCAACGGATTCCCCTTTTTTTTTTCCTGAACTTCTGTTGTGGTTTCCATGAACACAGGCAGAAGATTTTAACACTTCTTCTTTTGGGTCCTCCCAGCGTTCTTCACTGAGCTCAGTCTCACTTTTTTTCCGACTCCTCTGTGGGCGTTTTTATCTGTCACTGAACAGACAGTCCCCACAGAACAGGAACAAATGTACGTCTGAATAAAGTCACAGTTTCTGTCTTTGGTTCTCGCACCATCAGCGTCAGCTCGTGTGTGTCCATACGATTCGTTACGTGTGTGTGTGAGTGTGAGCGAGAGAGAGAGAAAGAGAGAGTTTGTTTCTGTGTATATATTTGTGCAAATGTATAATCTGGTTCGAGTGCATAAGCCAAAGAGCCTTTGCGTCGTTCTGAATGTTTAGATGTACATATTTGTGGTCATGTATTTGCGTCTGTGTTTCGCTGCTGTGTGTTGTTCATCTATCTCGGTACCTGATTGGAAACATGTTCAAAAGATTATACACTTTAAGTTGGAATGTTGTTTCGGGAGCCTGGAATCAGTACAGAATCCAGTGGCCTTTGCTATAGGAGACAAGTTGCCTGGAGCGATGATAATAAATGAATTAATGGAAACATTTTCGTCTGTTTCGTCATTTTCCTCCATGAGTTAAATGTTATAAAATGCCACCATCTGCTGGTGTATCTCCGCTACCGCACAAGAGGATGGGCAAACTCATCAAGTATTCAATCAGAGGGAGGACAGCTGCACACAGCATATTCAAACTGACAACAGCATCAGCTCACACACAGGAAGAAGAGTTTACAGCCTTTGATGCTGTCAATCAACACGACCAGTTGACATTTGTAAATATGCTGGTGATATTTTAATGACTGTTTTGTCATTTGTTTCTCATTGCTCCGATGCCTGTCATTCTCAACAGCAATTTCTCCATCTCCCATAACACTTTCCCAGATTCATAGTCAACAGTTTTCTGAGAGGATGCGTTCGCTGTGAATCAGTTTGTGCATCAGGGAACGTTTGTACACACTGATAAGATCGCGTAATGCATTGAGGTGTACCTTTATCATGGACAACAATTTAGATTCTCCTCAATGACGGTTCTGCTTCAGGCTGACCTCCTTACTACTGAAAAATGTTACTTAATTCTTGATTTGTTTGTGACTTTTAGCAGACCTGAGATTCATCTCCATCCCAGATGATAAAGTGAGCAACTACTCACAGTAGAGCACCACCAATGCAAAACAGAATGAGATTATGTTATTGCATGGCTGCAAGTCTGCAAAGAAATGACTGCGAACAAAAATGTTTCATGTTCACCAGAATAACAATAATTCTTCAGTGTATAATCAAGCAGCGTGGAGGGCTTTTGTGGCGTCGTGGTCAGTGTGCCTACCTTTGAGTCAGATGGCTCGCATATCCATCCCATCTGCTCGACAGGTGTACATTGAATATGGGGCAGATTAAAGCAGAAAAGTTGTTTATATCTGAAGGAGAGTCTAGGACAGGAGGACATAATCTTTAAAGAAAGGAGCCACACATTTCAGGCAGAGATTTAGAGGAACAGCTTCTCCCAGAAGGAAATAAATCTGAGGAATTCTTTACAACAGAGATTGGATTGTTAATTATGTTCAAGGCCGAGGTTGAAAAATGTATTCGGTTAGGAGAATCAAAGACTGTGCAGAAAACACAGGAGAGTAGAACTGACGCTTATCAGATGAGCTATGATTTCATGTTTCGACGGACTGAGTGGCCTACTTCTGCTTCTATGTTTTATGATCTTAAGACCTCATGAATGCAACCAAATGAGAGAGTAGGTCTGTGGGCATGTGCATTTACGCAGTGATTTGTTTAAAGTTGGTTTGCACGAACAAGTTCCAACTAGAGGGGAAAAGAAACCAATGTTTTCAGAATGCAACCATATAAACATCCAGGCAAACTGCCGTCTCTCTATAAATACCAGTGGTTTGGGAATCATTGATGAGTAACTTGAAACAGTGAAGTAAAGCAGCATTCATTAAACTGGAGTGACTCTGCCTTGTAACTGCCCCTGGGAAAGGTGTTGACAAAGGACTGAAATACAACATTAAAACTGGGGTAAAAAAGAAAACGATTGCACTTATGCACTTGAGGAGAAAGCAAGAAGGAGAGCGATAGACCTTGGTGGCACCATGGTTCCTGAGGCTGCGTTAAAGGCGTCCGTCTGTCTTCCAGTCACTCATTGACAAATCTGTTTCACGGATATCTAGACTCTGATTCACTGTCACAGGGGTTTATGAATCGGCAGAAGAGGGAGCGGCTTTAAGGACATAAGGTCTTGGTTTCCCACCATTGGCGCGCCTGATGTAAATATAAAGGTTCCTTAACAACCCCAGTGTACTGCACGGCAGCAGCATCTCACTGTGAACATTTCAGAAAAGAATGAATTGTAAGTTACTGTCTGAATTCGTTTTATTTCAAAAATATACTTTATTCATAAACCTATCGTTATAAACATACATCGTCAACAAAGCACTTCGGTTCTGTTTAGCAGCATGTGAAGAGAAAAACAAACATTGCCATGGGATTCTATCCAACAAACAATTTCAAGGCATCTCTTACTTGTAGAAAGATATATTTAAATATGTTTAAGGTACCACAAGTGTCCGATAGTGCACGGACCCTCATTTAACTTTTGCAGAAAAAGACCATTTCCTTTTCTGACTCTGGCTTCCGGTATCTCTACCAATTCTTGTTCTGCGCCAACATGTTGTCCCCAGAATCTTGAAGTTGTCTGCAAACTAAAATATCGTCTTATGTAGGAATTTTTCAAAACATTTCCGGAAAATCAGACATTACAAATACAGTGACTCAAGATTTTCAATTCTACTCGTTAAATACTAAAAGAAAATCCAGTAGATTTGTTAAACATGATTTGCCTGCCATAAAATGATGCTGGTTATGCCCAATCCGGTCAATTATTTCCAAATGTTTTATTATCCACATCTGTCCAGTGGTACATAAACCTTGTAAAGGAATGACTGATGACATGGAGGTAGTTTACCTCAGTAGCAATTTACAGTGATATGAACTGAACTGCCTGATGGGATGACGGAGAATTTACAATGTTCTCTTGGCAAATGGTAGATGGATAGGTTTCGGGTATCTAAACATTTGAGTCTGTGCTGTGGAGAGAATAGGGGAGTGTGATAAACTGAATAATGCATTCCAGGAGCAGCAATGAATCTGGACCCAACTGATCAGATCCCGAGTGCCTCCATTCTGTTACTTGAATTTACTCACGGTGTGGAAGGGTTCTGGGCCCCAAAGAAAAGGAGTCAAACGTTCAGTCAATTACATCTACCAAGTTTGCATCAAAATCTTCACAGTTTGCATCAAATACACAGAATACACAGAAAATGCAATCCAAATTAATGGTACTAATGTTACAACAGGCATTAACGTACGCATTAATGTGCACGGATGTGTATCTGAGACTGCGTGCAAGTGTCGTCGTGGTATATCACAGCCTGATATGTGATTGTGTGTGTGTATGTATGTGTGTGTGTGTGTGTGTGTGTGTGTGTGTGTGTGTGATGTGTTTGAGTGTCTGCACCCTTGTTCTCACTTTCTGTGTGTTTTTCTGTTCATGTTTCAGGGCGTGCTATAACTGTCATTTTGTGTTTGTGAATGCCTCGACTTGTGGAATTACAGATATTTGTCAGCAGCTTATTGAATTTAGAGGTCAAAGACTCTGTGTCATTTTCCTCAGTTTACGTTTAAAATGATACAATGTGGCGTAGTGAATGGGAGCCAGAGCTTCTGGTTACCGGCTCGGGCAGCGTGGTCAGACCAGGGAAGCTTCAGGGCACTCTTCACCGGGAACATAAATACAGCAATTGGATAATCAGGGACATCGGGAGGAAGGTTGTCGCTGTTTTCCTCTTCATGATGATCATTACCATGATACAACCCAATGAGCAACACTACGGAAACTCTGGGGAGACAGGAGTTAGGCAAACTGCCTCACCATCTCAATCACGCCACCTTTTCAAAGGAGGAGCAGTAACTGATTCAAACTGAATTATGTGGATCTCCCATGCTCAATACGGTCATATTACATGAATCTTCATCGGTAAGAATCAAAAGTGCAAGTATTTCCTAAACAGCCTGTTCAGAGATGTTGTAAACACTTCCAGAAAAGGTGAAGCTAGAAACCCGACCTATTTGATTCAAAGCGAGCGACAGTGGCTTTCAACATCAATAGACCCTACGGATCTCAAGAGTAACTCATTTCCAGTTGATTTCACTCAGGATAATCAATGTTAATCGCACATCCATCTTCATTTCCTATTTAAAGGAATACTACATTGAAATAAACAATGGCTCTATACTTTATTGTGCACAGCAGACACGACAGCAGGAAGTCATACTTCCACCCACACGTTAATTGACATGCAAAGACCCGGGACCTCTGATACACCACATTAGTTAAACAGAGAACAATATTGGCGTCAGTAACACCCGTGGAAATGCAGTTGAAAAGAAGACTCGATCAATTGTGAAAAAAGACGCCGTTATAGATTCCTTTTTTTGGTGGGGTCGGTGGCAGGTTGTGTTCCATGATGGTGTCTACTATCAAATTGCAGCTGAGTTCACAAACATGTAGAGAATGTACAAGAAGGAGAGGGTGAAGTTGAAATTCAGTGCAAAGAAAGAGAGACGCAAACAGAGGGCAATAAAGATGGCACTGAGTATCCTCAAAGAAGGCAACAGGGGAGACTAATAAATGTGAGTCGGTTGGCACTGATACAGAGAAAAACAAAGAAAGGGGTTTAGGTGCTGGCCTGACGGTACTGCAACTACGAATCGTGAAAATCACCATGAGATCAGTCACATGGAGAGCAGCAGCAGACACCACCAACAAATCTGACAGCAACATAAATACACGCGAGCACACGCAAACAAACACACACAGACACACACACACACACACACAAGTTCACGTACACGTACACAGAAACAGAGAGAGAGAGACAGTGAAAGTAGAAAGACAACTGAGGAGCCATTTTAAGGGTCGGTGTGACAATAGATGAATAACACTTGGAGTTACATTATTGGCACTGTATCAATGTACGCATTTACCTAACTCTTTCTCTTTCACTCTTGGTGTCCTGCTTATCTTTGAGTGAATTTCCATTCATCAATCTGTCTATTCCTCCATCTATCTTTCTTTCTGTCCGTCTATCTACCTATCTGTCTGTCTGTCTATCTATCAATCTATCTATCTATCTACCTTTCTATCTATCTATCAAAATTTCCAGTATTAGATAGAAAGACAGCTGAAGAGGCGTTGAATCTGACTTTGACTCTGTATTGAAGGATTAGAATCAATCTATTGTGAGATCTATCGATTGTGTAAGAGATCGCATTCTTCCTCAAAGTCAATTTGAGCCAACATATCTTCTTGAAAAATAAAATATGGACAATGATTCGAGTAAATTGACGTGGGGTAGTGGAAAGGGGTTTTCAGAATAACAGTCATCCTAGCAACGAGAAGCAAAGTATAAAAGAGATTTTAAAATATAAACAAAGAATTTATGAATTTCAGTTGGTTTTGCAACTTGAGATAAGAAAAGACTCTTCACTGTTCCCTTGTGTGAGTTGATGCTGTTTTCGTTTTGAATGGTGTCATTCGTTGCTGCTCTCTCTCTGACTGAATGCAAGATCAGTTTCACCTTTCCCTTTTAGAGTAAAGGACGTTCACCAGCAGAGGGTAGAACTGCATTGCATTGAAGTGAAGGGCGGGAAAAAGCGATGAACACTGAGAGAAACAAAAACAGAAATGGCTGGAATGTCTCAGCAGGTCTGCCAGAATCTGTGGACAGAAATCGGAGATAAAGTTTTGGCTTGAATGACCCTTCCTGAGAACTAATTTCTCTCCACAGACATTTGCTCAAAGTGAATATACATAATCTGAGACTGAAACATGGCGGGATAATGTGAAGTGTATACATGTCTTTTTGTTTAAACTAGCAGGTAGACAAGCAAGGATTGTGAAGAGAACAGACTCAAAAAAAAAATAGATTGGGAAGAAACAGGACGTGTGAATACGTACTAGGGTATGCCCATTGGAATGAACGGTCAGTTTCCCTAACGGGAAATTCAATGTGTTTCCAGGGAGCTGGAAGTGTGCTCCCTTATCTCCTATCATCATTCCTCACATGGGGACTTAATACCATATTACAGAATTCAAGGCCAAAGTACGGATCACACAGTCGCCTGTGGCACTAATAGCTGTGGAAGGCCCCTCGGTGGCGAAGATCTACGGTATCAGGACATTGCTCGGCTTTGTGAAGTGGCACAGGTGGCATGGCGGAGGGGAGCCACAGCTTCTAATCACCACGTCGGTCTGCGTAGAGAATTCGGGATACTCTTCATCAGAACAGAAACGAAGCACATTCATCATCACAGAGATCAGGACGAAGGATACTGTGATTTACCACTGCCTGGTGATCATCACCATGTAACAACTCAAAGGGCAACCAGTATAGGTACGCCAGGCAGACAGGAGTCAGACTGACAGCTTTGCGATATGAACATCAACAATCTTACAGAGGAGCAACAATCACTGACTGAAAATGAATTATGTGAAACTGCCCTGTTCAATGTGGAAATATTGTGTGACTCGACATTGTTGAGAATCTAATGCGCTTCCATTTTCGAAGCAACGTACTCTTAGATGTTATTAGACACGTCTAGAGTAGGTGACACGAGAACTGCAAACAATTGGAATTCGGGAGAGGTACTCTACCACTGACATCAGTAGATCCTCAGTGACACACAACAGCTACTAATCTGTGACTCATCCAGTTGATTTCCAATCAGGAGCATGAGGATAATCAATGTTAATCGTACCTCCATCTTCATGTCCTGTTGACAGGAGTAAAACTTCGAAACAGGCAAAGATTCTGCTCTTTAAAGTGCACTACAGACCAACGAAGGAAATGGAGCATGTGCACTTGCATTCACACGGGAACTGAAACCAAAGAACCAAGATCACTTATTCAACACTTAACTTAAACATAGAGAATAGTAGCGCACTCAGTAACGCGAGTTATTATATAGAAATAGCAGCTCAAAAATCTCTTCAAAGTGAGATTTTAAAAAAAGTCCTGTAACTATTTTTTGTTCCATTACAGAGTCTCCAATCAAATTGAGATATAATTCAGTGACGTACAGGGAAACAAAAAGAAGTACAAATGAAGTTGAAACTCAGATGAATGACAGTGAGACGCCAACAGAAGGGGCTAAAGATACCAGGAAAGCGAGATTCATATAAAGTACACAGCAAGTAGAACTGAAAAATTAACTGTTACACTGACTCTCCACATATTGATGCATACGTTATCTCTCTCTCTTTCTCACTCACTTACAAACACACACACACACACACACACACACTTTCAGAGAGAGAGGCGGGGTGCGGGAGGGAGAGAGAGCTTGGTGCCATGTTGTGTTCTGAGCAGCTAACCACAATTCTATGACATCACATCGATGATGAAAGGATAAATTCAGCATCCCCTCAATGCACTCGAATCAGCATTTTCAGTGACACCAATTCTAAAAGCCCGCCTGTGATGAACTGATGCTGTGTTTCCAGATTCTCCCATTTCATTCCTTCATTGCCGCTGCGGCGTGTGTGCGAGCTCAAATCTGCACTTTCTTTTCTCAGCAGATCCAAGAAACACTTGGTTGGCAGTTTAATGCTACATTAGATTTGTTTCCTCAACGAATAGAACAGTCTGTGGTCTAAAGGCAATTTTTGTACAGGGTAAAGACTGTTTGTCATGACTGTGTGCCCAAGCGCACAGTAATACACAAAGGTGTCAGTCAGAAGGATCCCGGTGATGGTCAAACTGGTGAATTTCTTCGAGATCTGAAGGTCTATCGAGAAGTGACTTTTAGCAAAATCTGCTATATTCTCATGACCGTTAGTAAATTTCCTCAGTAGAGATTCAGGATGTGTGCCTGGATGTTGTCAGTACCAGTACAACCTGTGGGAGCTCAATGTTGTATCATAGGTACAATTTAGAGTCACCACCTCGC
>NC_063373.1:1295640-1316212 GCF_021869965.1 Rhincodon typus | reverse complement strand
GTGCCCCTGTACAATAACATGTTGCACTGTCTCACATCCTCAATGTTTTGATATCCAGAGAAGTTATTTTCTGAACGGTCTTTGGAAGTATTCACTCGTTCTTTAAACTCTGGAATATATTTTTTTCTGTTTTCTCTGTAGTACCAAACTAACAATTGCAGGCCATTCCCAGGTCGCTCTTTGCACCAGTACATGGTGTCATTGCCGAGATCGAGCCCGTTGGTTTTACACGTCAGTCCAAAGACTGTCGGGCGATCCCTACATCTGCCTCTCGCTGAGTCAATGTCATCTTCGACTGTGCAACTAGTAATGTAAAACGGCATTAATTAAAGCAATGTGACTCTGGCTTGTGTCCCTCTCCTCGGGGTGGGAATTAACAAAGAAACTGAAAACACCTTAAAACTTGAGGGGAAAATAATTTGAGACACGCACTGGATAAGGAAGCAAGAAGGCGAGCGATAGACCTCTGCAGCATCATCCTTCATGAGGCTGTGTTAAATGAGACAATCTGCCACCCAGTCACTCATGCACAAAACAGTTTGGCGAATTGTTAGATTCTGATTTACTGACACAAATGTTTATGAATCGTCTGGAGGGAGGGTTGGTTTGAGAACACAAGCCATTGATCGCCTAAAATCTATCTCTGAGGTAAATACACAAAGTCCTGCTCACCATGGGGAACTGCGTAGTAGCACCATCGCATTATCAACGCTGTGTTAAAAGACGGAATTGAGCGTTACTGTTTGACCCTCAGAGAAAGACTCAGTTTCAATGCACACAATTGGTCAGTGTGGCGATAACACAGAAGTCAGAGTGAGATCGACAGGTGCGTTCATTGTAGGGACTACAGATTGAATCAGGTTGGGCATTTGGACCAGCTTTTCATGTGTTGTGATAACAGAGTGTGTCAGTGTGGGAATCACAGAGATGATCAGTTAAGGGATTCCAGCGGCAGTTTTATTGGAATTGCAGAGCAGATCCGTGTGGCAAGTAAAGAGTGAGTCAGTGTGGGGAGAACAGAGATATTCAGTGTGGGTGTTACAGAAATTGCCAGTGCTTGGATTGCGGATTTATCAGCTTGGGAATACAGAATTGGTTAAAGATGGGATTTTGGAGAGGATCAACGGGAGTATTACAATGATAATCAGCGTGGAGATTACTGTGCTCGTCAGAGTGGAGATTTCACACAGGGTCGGTGTGGAGATTACAGAGGTGGTCAGTAGTGGAGTACCAAAGGTACCGGTGTAAGGATTAAAAAACGCTCAGTTTTCACAGAGAAGTACAAGAATATTCCCTGGAATCCTCAGACAACGTCTTTGAGACCATGAGACTGACAGTTCGGTAGGTTTTTGCCAGAGAAAATGGAAAGCATTTTATGGCAAATGTGGCACTGTCAATGAAGCCGACCATACAGCGGGTGGGAATATACTGGGGGCTCTGGGAGACAAGCAGCCCGTACCAGGCAGACAGGCACTCACACCGGTCCCCTCTCTGTACGAGCACGCATGAGTGACACTTTCTCTGCCCTTTGCTGTCACTTCAGTCTCCGGCTGGTGAGCGAGTGAATCTCATCTGTTATGACAAAACATCAAAAACTATCACAGACTGAAAGATATAACTCACATGCAGTACTGTTAACAAGAGGGTGATCGAATGATGACATTTTGTCCCCTGGTGAATTTTTTCGTTGTCTAAAGATCTGCAGTGTGTTCATTCGAAAAATCTGCTTTATGTATTTTATTAGTAGCATCTTTCTTCAGTATATATACGAGTTGCATGCCTGTGTGTTGTCGGTACTGGAATAATGCACGCTTGCTCCATGTCGTATTATACGTACAGCTCAGAGTCACTGCTTCTCCTTCTCTCTGAAGAATGACTGAGTTATAGAATCTCCATGACTCAGATCTGTAAATCAAATATCATTTGCAACATATCTGGCTGACATCGGTTTACCATGTAATTTAACAAAGAATTGTAATCAATATTTCCTCGACATTTTCCTGTTCGAATGGGTCCCCAGACAACAGAGATACTGAGTAGCAATATTGTCACCATCCTCTGTGAAACAGGGCAGTCGAATACTTGAAGACACCCGTTCAAAATCCGCGCCAAAAGTCGGATGCTGTCGTCTCTCTAGATGTTCCAACTCATGCTATTTGTTGGAGGAACACGGTTGTCGGTGAATTAACACATCCAGAGCTGGCTTACAGTCACTATTCATAAATTGGAGCACTGAGTATTCTGATACATTGGCTTCTTTCATGATAAACAATCCCCCAGATTCCAAATATCGTTACTCACAAGGCTCCATTCATTTTCCGCCTCACTTTCCAATTGACACGAGTATTGCTTTCAACCAGTTAATTTGTGCCCCCAAAATGCCCCCGTAAATCTCCCACGAGATTTAGAACCAACAAATTATCGTTGTGGCCCCAGAAAAAGCCCCTCACAAAATACAATCCCTCAAACTCCACCTCCCACATCACTGAACTCGATCTCAACCACATACAGCAGCACCCCGATGTCAATTTCAACAGAGTCCTTTTTGTTTTTCTGAACATCTATTGTGGTTTCGATGAACTCGGGCAGAAGATTATAGCCCTCCTTTTTTTTTATTCCCCCCCAGAATTCTTCACTGAGCTCAGTCTCACTTTAGTTCCGCCCCCTTTGTGGGTGTTTTTTCTCTCTCACTGAACAGAGAGGCCTCCTCGGACAGGACTAATTATACGTCTGAATAAAGTCACAGTTTCTCTCGTTTGTTCTCGCACCATCAGTGTCTGCTTGTGTGTGTCCGTACGATTCTTTACGTGTGTGTGTGTGTGTGTGTGTGCGTGTGTGTTTGTGTGTGTGTGTGTGTGTGTGTGTGTGTGTGCGTGCGTCTGTGTTTGTGTGTTTTCTGTGTGTATGTGAGCGAGAGAGAGATAGAGAGAGAGAGTTTATTTGATTGTGTATATTTGTGCAACTGTGTAATCTGGGTTGAGTGCATAAATCAACGTGTTTGTGTGTCGATCTGCATGTTTAGATGTACATATTTGTCGTCATGTATTTGTCGTCATGTATTTTTCAACGATGTGTTTTGTTCATCTGTCTCAGCACCTCATTGGAAACATGCTCAAAAGATTATAAACATTAAGCTGGAATGTTGTTTTGGGAGCCTGGCATGAGTACAGAAGCCACTGGTCGTTCCTTTGGGAGACAAGGTGTCTGGAGGGATGAAATAACGGAAAACTTTGAGTCTGTTTCCTGCTTTTCCTCCATGAGTTGAATGTTATTAGATGTCATCATCAGCTGGAATATGTCCGCTATTGCACAAGAGGATTTTCAAACTCATCAGGTATTCACTCAGGAGGAGGACAGCCGAACGCAGCATATTCAATTGACAGCAGCATCAGATCAAAAACAGGTGGAAAAATGTACAGTCTTTGATGCTGTCAGTCTACATGTCCAGTTGACATTCGTAAATGTGATGGTGATGTTTGAATGTTTAAATTGCCATTTGTATCTCTTTGCTTCGATGCCTGTCACAGCACTTTCTCCATTTCCCATATCAATTTCCTGGAATCACAGTCCGCAGTTTGTGGAGAGGCTGTGTTTGCTGTGAAACAATATGTGAATCATGGAACGTTTGTACACACATAGAAGATCGCACAATGCAAAGAGTTTAACGATTATAATGGACAACAATTCAGTGTCTCTTCACTGACGGTTCCACTTCAGGCTGACCTCTTCACTGCTCAAAAATGTTCCTCAATTCTTGATTTGTTTGTGACTTTTAACAGACCTGAGATTCATCTCCATTCCGGATGGCAAACTGTGCAGCTACTCACAGTAGAACAACACTAATGTAACACAGAATTAGATTATGTTATTGCATGGCTGCAAGTCTGCAAAGAAATGACTGCGAACAAAAATGTTTCATGATTACCAGAATAACAATAATTCTTCAGTGTATAATCAAGCAGCGTGGAGGGCTTTTGTGGCGTCGTAGTCAGTGTGCTTACCTTTGAGTCAGATGGCTCGCATATCCATCCCATCTGCTCGACAGGTGTACATTGAATACGGGGCAGATTAAAGCAGAAAAGTTGTTTATATCTGAAGGAGAGTCTAGGACAGGAGGACATAATCTTTAAAGAAAGAGCCACACATTTCAGATAGAGATTAAGAGGAACAGCTTCTCCCAGAAGGAAATAAATCTGAGGAATTCTTTACAACAGAGATTGGATTGTTAATTATGTTCAAGGCCAAGCTTGAAAAATGTATTGGATTAGGAGAATCAAAGACTGCGCAGAAAACACAGGCGAGCAGAACTGACGCTTATCAGATGAGCTATGATTTCATGTTTCGACGGACTGAGTGGCCTCCTTCTGCTTCTGTGTTTTATGCTCTTAAGACCTCATGAATGCAACCAAATGAGAGAGTAGGTCTGTGGGCATGTGCATTTATGCAGTGATTTGTTTAAAGTTGGATTGCACGAACAAGTTCCAACTAGAGGGGAAAAGAAACCAATGTTTTCAGAATGCAACCATATAAACATCCAGGCAAACTGTCGTCTCTGTATAAATACTCGTGGAAAGGGAATCATTGATGAGTAACTTGAAACAGTGAAGTCAAGCAGCATTCATTAAACTGGAGTGACTCTGCCTTGTAACTGCCCCTGGGAAAGGTGTTGACAAAGGACTGAAATACAACATTAAAACTGGGGTAAAAAAGAAAACAATTGCACTTATGCACTTGAGGAGAAAGCAAGAAGGAGAGCGATAGACCTTGGTGGCACCATGGTTCCTGAGGCTGCGTTAAATGCGTCCGTCTGTCTTCCAGTCACTCATTGACAAATCTGTTTCACGGATATCTAGACTCTGATTCACTGTCACAGGGGTTTATGAATCGGCAGAAGAGGGAGCGGCTTTAAGGACATAAGGTCTTGGTTTCCTACTATTGGCGCGCCTGATGTAAATATAAAGGTTCCTTAACAACCCCAGTGTACTGCACGGCAGCAGCATCTCACTGTGAAAATTTCAGAAAAGAATGAATTGTGAATTACTGTCTAAATTCGTATTATTTCAAAAATATACTTTATTCATAAATCTATCGTTATAAGCATACGTCGTCAACAAAGCACTTCGGTTCTGTTTAGCAGCATGTGAAGAGAAACACAAACATTGCCATGTGACTCTATCCAACAAACAATTTCAAGGCATCGCTTAGTTGTAGAAAGATATATTTAGATATGTTTAAGGTACCACAAGTGTCCGATAGTGCACGGACCCTCATTTAACTTTTGCAGAAAAAGACCATTTCCTTTTCTGACTCTGGTTTCCTGTATCTCTACCAATTCTTGTTCTGCGCCAACATGTTGTCCCCAGAATCTTGAAGTTGTCTGCAACCCAATATCGTTTTATGGAGGAACTTTTCAAAACATTTCCGGAAAATCAAACATTACAAATACAGTGACTCAAGATTTTCAATTCTACTCGTTAAATACTGAAAGAAAATCCAGTAGATTTGTTAAACATGATTTGCCTGCCATAAAATGATGCTGGTGATGCCCAATCCGATCAATTCTTTCCAAATGTTTTATTATCCACATCTGTCCAGTGGTACATAAACCTTGCAAAGGAATCACTGATGACATGGAGGTAGTTTACCTCAGTAGCAATTTACAGTGATATGAACTGAACTGCCTGATGGGATGACGGAGAATTTACAATGTTCTTTTGGCAAATGGTACATGGATAGGTTTCGGGTATCGAAATACTTGAGTCTGTGCTGTGGAGAGAATAGGGGAGTGTGATAAGCTGAATAATGCATTCCAGGAGGAGCAATGAATCTGGACCCAACTGATCAGATCCCGAATGCCTCCATTCTGTTATTTGAATTTACTCACGGTGTGGAAGGGTTCTGTGCCCCAAAGAAAAGGAGTCAAACGTTCAGTCAATTGCATCTACCAAGTTTGCATCAAAATCTTCACAGTTTGCAGCGAATACACAGAATTCGTACAAAAAATGCAATCCAAATCAATGGTACTAATGTTACAACAGGCATTAACTTACGCATTAATGTGCACGGATGTGTATCTGAGACTGTGTGCAAGTGTCGTCGTGGTATATCACAGCCTGATATGTGATTGTGTGTGTATATGTGTGTGTGTGTATGTGTGTGTGATGTGTTTGAGTGTGTGCACACTTGCACTCTTCTCATTTTCTGTGCGTTTTTCTGTTCATGTTTCAGGGCGTGCGATAACTGTCATTCTGTGTTTGTGAATGCCTCTACTTGTGGAATGAGAGATATTTGTAATCAGTTTATTGAATTTAGAGGTCAAAGACTCTGTGTCATTTTCCTCAGTTTCTGTTTAAAATGATACAATGTGGCGTCGTGAATGTGAGCCAGAGCTTCTGGTTACCGGCTCGGGCAGCGAGGCTTCAGGGCACTCTTCACCGGGTACATAAATACAGCAATTGGATAATCAGAGACATCGGGAGGAAGGTTGTCGCTGCCTTCCTCTTCATGATTATCATTACCACGATACAACCCAATGAGCAACAGTACGGAAACTCTGGGGAGACAGGAGTTAGACAAACTGCCTCACCATCTCAATCACACCACCTTTTCAGAAGAACTGCAGTAAGTGATTCGAAATGAATTATGTGGATCTCCCGTGCTCAATATGGTCATATTACATGAATCTTCATCGGTAAGAATCAAAAGTGCAAGTATTTACTAAACAGCCTGTTCAGAGATGTTGTAAACACTTCCAAAAAAGGTGAAGCTAGAAACCCGACCTATTTGATTCAAAGCGAGCGACAGTGGCTTTCAACATCAGTAGACCCTAAGGATCTCAAGAGTAACTCACTTCTCGTTGATTTCACTCGGGATAATCAATGTTAATCGCACATCCATCTTCATTTCCTATTTAAAGGAATACTACATTGAAATAAACAATGGCTCCATACTTTGTCGTGCACAGCAGACACGACAGCAGGAACTTAGACTTCCACCCACGCGCTAATTGACATGCAAAGACCCGGGACCTCTGATACACCACATTCGTTAAACAGAAACAATATTGGCGTCAGTGACACCCGTGGAAATGCAGTTGAAAAGAAGACTCGATCAATTGTGAAAAAAGACGCCATTATAGGTTCCTTTTTTTGGTGGGGTCGGTGGCAGGTTGTGTTCCATGATGGTGTCTGCTATCAAATTGCAGTAGAGAATGTCCAAGAAGGAGAGAGTGAAGTTGACATTCAGTGCAAAGAAAGAGAGACGCAAACAGAGGGCAATAAAGATGGCACTGAGTATCCTCAAAGAAGGCAACAGGGGAGACTAATAAATGTGAGTCGGTTGGCACTGATACAGAGAAAAACAAAGAAACGGGTTCAGGTGCTGGCCTGACGGTACTGCAACTACGAATAGTGAAAATCACCACGAGATCAGTCAAATGGAGAGCAGCAGCAGACACCACCAACAAATCTGACAGCAACATAAATACACGCGAGCACACGCAAACAAACACACACAGACACACACACACACACAAACTCACACACAGGTACACAGAAACAGAGAGAGAGAGACAGTCAAAGTAGAAAGACAACTGAGGAGCCATTTTTGAGGGTCGGTGTGACAATAGATGAATAACACATGGAGTTACATTATTGGCACTGTATCAATGTACGCATTAACCTAACTCTTTCTCTTTCACTCTTGGTGTCCTGCTTATCTTTGAGTGAATTTCCATTCATCAATCTGTCTATTCCTCAATCTATCTTTCTTTCTGTCCGTCTATCTCCCTATCTGTCTGTCTGTATATCTATCAATCTATCTATCTATCTACCTTTCTATCTATCCATCAAAATTTCCAGTATTAGATAGAAAGACAGCTGAAGAGGCGTTGAATGTGACTTTGACTCTGTTTTCAACGATCAGACTCAATCTATTGTGAGATCTATCGATTGTGTAAGAGATAGCGTACTTCCTCAAAGTCAATCTGAGCAAACATACCTCCTTGAAAAATAAAATATGGACAATGATTCCGGTAAATTGACGTGGGGTACTGGAAAGGGGTTTTCAGAATAACAGTCATCCGAACAACGAGAAGCAAAGTACAAAAGAGATTTTAAAATATAAACAAAGAATTTATGAATTTCAGTTGGTTTTGCAACTTGAGATAAGAAAAGACTCCACACTGCTCCTTTGTGTGAGTTGATGCTGTTTTCGTTTTGAATGGTGCATTCGTTGCTGTTCTCTCTCTGACTGAATGCAAGATCACTTTCACCTTTCCATTGTACAGTAAAGGACATCCACCAGCAGAGGGTAGAACTGCATTGCATTGAACTGAAGGACGGGAAACAGCGAGGAACACTGTGAGAAACAAAAACAGAAATGGCTGGAATTTCTCAGCAGGTCTGCCAGAATCTGTGGACAGGAATCAGAGATGAAGTTTCGGCTTAAATGACCCTTCCCGAGAACTAATTTCTCTCCACAGAAATTTGCTCAAAGTGAATATTCACAATCTGAGACTGAAACATGGCGGGATAATGTGAAGAGTATACATGTCTTTTTTTTAAAACTACCAGGTAGACAAGCATGTACTGTGAAGAGAAGAGACTCAACAAAAAGTAAATTGGGAAGAAACAGGACGTGTGAATACGTACTAGGGTATGCCCATTGGAATGAACGGTCAGTTTCCCTAACGGGAAATTCAATGTGTTTCCAGGGAGCTAGAAGTGTGCTCCCTTATCTCCTATCATCATTCCTCACATGGGGACTTAATTCCATATTACAGAATTCAAGGCCAAAGTACGGATCACACAGTCGCCTGTGGCACTAATAGCTGTGGAAGGCCCCTCGGTGGCGAAGATCTACGGTATCAGGACATTGCTCGGCTTTGTGAAGTGGCACAGGTGGCATGGAGGAGGGGAGCCACAGCTTCTAATCACCGCGTCGGTCTGCGAAGAGAATTCGGGATACTCTTCATCAGAACAGAAACGAAGCACATTCATCATCACAGAGATCAGGACGAAGGATACTGTGATTTACTACTGCCTGGGGATCATCACCATGTAACAACTCAAAGGGCAACCAGTATAGATACTCCAGGCAGACAGGATTCAGACTGACAGCTTTGCAATCTGAACTTCAACAATCTTACAGAGGAGCAACAATCACTGACTGAAAATGAATTATGTGAAACTGCCCTGTTCAATGTGGAAATATTGTGTGACTCGACATTGGTGAGAATCTAATGCGCTTTCATTTTCGAAGCAACGTACTCTTAGATGTTATCAGACACGTCTAGAGTAGGTGACACGAGAACTGCAAACAATTGGAATTCGGAGGAGGTACTCTACCACTGACATCAGTAGATCCTCAGTGACCCACAACAGCTACTGATCTGTGACTCATCTGGTTGATTTCCAATCAGGAGCATGAGGATAATCAATGTTAATCGTACCTCCATCTTCATGTCCTGTTGACAGGAGTAAAACTTCGAAACAGGCAAAGATTCTGCTCTTTAAAGTGCACTACAGACCAACGAAGGAAATGGAGCATGTGCACTTGCATTCACACAGGAACTGAAACCAAAGAACCAAGATCACTTATTCAACACTTAATTTAAACATAGAGAATATTAGCGTAATCAGTAACGCGAGTTATTGCATAGAAATAGCAGCTGAAAAATCTCTTTGAAATGAGATTTTATAAATCGTCCTGTAACTATTTTTTGTTCCATTACAGAGTCTCCAATCAAATTGAGATATAATTCAGTGACATACAGGGAAACGAAAAGAAGTGCAAATGAAGTTGAAACTCAGATGAATGACAGTGAGACGCCAACAGAGGGGGCTAAAGATACCAGGAAAGCGAGATGCATACAAAGTACACAGCAAGTCGAACTGAAAAATTAACTGTTACACTGACTCTTCACATCCTGATGCATACGTTATCTCTCTCTCTTTCTCACTCACTTACAAACATACACACACACACACACACACAGACACACACACACACACACACACAGACACACACGCACACACACACACACTTTCAGAGAGAGAGAGAGAGGCGGGGTGCGGGAGGGAGAGAGAGCTTGGTGCCATCTTGTGTTCTGAGCAGATAACCACAATTCTATGTCATCACAACGATGATGAAAGGATAAATTCAGCATCCCTTCAATGCACTCGAATCAGCATTTTCAGTGACACCAATTGTGAAAGCCCGCCTGTGATGAACTGATGCTGTGTTTCCAGATGCTCCCATTTCATTCCTTCATTGCTGCAACGGCGTGTGTGCGAGCTCAGAATCTGCACTTTCTTTTCTCAGCAGATTCGAGAAACACTTGGTTGGTAGTTTAATGCTACATTAGTTTTGTTTCCTCAACAAATAGAACAGTCTGTGGTCGAAAGGCAATTTTTGTACATGGTATAGACTGTTTATCAAGACTGTGTGCCCAAGCGCGCAGTAATACACAGCAGTGTCAGTCAGAAGGATCCCAGTGATGGTCAAACTGTTGAATTTCTTCGAGATCTGAAGGTCTATCGATGAAGTGACTTTTAGCAAATTCTGCTTTATTCTCATGACCATTCGTACTTTTCCTCAGTATATATTCAGGATGTTGTCTGTATCAATATAACCTGTAGGAGCTCAATGTTGTATCATTGGTACAATTTAGAGTCACCACCTCGCCTTCTGGATGAACATCTGAGGAAAGTGACTGAGTGACAGGCTTTCCATGACTCAGGTCTGAAAGGAAAAACAAATGTTAATTTTAAATTATTACCTTGCATCAATTTTAAATATTATTGTTAAAGGAATGTGAATTGTAGTTCCTCCACAAGTGCCTATTAGCATTGATCCCCAAACACCCCAGATGCTGAGTAGCCACATTATCTCTACCCTCGGCGTAAAACGGCTGTCAAATATTTGAGGAAACCCAGTCTATAAACACGCCTTCAGTAAACTGCTGACGTGTCACTACAGGTTGCCACCTCACTTCCTTGTGGACGCGGTGGTACACTGAGGGCAGGAGGAAGAGAGCAGCCTCTCAGTGAATTGACACATCTCGAGATGAGTTACAGTCACTGTACTTAAAATGGAGAACAGAGAATTCTGATAGATTGACTCCCATCCTTAACAAGTAATTCCCCAGATTCATTGTACAATTTACTCTCAAGGCTCTTTTACTTTTTTCCTGTCCCACATCCCAACTTGACGCGAGTTCTTGATCTTCGCCAATTAATGGCTGCACCTAAATTTGCAACACCGCCATTCCTGATTTTCCCAGCCTACACGCAATCCTTGCAGTTCCGCAAACACTCCGCTCTCAAATTACTATCTCACGTTTGATATCACTGGACTCAATCTCAGCATTAACTCAACAGTATCTCTGCTATCACTTTTACCAGATTCTCGTTTATTCTCCTTCTCTGATGCTGCATCGCGGCCCTCAGGCTCAAGATTATCACTTTCTCCCTCTGTTAGTTCCGCTCAGCATTCCTCACTGAGCGCAAGTTTCACTTTCCTTGCTCCCATCTGTCGGTGTTTTTCTCACATACTGAACGCAGAGTCCTCATACAACAGGATTCACTGTACATGTCATTGTTACTTTACGGATCTCCCATTCCAGCAGGGTCTGTCTGACTGTGTGTGTGTGCATGCGCGCGCACGTGTTTGTATGTGTGTGCATCCACTCGAGCGAGCATGCACCCGTGTCTCTCTGTTCAATGCGAGATATATTTTTGGGCTTTGATGTTATTTAAAATGTTGAAATTGCACTTCAATTTGCGTTTAAAGTGAGACAGCGCCACCCTCAGCTGGTGCTGTGAAGCTACTTCACTTGCACAAAGTGAAAATCGTCACAGAATCAGTCAGAAAATCATTAGCAAACAGCCGCATTTGACCTCACAGATGCATCAACACACACACATGCAAGAAAAGTACATGGATTAAAGTCGGCCACTGTGAAGATTCCAGCGTGTTCTGTACGGCAATTAGACAGAGGGTCAGTGTGGAGAGCACATACAATCTCATCGTTTGAATTATATTTGTAAAGAGGCAGCTAATGAAGGCCACTCAGGACCTTATATGTTTCAATTCAATCTCGTCTGTCTCATGTAAACGCCCGATAGAAACCAAAGATATCTAGTTTTACTACGCCTATCTTTCACTTGAATATAATTAGCACCCAGACTCTGTAAAATTTTCCAAAAGATCCTTTCCCTCTCAGAGAAGAAATACTTCCTCATCTCTTTCTTGGATGTTTTACTCTTTAGTCTGAGATTGCTTCTACGTGTCTTCTTCCCCATCATCTTTCCATCACGTATCTTTGCAACATTGAGACTTGAAGATCTGCTCCAGCAATCAAAGTTAGAGACACTAAAACAACATCACAAGAACCATCCACATCACTCGCTTATATTCTGACAGTATTCTGATGATAATAAACACAAAGCATGCTTCATTACACTTTGGAATTTAGGAGTGGAAATGAACGTCTGGTCTGTTAATTGCAATGAACAAACCAAGAAATTAAGCAAGTATTCCAGCATTCGGATAACAACTGAAGTAAAAGCCACCATTGAGGGGAATCGGACTTTGTGATTGCTTTAAGGATCAGGCTCGTTACATTTTCAAAATCTGTCCCGTGTGTACAAACCATTGCTGATTCAGAGCCGAACACAGAGCAATTACCATTTTATCTAACAGTGCGTTGTTTCACTTGGGAACTGACATGGGAGATGTGGAAGGCGCTGTTCTGAATGACACGTGGATGAACGAAGAAAAGTAAAGGACACAGGAACCATTACAAAACGGCCAGTGAATTTGTGAATGTCAGCTGGACATATGAGCTGAGCGGAGTAAAGGCTGCAGACTGTCCATGTTTTAGATTTGTTATAACAAGGTGTAGAGCTGGATGAACGCAGCAGGCCAAGCAGAATCAGAGGAGCAGGAAGGCTGACGTTTCGGGCCTAGACCCTTCTTCAGAGAATTTTCTGAAGATGGGTCTCGGCCCAAAAGGTCAGCCTTCCTGCTCCTCTGATGCTGCTTGGCCTGCAGTGTTCTTTCAGCTCTGCACCTTGTTATCTCAGATTCTCCAGTATCTGCCGTTCCTGCTATCTTAGATTTGTTAATGCTTTCAGTATGAATGGTGTTGGATGCTGTTGTCCTCCCTGTGATTGGCTTGCCCTTGCTCTTGTGCAATAACAGATATTCACATGCATTTCTATACTCATAGTCAAATTCAGAAATGCACAAAAACACACATACATGCACACACAGATAGAAGAGTGTTATGTTGTGCTGTCAGCAGATAAATTTATTCTGTTTATTGTATTGTCATGTGTACTAAACTAATGTGAAAAGCTTTGTTTACGAGCCGTAAAAGCAGATTACAGTAAGCAAATGGTGAACACATCAAAAATAGGTAGACAGAGGCATACAGGTTTTATTTGACAGGATGCGCAAGAGGCGAGAGCCAGATGAGGCACACCATCATTAGTTGAGTTCAGAGAGTTCATTTATCCGTCTGATAACGCCAGGAAGAAGCTATTCCTGAAGCTGATCAACTTCTGCCTGATTGAACAGATTGTAGACGATCATTACCGGATTTCAATCAGTCTTTGATAATGATGGTAGACCTTGTGCGGCAGAGACCAGCGAAATGGATTCCATGATGGAAACTTGCAATTCCAGGTTGTTAAGCTCCAGGGCGGTATACTTTCAATGATACATCTGTCGAAGTTGTTGAGGGACCTCATGGGCATGCAACATTTCAATCGAGTCGCCTGAGGAAGAAGAGGTGTTGTTGTGCCTTCTTGTCTGTTCCATCTCCGTGCAATGTCGAGGACACATGTTGGTTGTCGTCACTCCAAGTGACTTGATGCTCTTCAACCTCTCAACATTAGTTCTATGTGATGACATCGATGATGGGAGTGTTGATGCACTATTCTCTCAATAAAATCAAACCAGCCACTCTGAGAGCCCGCCATGAATACACTGTAATCGTGTCTCCTATGTGCTTAATACTCCCTGGCATGTGTGGAAGCTATGTGAATCTTGTAAATGTACAGCTCTGTCCAAGCTAACTATGTGCAGATAAGACGACAGAAAATTGTTGTTAGTGGGGATTTGAAAGGTAGTTTTCAAATATGACTTTGTTCTGGTTCGTGTGAGTGCTCGGACTCTTTAGTTTATATTCTCAGCTGCTCCGTGAAACAGTTGGGTGACAGTTTGAATCGTGGTTAACTTAGATTCCTATCGGTGCGATTTTAAATTTCTAACAGTACATGACAATAACACTGGATTTACCCAAACTCCCATAGAGAGCCCATCTATGATTCACGGATGTTTTTGTACAGCGGTGCGACTCTTTCTCTTCACTGTGTCATTCCTGAACCCGCAGTAGTACACGGCAGTGTCAGTCAGCTGCAGCCCAGTGATAGTCAAACTTGTGAATTTCTTCGAGGTCTGAAGTTCCATAGAGAAACGATCTTGTGCAAAATTTGCTTTATCATTAGAACCACGAGTATCTTTGAACAGAATAAAATCAGGCTGTGTGTCTGGTTGCTGTCGGTACCAGAATAGTACATAGTAGTTCGCTGTAGTTTCATAGGTACAACTTAGAGTAACACCGTATCCTTCTGTCCGAACTTCTGAGGAGAATGACTGAGTGACAGAATCTCCATGACTCAGAGCTGAAATGAAAAACAGAAATCAATTGGAAACTTAAGGCTGGGGTCAGTTTCACCTATGACTTGACGAAGAAACGTGGAATGTTCACAGTTACCTGATAGAATTGCTACCCACAGAACCGAGGTGCAGAGAAGCCGCATTGTCGCTGTCCTGTGTGAAATAGGGCACTCGTATATTTGAAGACACTGATTCTATAACCCCGCCCGCAGTTAAAAAATTGTCGTGTCACTGGACGTTCCCACCTCACTGCGTTGTGTGGGCGTTGATGCTATGTGGGCGGGAAGAAGACAGCAGACTGTGAATGAATTGACACATCCCTCGTTGGTTACAGTCACTGTACTTAAAATGGAGCATCGAGAACTCTGAAAGATTAACTTGCATTCATGATAAGAAATTCTCAAAAATCACTTAAGCGTTTACCCTGAAGACTCCTTTATCCTCTTCACTGACCAAATATCCAGTTGACGCCAATTTTTCTTTTTAACCAGTTTGTGGGAATGCAGGTAAACAGCTGACGCCACCCCTTTGATTTCAACCAGAACTGCGTCCTCTCAAATTACAAACCCTCAAATTCCACATTCTACATTAGAGGATCCAAACTCAGCCTTATCCAGTGTTATCTCCATTATGACTTTCACTAAATTCTCCTTTATTCTGCTCGTCCTTCGCTGTTTCTCTGTTCTGAGGCTCAAGATTATCTATCTCACTCTCTGCTCGTCCCTCTCAGCTTTCTTTTATGAGCTTAGTCTCACCTTCCTTCTTCCCCTCTGTGGGTTCTTTCTGACTCGCTGAACACAGAGGCCTCGTATGGCAGGAACCACTGTATGTCTGAAAAATTTTGCAAGTCCCGATCTTCAGTTCGAGCAGTAAATGTGAATGCACAAGATTGTGTGCGCACGTGTGCTTCTGTGCATGAACGTTCATCTCTCTGAGTGATAGGATCTGTTCGTCAGTGCTTTCACAAAGTCAATGACTTTCTGTGTAGCATTTCAACTTGATTTGAAGTGAGACAGTGCCACCCTCAGTTGTCGGCCTGAAGTTGCTACAATCGCACGGAGAAAATCGCCAGGGAATCTTTCAGAGGGACTGCAATAGCAGACATCAAATCCAATCTGACAGCAGCGTAAGCACACATACACAGAGAAGGAAGGGCAGTTTGGCTATTAGAGAGATGTCCACTGTGAAGTTTGCAAAGGGGTAAATGTGGGGATTGCAAAGACGATCAGTGTGGAGAAGACAGACGTGACCAGCGCATGGATGACAGATTCTCTGATCAAGTTCTCTCAGAATCTTATGTTTCAGTTCTAACGCGTGAGACTGTTGCAACCTCCAGAAGCTACAAGACCAGGCTATATGTTTGTTCCATGTCTAACTCAGACTTGAAAATATTTAACACGAAAACTTTGTTATAAATAATTCCACAGATTACTTTCACTCTCAGACAAGAAATGTCTCCTCATCTCGATTATAAAGGTCTGACTTCTTATTCGGATATTATGTCATCTGCTCGTAGTTTTACCTACGGGTGGAAACAATTTTTCTGCATCAGTCTGTCAATATTTCATGACACACCTCTGGATTATGTAATACTTCAATGTGAGCTTCCTGATACAAATATGAACACTACCACAACGCCACAAGATCCCTTCACTCAGCTCGTTTGGAAACCGATAAATTTTGCTGATGTTGATTAGCACAAAGAATGTTTACTCAACTCATTTCTTTGCAGGCGTCAAGTCATGGACAAACACAAATTAATTATGTCCGACATTAGTGGGATTCGAATAGGAATAGGTACACGTTTTAGAGTTACGAGTGGAGATAAATGTATGGTTTGTTAATTATAATGAACAAATCAAGCAACTGAGCAGGTTTCGCAGCATTCCGCAGACATCTGAAGTACAACCTGCCACAAAAGAGAACGTCACTTTGCGTCTGTTTTAAGAATCAGCCTCATTACATTGTGAGAACTGTGCATTGTGTACAAACCATCCCTGATACAGAAACTCACATTGATAAAGTTACTCTCTTCACAAACTGTAGATTATTAATTCAGGAAACTGACACAGAAGATGTGGAAACGACTTTTCAGAATGACAGGAAATGAAGAAAAACAGTGAAAGGGCAAAAGAAATATGAGAATATCGCCATCGAATTTATGAATGTCAGCTGGATATTCGAATACCGTTAACGTAACATAAAATTAGTTTGCGTTGTTCCTTTGCTGAGGGCGGCAGCAAAATGATTGTGAGCAAGCATGCCTTGTGTTTATCAATATCAGAATATCGTCAGAACGCGAGCTCGCTGCGTGTGGAGAATTTGTAACGATATGGTAGTGTCCTTCTTTAGAGTAAAGAGGCACATTTTCAACAAACACGTTCTCAAGAGGTGTGCAATGCAACGTCGACTGAGTAGACACGGAAAAGTTGTTTCACCCTTTGAGATATTCGAGGAGTGACAGGCAAAATCGCAGAATAAGGAGTGACAAATTTAGGACAGAAATTAGTCGACATTTCTTCTCTCAAATGGGACAGAATCTGGTCTAATTTATCAAACAATCTAAATGGTAAATATGTTTATATCTGAAGCCGACATGGAAAGACCATGTACCGGGCTTGTATTATCTGGAGGATTCAAGAGTCAGTTTTGTGAACAATAGAGGAGAGTGCCTGAGTTACAGACACTCCATGATTCAGAACTAATAGGTAAAACAGACATCAATTGTAAAGTGTCAGGCTGGGCTCAGTTTAAACGACGATTTGGTAAAGGAATTTGAACTGCATTTCCTCCACATTTATTTGCTAAGTTGTTCCCCAAGCACCCCATCAGCAACATCAAGAGGGTGGAAAGGCCATCTACTTCTGCACTATTATCATCATCGTGATACAACACAATGAACAGCCTTACAGAAACCCCGGTGAGACAGGAGCTATAACGACACGCTCACCACCTCAACTACTGCAACCTTTAAGAGGAGAATCAATAACTAAGCGAAACAGGATATCGTGAAGCACCCACCTTCAATTTGAAAATATTACATGAAACATTATTGGTGAGGCGTTAGGATGTACCCAAGTTCTAAATGAAAAGTTAAGAGATTTTATCCATATCTTTAGGGAAGTTCAATCGAGAAACCGGATCCATTTGACCCAGCGGGCGGACACTACCTCTGTATATCAATGGCCGCAAGGAATCTCAAATGTATCAAACCGCATTTCTTTTAATTCAGGGCAATGAGGATAATCAGTGTTAATCGCATTTTTAGCTTCATGTCCTGTTGACAGAAGGAAAACACCGAAATAAGAAACTATTCTCCACTTTGTAGTGCAAAGCAGGCCAGAGCCTTAAGTGTATCTGTTATACTTCCAATAGATACACGAACCAAAAAGCGAATACTCGGGACCTCTTACACACCATGTTGGTTAAACCAAGACAGCAATATTTAATCGATAGTGAAAGTAACTGCAGTGAAAATGCTGCTGGAAAAAATGCTCGATAAATTTAGATGAAAAATGTTGAAATACCATCATGTAATTGTTTTATTTTTGGTTCCACCATTGTTTCTCCAATCAAAATAAGGCTGAGTTCACTGATACCACGAGAATCCAGAAGACGCATAAAATGAAGATGAAACTCAGACTAGAGATAGAGACACGCCCAGAGAGGGGGAAAAGGACAGCTCTGAGTGATACTTCGGGAGACCGACAGGGGACATCTATAAATGCAAGATGGTTGACAGCAGGAGAGGGAGCTTGATGTAAATTACAGCATGGAGCCGAACTGATAATTTCACTCTTACGTTGAATATTCACACTTTCGCACACACGACACACATGTAGTGAAACTAACAGAGGAGAGGGAGATTAATGCAATGTAGAGTACCGGAGCATTACTAATCATATCATTGTTACGCTGGAACGTCAGGCACCTTTACGCAGTAATGAGACGATACTATCATTGTAAACGGCTGCTTGGTTCTGTATTTTTTTGGTGGAGAGTTTGAAAGGCAGCATCTCCGAACTGCCAACTTGAAGAAGACATAAATGAACAATAGAAGCAGCCTGAATGAGTGTGGCCAGCTCTCACAGATCCATATTTCTGGATTTTGCTTTTATTTTCGCAGTAACGTCATAAGCTTTTTGGCGTCTCAGAAGAGTTGGTAGCTTCAGTGAATGTCTCTTGTTTGCTACACTTCCTGAACTATCTGTTGACGTTTTCTCCTCCTGGTTTGGAGAACAGCATGTAAGAATCTGTGCCTGAATTTGCATTTTTCCCAATGGTTGCCCTTATGGGACGCTATTATACTAGAACAATAGACACTGTATCATTTATTCGTTATGTTTACCGATTTTAAGGTAATCTAAATTCTCTTTCTACCGTTTAAAATTTAACTGTAGGTTTTAAATAAATTGTGTTTTGCATAACGTCGAGCAGTTTGACCAGTCGCATCACAACTGGAACAAGGCACTTCCAATCGATTTTTAATATAAGAAAATATTAATGTCCAGGCTACCTTCTTAAAATATTTTGGAGGATCTGGTTTGATCCATAACAACACAGATACACATACATAAACATTCAAAGACAAAAACACACTGAAACGCAAACGCACACACACACACACACACTTACAGAGAGAGAGAGAGATAGAGACGTTAACACCTATATGCAGGATGGAAACAATGAGAGGCACAGTTCGTTGCCATTTGGAAATTTGTTGGTGAACGTACAACAACAGCGCTTCTGCTCTGGTCTGTTTACTTTGGCGTTGTACTCCTGTCAAAAGGACATGAAAATGGAGGTGCAATTAACATTGTTTATCCTCAGGCTGAATGCAATCATTCCAGGTGAGCAATAATTTAGATTATTAATTTAATCTGTAATAATTAGCAATAATTTAGAAGTAACTGTCATGTGATCTTTTCACATTCGCAGTTCGAAACAGAATTATTTCGGCATTTCTAAAAGCTGCCTTTTATTATTGAGCGTTGTGAGATCAGAAAAGAAAATAAAATTGGCATTATCTTCCAAATCAATAAACATTTCGATCTGGAAGGACAAGTGGATAAATTGGAACATCGTTACAGGAAAGCTCTTCTCCAAGTCAATCAACATTCCGACTTGAAAATATATTGCACTTCCTTCTGTGTAACTGGGTCAGTATTCTATCTTCCCCTCCTCAAAGGATTCCTGTGTCTCACTCTACGACAACTGATACAGCCGTTTGTAAAGGCAGTTCACCACCATCTCCTTCAATGGAATTAGGGATGGGCTACAAACACTATGTCAGCCAGCGACATCGATATCACGTCAGGGGCAAAGAAACACCCAGTAGCTAACAGTATCTTTCGGTAATGAAGAGAGACATGTTCTCAAAGTGAATGGCGAGAGTCTGATATTCTAATATGTGGTGTATGAATGTGAACAGTGTAAATGTCATTTTTTCATTGCAGTTACGCTAAAACAGGGGAGGGAAGAAAATAATTTTCTTTTTTAAAAAATGTTTGAGAGGTCACTGTATTTGTGAATACACTCCAACATATGCTCGTGGCACTGAACAGACAATTTTCCCACTGGACCACGCAAACTGTTTCCAGGGAATTAGATGCTTGCACGTTTATCTCCTCTCATCATATCTCCGATGATATTTCATTCCACGTTACAGTGTTCCTGGTCAAAGAGAGTATCACACAGTCTCCGCTGGCACGAGAGGTTGTGGAAGGCTCCTCGGTGACAATGAATTGCTGAGACAGCACCTTGCTCACCTTTGTGAAGTGGTATTGGTGGCGTGGCAGACGGTAGTTGCTGTTTCTGATCACCGCCTCTGGCAGCAGGGTCGGAGCATGAAGCATTCCAGCCACAATGCACTGGGAACAAAGAT
>NC_063373.1:1278937-1295140 GCF_021869965.1 Rhincodon typus | reverse complement strand
AACATTGAGGATGTGAGACAGTGCAACATGTTATTGTACAGGGGCACAGAGAAACTGATCAGATACCTGTACAAAAAAAAAAACACAAGAGGAAATGTAGTTTTTCCCTCGATTCTCTAAGTACAAATAGGCTCATAACTGACAGCGCCTCAGCTATTCAGACCAGTGTGAACTGATAAAGGAAACCATTCTAATCTGCATATTTCTGCAGCTGACTCATCTACTGCTTCATAATATCCTCTCCACTACTTCCTCCACAGAACTGGCAGTTTGAAATATATTTATGTTTTTACTTTCTCGAAGAATTGCTTTTCTTTCCTTTTTGCCAGTAATTTACTCGTGGGCCTCAAAGAGTTTTCCATAGTTCAAAGAGATCATGGCTGATCCCATAATACTCAACCGCACATTTCTGCATTTTCTCCAGAAGCTTTGATTCCCTCTTTTTTGAAAAGATGTCTATCTCAGCCTTGAATAAACAGAGCAACTCACAATCAGTTGTACATAATTCCACAGATTCCTTCCTGTCTGAGTAAATATCCTCCTCAGTTCTCTCTTAAATTTGCGACTACTTATTCAGAGATTTCGACTTCCATTCAGAAACTCTTCCACAGGGAGAAACAACATTTCTGCCTCTGCGCTGTCAGGAATTAGTTATACACCTCCGGTGCATGTGGGATTGAAATTGGTGCTTCTGAATCAATGGGAGGGACACGACAAAAATGTCACATGCTACCCGCCCCCCCCCCCCCCCCCCCCCCCCCAACCACAACCATGGCTGGTGCATATACAGAAAAAAGTCTTCTGAGGGTGATAAAGGAAAAGTATGTTACTCATTATCAATTGTCTGCAGAATTCCAGTTGTTGTTTCACTTTCGTGGTGTTCTATTGGAATTGGTTCCATACTTTAGGGTCCAGGGGTAGAGGTAAATGACTGGTCTGGTAAGAGTTGTGAAGAATAGAAGAAATTGGGACGTTTCACAGCGTTAGGGAGACAGTTGAAGTTCATCCGTCGTTGACGAGAATCTAAACTTCAGCCTGTTTTGGGGAATAAACCGACTAAAGTGGTGAGATCTGTTCAGTGTTTGCAAAATATCCCTGTTCCAGAAACTCACTCTTGGCAAACACGCACTCTACCGAAGGTGTGACTTCTGGAAACTTGCATTGGAGATGCAGAATTCAGTTTTCAGTCTGACGGACAGGTGAGCAAAGAATAGCACAGAATAAAAGCAATATTAAAATATCACCAGTAAATTTATGTATGCCAACTTGACATGTGAATGGGAAGCAGAAATGTCTTCACACTAACCTTATGTATGAGTTGATCTGCTTTCAGTTTGAATGGTGTGGTGTGCTGCTGTCCTCCATCTGAGGCAGTCCAAAATGAGTATATTCTTATGAAAGAACAGTGGATGCTTGAAATCGGAAAAATAAATAGAAATTGCTTGAAAACCTGAGCAAGCCTGGCAGCATTTGTGGAGAGAAATTAGAGTTAACGTTTCATTAATAGATAGGAGGAACTGCAGGTGTTGGAGAATCTGAGATAACAAGGTGCAGAGCTGGATGAACACAACAGGTCAAGCAGCATCAGAGGAGCAGGAAAGCTGACGTTTCGGGCCGAGACACTTCTTCAGAAAATCATTTTCTGCAGGAGGGTCTTGGCCCGAATCGTCAGCTTTCCTGATCCTCTGATGCTGCTTGGCCTGCTGTGTTCATCCAGCTCTGTACCTTGTTATAACGTTTCATTAATGTTAGTTCCGAGAAAGGGTCACTCAACCCAAAATGTCAACTCTCATATATCTCCACAGATGCTGCCAGACCCGCTGAACTTTCCCAGCAATTTGTTTTGCTTTGTGAGCAGCATCTTCCTCTCGTGCAGGATCGCACATCAACCAGCAGAGTTCAGCATTGTGTTGCTTTGAACAGACAGGAGAGAAGCAGGGGAAGTGATTGTGAGACTTGTTCGTTATTTCATTCAGTATCATCTATCTGGACACTATATCTCCGTAAGCAAGACCAACTGCTTCTGAATTGACATTAGCGCTTTGAAGCAACTCTGTAGGTGAAGGTTTCTATTCTTTTAAACATGGTTCCAATCAGACACTGGAACAGGCAGAACAACACACTGTCGACCTGAGAACACACCAACACGCACATACAAATACAGCAAACCAATAAACACAAATAAACACTCATACAGCCACATACACATTAGCACATACAGCAGAATGCACAGACAGACAGACACACACACACACACACAAACACACACACACACACACACACACACACACACACACACACGCACAGACAGAGGGTGCTGGCATCCAGACAACTGCTATGTCCTTATTGAAATGTACAATGAGTCCAGCTCCATGAGGTGCCTGATTTCAATGAGTCAAAAAAAAAAAAAATAAAACAGGGAGGGAGTGGAAAGAAACTAAAGATATCTAAGGTGAAGCAAAAAATGTAAGTGTGATAATCTTGACCACAAGAACAGAGAAACAGCAACAGAGGATCTGAATGAAGTGGAACCTGAAAACCGTAATATTAGAGATACCGCTGACTAAAGGTTGAGATTAAGTTTTGTAATGTGGGAGATTTAATTTGAATGGCTTTGTTTTGAGAAAGGGCAGTTTGTCGGTCCACAAGGATTACATGAGGGCTGTAAACTTCACGGGTGGTAGTATTGGGCAATTTCAGTGCATCCATTAACACGTTTATCACAATAAATGACGTCAGTTGGGGGTAAGTGTAAGCAAGAGAACAGATTCTCGAGAGTAAATGTGCTGGGAATGTGGGAAATTTCTTATCTGGAATCAAAACCGTAGTCTCACACTGCTTAGTGTCCCGTATTAAAAACAATTGACTTGAACTCTGCATGGGGGCCGCCAAATCACTGAGAGCTCTCCTTCTCCCAACATCTCAGCATCACCACTGAGAAAAAGCAGTGAGGTGGGAACATCCACATTAAGATAAGCAGCATATTATAGGCGGGGTTTCAGAATGAGTGTCTTCAAATATCTGGCAGCCCCATTATGCCGAGGACAGAGGCAATGTGGCTCCTCAGCATCTGGGTTGTGTCGGGCACATTTCTAACAGGTAAATGTGGAGGAAATGGAATTCAAATTCTTTTATCAAATCATATTTTTAATTGATGTCTGTCTGACATTGTGCAATTGATATCTATTTTCTCTTTCAGACCTGAGTCATGGAGATTCAATCACTCAGTCACTCTCCTTAGATATTCAGACAGAGGGAGCGGCAGCGACTCTAAGTTGTACCTATGACACTACAGAGAGCTATTATTGGATATACTGGTACCGGCAGTACCCAGGCATGCAGCCCGATTATATCCTGAGGAAATATGCTTCAGGCAGTGAGGAAAAAGCAGATTTTGCGAAAGATCGTTTCTCTGTAGAACTTCAGACCTCGAAGAAACTCACCAGTTTAACTATTACTGGATTAGAGCTGACCGACGCTGCTGTGTATTACTGTGCTTTCAGGGACACGTTGATGGCAAACAGTCTCACTGCTGTACAAAAACTGTGTTTGGACCATAGATTGATCTGTCTGTTGATGTTTTCACAGTGTCTCGGGAAGTTACTATGTTCTCTCAGGGGTTTAAACACACACCAAGAGGAAACCAAACTAACCTCACATCAACCTGTCAACCAACTGTTTCCCGGAGCTGCTGAGAAAATAAAATGCATATTCTGAACTCGAACAAAGACACAGGGCAGTGTCATCTTTGAACGCACCATTCCAATTGACACCCTCTGCACTTTGCTGTTCCGTAACTTGGAGAACGTGAGCTGGCAGACATCTCTCCTTCTTCAAGATTCAGATCCACACCTTCACCACAAAGGAATGAGGTGGAAGCGTCCAGAAACAGGACAGCAATGTACCAGGGGCAGAGTTTTAGAATGAGAGCTGCTGAAGGTGCCGATTCGATTGCATTGAAGGAATGCTGAATTAATCCTTTCATCACCGTTGTGATCACGGCGAAGTGCTTATCTGCTTAAATCACAACATGGCAGTGCGCTGCTCTTGTGTGTGAGTGTGTGCGTGTGTGTGTGTGTGTGTGAGAGAGAGAGAGAGAGAGAGAGATAACGTTTGCATGATTATGTCGAAATTCACTGTAATGATTGCATTTTCCGCTCTACTCGTACCCAATACTTCATATCAATGTCGCTCTCATTTTTTTTTTCATTCCCCCGTTCTGGCGCCTAACTATCGTTAGTTTGAGATTGACTTTCACTCTGTCCTTTACTGGGTTTCCTCTTTGTGATTGAACTCAACTTCAATTTGATTGGAGACTCCATAATCGTATTCAAAGGCAAAGGATGCTCCAAAGTGCCAATTGACCTTTTCCTGTACCCTCTTCATACGTTCGTATGATATAACAATCAATTGGAGTGCCAAATCCTCAGCCATATAAAATGTTAATGTCAAAACAAAATAGCTGAATTCTTCCTTGCCTTTCCTCTCTATTATATGAAGAGTGACAGATTCGTTACTCCAATCTTCTGTGGAAGAAAGTCTTCCAAATACAATGCCTAAGTGACCTTTTGGGACCCTGTCCAAATTGCTCACTGACAAGTCACAAATAAAGGTGACACGAATATTGCAGAGAGTGGCACTCTCCTCTGTTTCTACACAGACGGGGAGAGTGCCTTCCTGTCGTAGTACTGGCTGACTCTCTCCCTTGGACACCAGTATATTCTCATCAGCCATACAGACGGCTTCAGTGACAGTTTCAAATTTGCCAGAAGTCGCTTCACATCTTCTCTGGTCAAAACCTACAGAGCTGTCAGTTTAAACGGTTCAATAGATATCGGAAGAGAATTCCGAGAAACCTTTATGCAATGGAAGCATACTCACAGTGCTGAATTTAATGGAACACTGCCTTCACATAGTGATCTGAATGTCGAGTCTGTGAGAGACAGGAATTCTCGGTATTTTACAATGCACTGTTTAACATCATGAAGTGCAATAGAATGTGAGTCGAACATACAAACAGTCGAAAGAACAAACATGGATAGAATGGAAAACAGAGGGACAAACTGAAAAAATGCATGGAATGAGAAACAGAAAGAAATGCATTCTGATAAATAGACACGCAGACAGATAAACTGTCAAGTATATATGTAGAATAATAGAGAGCGTGAGAGATAGATAGATAGACAGACAGACAAATAGATAGATTGTTAGATGGATAGATAGAGAGATAAATAGAGAGATAGATATATATATAGACAGGCAGACAGACAGACAGACTGATAGCGAGACAGCCAGATAGATAGATAGACAGATAGATAGATAGACAGACAGGCATTTCGATGAATGAATGCTGTGCACATACACCAAAAATAGACTGATAGACGACACATGCGGAAGCAATTGAAGTCCCCACAATTGTCGACAATGATGTTACATGGTTTTATGCCTTCTCTGTTAACAATGACCATCTCTGTAATCTCCATGCTGATACTCTCCGTATTCTTCATAGTGACCATGTCCGAAATTCTCACATTGATCCTGTGTATGTGTTGGTGTTGCTTTCAGATTGGAAGGTGCTGTCTGCTGCTGCTCACTTTTTGACTGATTCCCTGGTAATTTTCGAACGTTCGTAGTTGCAGTGGATGCAGGGCACCAGCAGAGTGTGACTTTTCATCACTTTAAACACTAACTGATGAAAAAAGGCACGAAGGCTTTACTTTCTTAATTTTGAATAAAACCCCTGACAAGTACCATCCATTGTAGAGAGAGAATCATGCACTCACAGGTAATGATGGGTGTTGCTGCACGAGCTGGGTGCACGGAGAAACACATACTCACAAACACACGCACACACACACACACACACACAAACACACCCCAGCATATTCATGTACGCAGGAAGCGGGATAAACCGATCTTAACTTTCACACATTGGCAGGTATATAACCATGCTGTTTGTTGACTGTTGTAAGCTTTGTACCGTTCATTTGGTTTGTAATTTCCTTGCATTTGCAATTCAGTGTATTTGCTGCAAACTCTGAAGATGTTGATACAGGCATGGTAGATGTAATAGATCGAAGGTTTGTTTTCTGTTCTGCTCTTAAGATCCCAGAAACTTCCCACATCGTATGTAAGTCCAAGTAACAGAATGGGAACTCTTCAGATGTGGTCAGTTGGGCTCCAGCTGGATTGACACTCCTGACACGCATGATTCAACTAATTGTTCTCTACTACTGTCTCATAAGTACACTCTCAATTATTTTGATTCCTGGAAATATCCGTCTTCAATTTGATGAAAGAACATCGGAAAGTCTGAAGCATCCTCTCAGGCAGTTCGTTTCATATCACTATGAATTGCTGCTGAATTAAACTATCGACATGTGACCCCAGTGACTCTTTAACTTGTGTGTACCTCTGGACAGATGGGGATAACAAAACGTTTGTGAAGATTTAATGGAATTGGACATAACCATTTTATGGCAAGAAAATCATTCTTTACAAATTTACTGGAGGCTTTATTTTAGAGGTCTAACTCGTAGAACAGATAATATTGAATCACTACATTTGTTAGATTTGTACTTTCAGTAAGCGATTGGAAAATTGCTGCATGAATCTTTAGTGGGTAACAGTCAACCTCAAGGTTATAAAAATATAATTTTGTCATGGAAGGCGAATCGGTAGACCTATTCGAAACGAGAGTGTGAAAAAAAGTCCTTTTCTGCCGAAGGTAAATGGGGGTCCATTCACTTATTGGATTCTCGCTATGCCTCTAACGTATTTAAGTAAACCCTGAAATCATTCGGAAATGCCTTGAGATTGTTTACTAGATAGAATCCGAATCCAATGTTGGTTCGTTTCTTCATATGCTCCGTATCGGACCGAACTGCTTTCATGATTGTTTACGCATATAATGTTGTTTTTATGAATAAATTATATTTTTGAAATGTAAAAAAATCAGACAATGACTGTCAATTCACGCAATTTCCAAAGTCTGCAATGAGATGTCGCAGCAGCCAGCCCAGTGAGGATGGCAAAAACCCCATGTATTTATATCAGAAGTCAAACCCCATGTATTCACATCAGACGTCAATGGGAGACAGCCAATCTCTACGGTTCTCAAACCCACCGCCTCTTCTTCTGATTCATAAAACCTGGCGAATGTGGATGAACGTCCAACAGTCTGCAGAGCTGCTTTTTCAGTGAGTGACAGGAGAACATACTGTATTAATGAAGACAGTGTCAGGAAGCATGTGGTCGCGAAGCTTTCTTCCTATTCTTGCTTTCGTCTCCAGTGCGTAGACCTAATTGTTTCTTTCAACTAAATTTTAACGTGGTTTTCAGTTTCTCAGTTTAATTAATGTTGCTTTACTTTACTAGGTGCCCAGTCGGAAGTATTGTTGACTCAACCGGAGGAAGAGACGGGCATTGCCGGACAGTCTCTGACACTGACATGTAAAACCAGCGGGTTTGACCTTGGTGCGTACACAATGTACTGGTACCGACAAAGTCCTGGGAATGGTCTGCAATGGCTAGTTTGGTACTATACTGAAGGCAACAAGGATTTTAATCCAGTGGTTGAAAACCGAGTTACTGCTTCCAAAGACCTTACAAACAATATGTTCACTTTGGATATCAGAACTTTGAGGATTTCAGATAGCGCAACATATTATTGTGCAAGAGCACAGTGAGACAGATCAGATACAAACCTGTACAAAAACGCACGAGAGGAAATGTTGCATTTTCTTCGGCGCTGACTGATTGCACCAATACACACATCATGAATAGTAGCTCACAGAATAGTGTTGTTGCTGAATAATATTTACTAAATAACAGAGCAAAGAACGAGGCTTTGTTTGACAGTTCGGTGTTTGTGTGTTTGTGTGTGTGTGTGTGTGTGTGTGTTTGTGTGTTTGTGTGTGTGTGTGCGTGTGTATGTGTGAGTGTGTGTGTGTATAAACGTGTACGTTTGAATGCATGCATGTGTGTACATGCGTGTTTGTGTTTTCTCTGTGTGTATAGACGTGCGTGATAATGTATGTATGAGTACGTGGAGATTCAGCGTAACAGTTAAATTTATATGCAATCCCTCAATACTGTATATCAGTCTCGCCATCCCGATATATTTAGCTCCCTTTGTTGTTCTCTCACTTTCTCTAGTCTCAGTTTCTCCTTCATTCTGATCACCTCTTTAGTTCCCACTGTATTACTGAACTTAATTTCAATTTGATTGGAGACTCCATGATGGAAACAATAAAAATCAGATATGTGACAGCGTATATAATGCCAATTTGAAGAGAGTTCTTTTCTGCTGATTTTTCACACGATAAATTTCGTTATTGACTGCAACACTGTACTCGAGATTTACATTAAGTAGTGTCTGAGTTATCCCTGATCTTTGCTTTTGTCTTGCCTTTGAACAGGATTGTTCCAACTTCACTTCCTGCTTTGGACTGTTGTGCATAATCAGGAGGAGAACGACTGTTTATTTCGGCTTTACACTCCTGTCAGTAGGACATGAAGACGATGGCTTCGAAAAACAATGATTGTTCTCATTATGTCAGTGGAACTAACAATTTAGATTCTGAGGAGCTATCAATGTGCAGTGGTAGAATCCCTAAGCCTGTTTCAAACAGATTCCAGTTCTAGATTCACTTGCTGTTGAGGTGTCTAATATATCTGAACACGTTGCTGAGAAAATGGAGATCCTTCATCATAGAATCCCTACAGTTTGGAAACAGGCACTTCAGCCCAGCAAGTCCACACCAAGCCATCCCCCAAAAACCCACCTAAGCTCCACCACCCTGAACACTGCGGGCAATTTCGCATGGCCAATCCACTTAGGCTGCACAACTTTAGACTGTGGGAGGAAACCGGAGCACCCGGAGGTAACCCACGCAGACACGGGGAGAATGTACAAACTCCACACAAACAGTCGCCAGACCGTGGAAGTGAACCCGGGATCATGGCGCTTTGAGGCAGAAGTGCTACCCACGGTGGCAGCTTTAGAATCTCACCAGTGACAATTCAGTTAATATTTACACATTGAACAGGGATGCTTTACAAAATTCACTTTCAGTCACCGATTGTTTCTCCTCTGTAATATTGTTGATGGTCAGATAGCGAAGCTGTTGTTCTGTCTCCTGTCTGCCTGGAGTATCTGTACTGTTGCCCTTTGAATTGCAACATGGGGCTGATCAGCAAGCAGTGATAATCGGCAATGTCTTCTCTCCCGATATCTGCAAAATTGAAAGTTCTCTGTTGTTGATCCAGGTGAAGGCTGGGCAGATGCATTTACTGCAGGTGTCCTTCGAGGTGGAAGTGGCCATTGGTTCAGAACGTGCTGTCATTTTGTCCTTTCCTAACTTCCCAACTCTGAAAAATGAAGGCATGTTTTACAAATCCTCTAATAATGTTCTCTCAAAATGGAAATTTGAAAAAATCAAATGACGTTGACGGCTGAGAATTTAAAGTAAAATTCGCCTGGGATGAAGGTAACCAATTTTTATCCGACCTCCACCTTCATGTCATATTAACTGCACAACACCACTGAAATAGTCAGGGGGGTCTACACTTTGTCATGTGCAAATGGTCAGAGTAGGAAATTCAGTTGTTATACCTTCATCCACAGACGAAACGAAAGAAAATCGCCTGGATCTCCCACATGCATATTTTTATACATGCTAATGTGTGTGCATGTGCGTATCTCTGTCACTCTTTAGTTGTACACATTTGTTTTGATATCTTTGCGTTTGTTTGTCAATGTGTGTGTGTGCGCTGCTGTCTATTTTTCTGCTCATCTCAGTGACTGATTAGAAACCTGTACAAAAGTTTGGAAACGTTCAACTGAAGGTTTGTATCACGTGTGTAATGTCAGTTCAGAAGCAACTGGCCGTTGGTTTTGGAGATGAATCAATTGTACAGATAATAGTGAATGAACTAATCAAAAAAAAAATGCCTGCCACTTTCCCTGATTCACTCCCCTCAGTTCAACGCTATAGAATTCCACACTCTTTGTACATTTCTGCACTAAACGAAGCTGAATCTAGTCAAGGATTCAATCAGAGGGAGAGCAGTAGCACACTGCACCTTGCAAACCGACAACTCACCCACATGGACAGCGTGCAGTCTTTGCTTTTCTCAATTCGCATAACCACCTGATATCCATGAATTCGCCGTTGTAATTGTAATGTTCCTTTTGCACTTTGCTCGGATGCACGTCATTTTGAACAGCTCTTTTCCCTCCTCCCATGTCAATTTACCGGAATCAGGGCCCACAATTTGTCAAGAGTGTGTGTTTGCTTCTGTGAATTTGTGGATACATGTCTGAATGTACACAATGGACTGATCTCAAAATGTAATGATTCTGAATCCATCTATCTCCCGAATTCTGGAATAGTCGCTTAAGTCCTTGACTTGCTTATCACAATTAACAGTTCAGGAATACACATCCTTTCCTGGCATATAAAGCACAGAAGTATTCACGTTAGACCACCATGAATGTAATACAAAATTGTATTATATTATTCGATGACGAGAGGTTTCCTGAGAAATGAATGGTAGCAAAGATGTTTCGTGTTTGTCAGCATTAGAAGAATGTCAGCGAATATATAAGTGAGCTGTGTGGAGGGATCTTGTGAGATTCTGGTAGTATCCTTACCTTTGTAACAGGTTGCCTAACTTCAAGGGCCAGATGCTCCAAAGATGTGTGATGAAAACCTGACAGAATAACTGGGGAATAGTCCCCACCCAACACCAACTCCACCCCGTTGAAGTGGAATAGATAATCAGGTAGATATTTCGTCGACAGAGGAAACTGAACTTGTCAAAATATTTGCTAAAGGGACTGTGCTATAAGAATGTTCAAGGCTGATACAGGTATGGAAAAGATACACAGCCTGGATTGTCTGGAGTATCGAAGATTCAGGACGAATGAATGGAATCACATCAGACCCTGACACAAGTGGATCAGGAATATCTGGAAAGAATGTTTCCTTTTGTGGAACAGCGAAGAATTAGGAGTTGGAGGTTAGAAATTAGGCAGCATCCATTAGTCTCAGGAATGCGGAGCATCTTTTACATTCAGTAGGCTGTGAGTTTTTTGAATATCTTTTATGTTAAGGTCCTGAAAGCAGAATCCTGAAGCATTTTTAAGGCAGAGGTAAGTAGGTTCTTGACATCAAAGGGATGAAGGATTTTTAAGAATACGCAATGATGTCGAGTTGAGGTTAACGTCATATCAGGAGGGATCTTATTCAATGGTGGAGGATGCTGTTAAGTGCCGACTGACGTTCTCCTGTACCCTCCTCATACGTCTGTATGATCATAACAATCAATTGGATGGTCAACGTCTCAGCCATATGAAAAGTTGATGTCAAAACAATCAGTTCAATCATTCTCTGCCTCTCCTCTGCACAATGTGAAGAGTGTCAGTTTTGTTACTCCAATATTCTGCGGATGAAAGTCTTCCAAACACAATGCCTTATTATATGTGTCCTTTTGGGATCCAGTCTCATCTTTCACTGAAACGTCAGAGGTACCGATGAACGGGAATAGTGGGGAGAGTATCACCCTCAACTGTTTCTACAGGTATGGAGAGAGTACCTTGATGTTGTGGTACTGTCTGACTCTCTCCCTTGGACACTAATATATCAACTTGCGCTGTACGAATGGCTTTATTGACAGTGCCACATTGGTCAGAAGTCACTTCCCCTTTTCCGTGGCCAAAACCTACAGAGTTGTCAGTTTAACCAACGCACAGCTGTCGGATAAGGACTCCGAAAAATATTTCTGAATCGTAACCAAGCATAGCGCTGAATTTAATAGAACAGTGCTTATATATACTAGTCTGAACGGAGAGTCTCTGAGAGTCAAGAGCACTCGGTATTTTAATAGGCTCTGTTTAACATCATTCTGTGCAACAGAGGGTGAGTTGAAGATACAAACATAGTTGATTGAACATATATGGAAAAAGGGGAAAGCAGAGGGACAGCCTGGCAAATGCAGAGAAGGAGCAAAATGAAAAAAAAACCAGCATGATAAATTAGCACGTAGAAAGATAAATTGTCAATCATATTGGCAGAATAATAGAGAGAGATAGTTTAGATTGGCAGACAGGCAAGCAGTTCGATATATAAGTGCTGTGCTCACATATTAAAATAGGACACATCGAATGACGGACAGCATATGCGTAAGTGTTTGAAAAGACTGCATTTCTTGACAATTTTGCAATATGAATTTATGCATTTTCTGTTAAAATTGACAGTTTTTGTCATCCCCATGATGAACCTCTCTCTATTATTCATAATGACCATTTCAGAAATCTCCACACTGATCCAATGTATGTTTTGTTGTTGCTGTCAGATTGGATGTTCCTGTGCGCTGCTGCGAACGTTTTGCATGATTCCTGGGTGATTTTTGCCTTTCACAGTTGCAATAGATGCCGGCCGCCAGCAGGCGGAGCAATTGCATCACTTTAAAAACTAACTGATGAAAAAAGGCACAGAGGCTTTTACTTTCTTGCAATTTCAATAAAACTCCTGATAACTGTCGTCCATTGTGGCGAGAGAATCATGTACAAATAGAGAATGATATATTTTGATGCACCATCAGGAATGTACGGAGAAAAACTTACTCACAAACAGAGAAAAACATGGATAAACATACACAGATAGAGACACAGAAAAAGACACATTCACACACACAAACACACACATACACACGCACACACACACACATACACCGACCAATTACTTATGTACCCATACAGCGATACACGCCGACCTTCACTTGCACACAGTGGCAGGCATATATCCGTGCTATTTGGTACCGACCTTACTGCCTGTTGTAACTTGTGTACAATTCATTTGGATCGCATTATTTTTGCATTTGCAATCCTCTGTACTTGCTGCAAACCCTGAAAATATTTTTACAAACATGGTGGATGTAACAGATCGAAGGTTTGATTTCTCTTCAATTCTTAGGATTCAAGAAACTTCTGACAACGTCAGTAAATTCAAGTAATAGAATGGGAAATATATAGATGCGGAGAGATGGACTCCAGGTGCAGTACCGGTCCTGACGTGCGCAATTGACCTCATAGTACTCCCCTGAAATACACACACTCAAAATATTTCGATTCCTGGAACTATCCATCTACAATTTGACAAGTGAACGTTGGAAAGCCTCCAGCATCCTATTGGGCAGTTCACTTCATATCACTATTAACTTCTGCTGGATAATGGTATCTCCATGTGACAGTCAGTCCCTTTGTAACGTGTATGTACTTCTGGACAGATGGGGATAACGAAACGATTGTAAAGATTTAATGGCATTGGACATAACTACTTTATGTCAGGAAAATCATGCTTAACAAATTTACGAGAGTCTTTTTTTTGAGGGATCCAACTTGTAGAACAAATAATGTTGATTTACTGTATTTGTTAGATTTGAATTTCCAGAAAGATTTGAAAAATTTCTGCTCAGGACGTCAGTGGTTAACAGTCAACCTTAATGTTCTTGGGATATAATGTTGTCATGAAAGGCGAATCGATAGGTCTCTAGGAAACGAGTGTTCGAAAAAAAAGTCTTTTTTCTGCCGAAGGTAAATGGGGGTCCATTGACTTCTCAGATTATCGCTTTGCCTCTAACATAGTTATGTAAACCCTGAAATCATTTGAAAATGCCTTGAGATTTTTTTTTGCCAGATAGAGTCCGAATCCAATGCTGGTTTGTTTCTTCAAATGCTCCGTACAGGACCGAACTGTTTCAATGACTGTTTACACATATACATTTATTCATATGAATAATTAATATTTTTGAATTGTTAAAATAAATCAGACAGTGACTGTCAATTCACACAATCTCCAACGTCCGGAATGAGATGGTGCTTTTGCCAGCCGAATAGGGATGGTGGAATCCGCTGTATTTCCAGGATACGTCAATCCCCATGTGCTGACATCAGACGTCAACGGCAGACATCCAATCTCGTGTGTTCTCTAACACCCCCACTCTTCTGATTCATAAAACTTTGTGAGTGTGGATCGGAATCCAACAGTTTGCAAAGCTACTTTTTCAGTGATTGACTGGAGGACAGACTGTCTCATTGAAGACAGCATCAGGAAACATGCATTCGCCAAGGTTTTACCCTCTCCTTCTTGCTTTCGTCTCCAGTGCGTAGGTCTAATTGTTTCTTTCAACTAAATTTTAACGTGGTTTTCAGTTTCTCTGGAAATATTTTTCCTGGGCTGTGTGTTGGGGTGTAGTGGCGTGTGAGGGGAAAGATACAAGATCCGAATTCATGCAATTTAATTAATTTTCCTTTCCTTTACTAGGTGCCCAGTCGGAAGTATTGTTGACTCACCTGGAGGCAGAGACAGGCATTGCCGAACAGTCTCTGAGACTGACATGTAAAACCAGCGGGTTTGATCTGAATGCATACATTATGTACTGGTATCAACAAGTCCTGGGGAATGGCCCACAATGGCTCGTTCGGTACTATACTGAAGACAGCAAAGATTTTAATCCAGAGTTGAAAACCGAGTTGCTGCTTCCAAAGTCCTTACAAAAAAAGTCTTCACTTTGGAAATCAGACAGTTGAATGTTTTAGACAGGGCAACATATTATTGTGCAAGAGCACAGAGACAGAAATGATCCAAACCTGTACAAAAACCCATGAGATGAAATGTTGCATTTTCTTCAGCGCTCATACAGATACCCAATACTGACATCATGAATTTCACACAATAGGATTGTTGCTAAATAATATTTACTAAACAACACAAGTGTGTGTGTGTCTGTGTCTCTCTCTCTCTCTCTGTGCGTGTGTGTGTGTGTGTGTGTGTATGTGAGTACGTATGTGTGCACGCGCGCATGTGAGTGTGTGTGTGCATGGTGACGTACTAAGATTACAACATGGCCGTTGTGTTTCTGTGTGTGTGTATGTCTGGATGTGTGTGTGCGTGTGAATGTGTCCGTGTGAATGTATGCATGTGTGCACGTGCACGATTGTGTTTTGAGTGTGCGTATATAGTTGTGTGATAATGTATGTATGATTACGGAGAGATTCAGCAGACAAATTAAATTTATATCTAATCCTTCATTACTGTTTATCCGTCTCGCCATACTGATATATTTAGCCCCCTTTGTTGGTTTCGCACTTTCGCTAGTCTCAGTTTCTCCTTCATTCTGACTACTTGTTCAGTTCCCACTTTATTATTGAAATTAACCTCAATTTGATTGATGAGTCCATTATTGAAACAAAAACAAAAATCAGTTAGACGACAGTGTATTTAATCTCAATTCCAAGAGTTTTCTTTTCAGCTGCTTTTCTCACATGATAACTTACGTAAATGACTGTAATACTGTACTCTAGATTTAAATTAAGTGGTGTCTGAGTGATCCCGTGTCGTTGCTTTTGTGTCGTCTTTGAATAGGAGTGTTCCCACTACGCTTCCTTCTTTGGCCTGTTGTGCTTAATTCGGAGGAGAACGACTGTTTATTTCGACTTTGCAATCCTGTCAAAATGACATGAAAATATCAGTGCGTTTAACATTGATTGTTCTCATTATCCTGAATAGAAATAACACAGGTGAGTTCCACTTTAGATTCTGAGGAGCTACCAATGTGCAGTAGTAGAATCCCTTCGTTTGTTTCAAATGGATTCCACTTCTAGATTCACTTGCTGTAGAGGTTTCTAATAATATATCCGAGCACGTTGCTTAGAAAACAGAAATCCTTTATCATAGAAGCCCTACAGTGTGTGGGAAAGCTCTTCAGGCCAGCAAGTCCACAGCAACCCATCCCCCTATAACCTACCTAAGCTCCACATCTCTGAACACTACGGGCAATTCAGAATGGCCAATATACCCAGCCTGCACATCTTTAGACTGTGGACGAAACGCAACGCAGACACGAGGATAATGTGCAAACTCCACAAAGACATTCGCCTGGCGGTGGAATCGAACCCGGTGCCCTGATAGTGTAGGGTAGCAGCGTTAACCACTGAGCCGGTTGAGGGTCTCACCAATGACAATTCACGTAATATTTACACATTGAACAGGGGAGCTCCACAAAATTCACTTTCAGTCAGCGATTGTTGCTCCTCTGTAATGTTGTTGATGGTCAGATAGCGAAGCTGTTGGTCTGGCTCCTGTCTGCCTGGAGTGTCTGTACTGTTGCCCTTTGAGTTGTAACATGGTGCTGATC
>NC_063373.1:1264890-1278437 GCF_021869965.1 Rhincodon typus | reverse complement strand
GAAAAGAAGGGTCTAGGCCAGAAACGTCAGCCTTCCTGCTCCTCTGATGCTGCTTGGCCTGCTGTGTTCATTCAGATCTACACCTTGTTATCTCATTTACTCCAATCACATTAGCTGACAATGTGTCAGAGTTTGAGGTTCTCAGCATTTCACTTCGAGAAAATGTCTCAACTTGAATCGGAATGATGACACTGGCTTCTGGCTGATTTGTTCCCCGAAGAGATGTGGACTGGCATATTTTTTGTTACCCACTCGTCATACCCCTGGAGAAATCGAGGATGAGCTGCTTTTTCAAATGGGTGCATCACTTGGTGTGGAGATGCACACAGGAAACCGGAATGGAGGGGAAGCCGGAATATTGATTCAGCGTCACTGAAGGAAGGGTGATACATTTCGAAGTCAGGATGGTGAATGACTCGTGTTTGGGGGGATGGGGTGGTGGTGGTGGTGTGGAGATTGCCAGTGATAATGTTCCCATATATCTTCCGCCCTTGTCATTCTAGATGGAAGTGGTCATTGCTTTGGAAGGTGTTGCCATTTTCTTCTTTTGTTACCTCCCAACATTCAATAATAAAGGGTATCACAACGTTGTCTCAAAATAGAAATGTGAAAAGATGACATGACGGTGTAACTCAGCTGAGATAATTGTATTCAGCTTGAGGATAATCAGCGTTAATCTCACCTCCATCTTAATGGCCTTTTGATATGAGTACAAGACCGAAATAACAGTGGCTGTCCTTTTTGTAGGCCAGAGCAGGAAGTGCAATTGTTATACTTCCACATACGCACTAAGCAAAAGGCAATGGGTCTCCAAAAGCTTCCATCTATGCATTCAGGTGTTAGTGCTAATGTGTATATGTCTGTGTACCTGTGTGACCGTTTTGTTGTGCATAGCTGTTTTGAGGTGTTTGTGCTTGTGTTTCGATGTGTTCTGCTGTGCCTTGTTCTGTCTACTTCAGTGTCTGATGGAAAACGTTCAAACGTTTAGAAAATTTCATCTGGAGAGTTGTCTAACGGATCTAATGTCAGCTCAGAAGGATCGAGCTGTTACCTTCTTATTTCGATCGACTGGAGGGCTGATAATAAATGAATTAATCAAAAGATCCCGCAGCCTCTTTCGTTGTTGCACCCGCCTCAGTTCGACACGATGCAGTTCCGCCCTCTGCTGGCTGATGTCCATTAGTACTCAATATGAAGACCAAACGAGTCAGGGATTCAGTCGGAGGGAGGGTAGCAGCACACAGCGCCATTCAAACTGGCAGCATGATCAACTCACACACAGACATAGTGTGCAGTCTGTGATACTCTCAACCCGCATGTCCAGCTAACAGTCATAATTTCACTGGTCATTTTGATGTTTCTTTTGTCCTCTGTTTCTCTTTGTTCGCCCGCCTGTCAAACTTCCACATCTTCCATGTCAGTTTCCCAGAGTAACAACCTACAGTCTGTTAAGAGGGTGTGAGTTTCTGGATCAGGGATGGATCTCACAATGGAATGAAGCTGATCTTTACAACAGCCTCAAAGTTAGATTCTCTTCACTGGCCGGGTGTACATCAGCTGTCTTCATATTGCTGGAAATGTTCCTTAATGTATTGATTTGTTCGTGACAATTAACAGATCAGACATTCGTCTCCACTCCTGGACTGTAAAGAGTGGAACTGTTCTTATTAGCACACCACTAACCTAATACAAAATTAGTTTGCGATTTCCCAGCCCTGGAAGTGTGCAGAGAAATGTGCGTGAGCAAACATGCTTTGCATTTATCAATATCGGAATAATGTCAGTATAAAAGCGAGCTGCATGGAGGGTTCGCATGTCATTGCGGTAGTGCACCTGCCCTTGAATTATAGGCTCGCCTTCAAGTCCACCAGGCTCTAAACATGCGTCATGAAAACTTCGCAGTGTAGATGAGGAAAAGGTGTTTCACCTTGTGGGAGAGTCTAGGAGCATAATCTCAGAATATGGAGTCATATATTTAAAATAGAGATGAGGTGGCATTTCTTCTCTCAGAGGGAAAAAAAAATCAGTGGAATTATTTATGAAAGCGTTTGGGTGCTAAATATTTTCAAGTTTGAGAGAGACGTGGAATGGTTAGATAAACTAGGCCTGCATCTTTTTGAGTTTGTGAGAGTCAGACACGTGTGTGATACAATCTCACCCTTTGCATAGCCCGAAGCAACTACATCTGTAACAGCGAAAATCGACAGTCAATCAGTCTGATGGGGAGCATTAGCAGACAGCAGCATTCAATCTCAAAGCAGCACCAACACACACACACACGCACACACATGCAAGCACACAGTGTGTTCAAACTGAAGATAGCTGCTGTAAAATTATTCAGAGGTACAGTGGGTCTTGCCATATGATGCCGCTGTGATCAGTGAGTCAACAAATACACTCAGATGGGAAGAAGAAAGGTGAGACTGAGCTCACTGATGAATGCTGAGAGGACGTAACAGAGGGAGAGAGTAATATTCTTGAGTGTGGGGACAGAGAAACAACAATAGAGAACCAGAATAAAGGAGAATCTGATAAAATTATATCAGAGTCACAGCTGGATAAGGTTGAGATTGAGCCCAGTGATGTGGAAAGTGGGACTGTAATTTGAGGGGACAGTTTGTCGGGCCGCAAGGATTATGTGTTGGGTGGAAATCTCGGGGGCCATGTGGGCAATTTTGGGACACCCCAAAACTGGTCAAGAGCAACAAATGGCGTCAGCTAAGGAAGTTGGTCAGATAAAGAACAGAATCTTGAGAATAAAGGGTACAGTGATCCTGTTGAATTGCTTACCATAGAAGGAGGTCAATTCATCAGAATTCTCAGGGATCCATTGCAAGTGCAGTGTTTCTAAACTAGATCAGGATTTTTCAATTCACTGAGAATGTGCTACCTTCCTTTGGTACACAAAGCATCACCAGCCCCAAAAAGGCAGTGAGGCGGGAACCTCCAGATATACGTCAGCAGTTTACTGAGGTCGGTGTATTAGAACGAGAGTCTTCAAATATCCGAATGGCCTGTTACACAGGACAGCGACAATGCAGCTACTCAGCATCTGGTTCGTGTGGGGAGCAATTCTAGCAGGTAAATGAGGAGGAAATCCATTTTGTATTTCTTTTTTCAAGTCAAGGTTTAAACGGAGACCAGTTCGACAATTTAGAATTGATGCCTGTTTTCTTTTTCAGACCTGTGTCGTGGAGATTCTGTCACTCAGTCACTCTCCTCAGATGTTGGCACAGAAGGAGAAGCAGTTACTCTAAGCTGTACCTATGAAACTACATTGAGCGACTATACATTATACTGGTACCGACAGCACCCAGACAAGCAGTTCGAGTATATACTGTGGAAAAATACTGCTGGCTATGATGATAAAGCAAATTTTGCTAAAAATCGATTCTCTGTAGAACTTCAGAAGGGGAAGAAATTCACCAGTTTGACTATCTCATGGCTACAGCTGACTGACACTGCCATGTATCACTGTGCTTTCTGGGACCTCCCAGTGATGAAATACAGCCTCCCTTCTGTACAAAAACTACATGTGGACCATAGATTGATCTACATACCGGAGCTTTCACAGAATCTCCAGAAGTTACTATGTGTTTTCAAGAGTTTCAATTCAGACTGCGAGAAAACCACACTAGCCTCACAACAAACTGTCATCTGAGCTGCTGAGAAAATCGACTACCGGCTGTGAGCATGCGCACAGACACAGACCATAATGATGTCAGAATTTCATGTTGCACTTCAGCTGTCTTCCCAATACAGGGAAAAATTGACTAATTTCTTGATTTTTTCGTGTATATTCATCCCCAATCTTAGAGTCTCAAGTTTCTAACCATTCCCATTAATGTGCACAAATATAATACAAAATTAGTTTGTCTTATTCTTGGGCTGGAGGTCTGGAGAGAAATGAATGTGAGCAAACATGCTTTGAGTTTATCCACCTCAGAATAATTCATCAGTGTATAAGCAAACTGCATGGAGGCAGCCGGTAACATTGTCGTAGCGTCCCTACCTGAGTCAGGTGGGACACCTCAACTCCCACATGCTCGAGAGGTTTCTAATGAAAACTTGACAGAACAGACGCTGAAAATGTATTTTCCCCGTTGGAGAAGCTGGGAGCAGATGAAGAATCTCAGAATAAAGAGTCACACGTTGAAACTAGAAATGAAGAGGCATTTCTTCTCTCAGAGGAGGAAAGGTCCGTGAAATTATTTGCCTCAGTGTATGGGTGATAAATATGTTCAAATGTGAGATAGACATGGAAAGGCGAGATCGTCTGGGCCTGTATTCTCTGGCGATTGCAAGAGTCAGATATGATTGAATTGAAACATACAAATCCTGAGAGGACTTGGTTTGGTGAATCTCTAGTCCATGCCCATGTCCGTTTTTGCAAACTCACCCTCTTTGCAATTCCCACATTGACTCCATCTGTAATCTTTACACTGGCCACCTCTAATTCCCACATTTACAGTGTGCATGTGTACTGATACTGCTGTAAGATTGGATGCTGATGTCTGCTGCTGCTCTCCCTCTGACTGATGCCCGAGTAGTTTTCACTGTGGGCATTTGTAGAAGCTTCAGAACACCAGCAGACGGTGGCATTGTATCACTTTAAACTCCAATTGAAGTGCAATCATAGAGGATTTGATCTCTTAAAATACAGGCAAAGCAACTATAACTGCACACAGCGAATATCAAAAGGTAATCAGTCAGATGGAGAGCAGCAGCAAACAGCAGCATTAAATCTCACAGCAGCACCAAACACACACACACACGCACACACGCACACACGCACACACGCACACACACACGCACACACACACACACACACACACAAACACTGAGGGTGCTTCAACTGAAGATAGCTACTGTAACATTATTCATATTTAGAGTGAATCCTGTTCTGTGGGGTCTCTGTGATAACAAGGTGTAGAGCTGGATGAACACAGCAGGCCAAGCAGCATCAGAGGAACAGGAAGGCTGACGTTTCGGGCCGAGACCCTTCTTCAGAAATGGGGGAGGGGAAGGGGGTTCTGAAATAAATAGGGAGTGGGGGGCGGAAAGAAGATGGATAGAGGAGAAGATAGGTGGAGAGGAGACAGACAGGTCAAAGAGGCAGGGATGGAGCCTGTAAAGGTGAGTGTAGGTAGGGAGGATATAGGTGGAGAGGAGACAGACAGGTCAAAGAGGCGGGGATGGAACTAGTAAAGATGAGTGTACGTGGGGAGGTAGGGAGGAGATAGGTCAGTCCAGAGAGGACGGACAGGTCAAGGGGGAAGGATGACGTTAGTAGGCAGGAGATGGGGGTGGGTCTTGAGGTGGGAGGACGGGATAGGTGGGAGGAAGGACAGGTTAGGGAGGTGGGGACGAGCTGGGCTGGTTTTGGGATGCGGTAGGGGGAGGGTAGATTTTGAAGCTTGTGAAGTCCACATTGATACCATTGGGCTGCAGGGTTCCCAAGTGGAATATGAGTTGCTGTTCCTGCAACCTTCGGGTAACATCGTTGTGGCACTGCAGGAGGCCCAGGATGGACATGTCGTCTGAGGAATGGGAGGGGGAGTTGAAATGGTTCGCGACTGGGAGGTGCAGTTGTTTAGTTAGAACCGAGCGTAGGTGTTCTGCAAAGTGGTCCCCAAGACTCCGCTTGGTTTCCCCGATGTAGAGGAGGCCACAACGGGAACAGCGGATGCAGTATACCACATTAGCAGATGTGCAGGTGAACATCTGCTTGATGTGGAAAGTCTTCTTGGGGCCTAGGATGAGGGTGAGGGGGGAGGTGTAGGGGCAGGTGTAGCACGTCCTGCGGTTGCATGGAAAAATGCCGGGTGTGGTGGGGCTGGAGGGGAGTGTGGAGCGGACAAGGGAGTCACGGAGAGAGTGGTCCCTCTGGAAAGCAGATAAGGGTGGGGAGGGAAAAATGTCTTTGGTGGTGGGGTCGGATTGCAGATGTTGGAAGTGTCGGAGGATGATGCATTGGATCCGGACGTTGGTGGGGTGGTACGTGAGGATGAGGGGAATTCTGTTTTGGTTGTTATTGCGGGGAGTGGGTGTGAGGAATGAGTTGCGGGAAATGCGGGAGACACGGTCGAGGGCATTCTCGACCACTGATGGGGGGAAGTTGCGGTCCTTGAAAAACGAGGATATGTGAGATGTACGGGAGTGGAATGTTTCATTCTGGGAGCAGATGCGGCGGAGGTGAAGGAATTGGGAATAGGGGATAGTATTTTTGCAGGAAGGTGGGTGGGAGGAGGTGTATTCTAGGTAGCTGTGGGAGTTGGTGGGCTTGAAATGGATATTGGTTTCTGGGTGGTTGCCAGAGATGGAGACAGAGAGGTCCAGGAAGGAGAGAGAGGTATTAGAGATGGTCCGGGTGAACTTATTAGAGATGGTCCAGGTGAGATTCTCCAGCATCTGCAGTTCCTACTATTTCTGTTGGGCCTCTGTCTTTAGTGAGTCAGAAAAACACCCACAGCAGCGAGGAAGGAAGGTGAGACTGAGCTCGGTGAAGAATACTGACAGGAACAAACAGAAGGAGAGTGTTATAATCTTGAGCCTGAGGACAGAAAAGCAGCAATAGAAGTTCAAAATAAAGGAGAATCAGGTAAGAGTGATACGAAAGATGCTGCTGGATAAGATTGAGGTTGAGTCCTGTGGTGTGGAAGGTGTGATTATAATTTGAGAGGGGACAGTTTGTGGAGTCACCAGCTGCACGTGTGGGTTGGAATTCCCAGGGGTGGCGTGGACAATTTGGAGGCAGCCCTAAACTAGTTAAGAACAAGAACTGGCGTCAATTGGGGAAGTGCAGCAGTGAAAAAAAAAAACAGTGTTTTTTCCTTCATGTCAAAATATACCTTATTCATTAAAAACATCACTTTGTGTATATACATTGACACAAAAGTAATTTGGTTCTGCACAGTTACATGTCAAATAAACATAGAAAACATTAGAGTTTGGCTATCCACAAAACCCAAGACCTCTCTTACTCAAACAATACTAATAATTACACATATCTGACACACTAGGGGGGGTCCAATAACTGAACAGACCCCCATTTATTTTCAGCAGGAAGACCTGAGTGGTCTTTCCCGACTGTGCTTTGGTGGCAGTTTCCCCAAGTTTTGGTGCGTCCCTCAGCATGTAGTCCTGGACCTTGGAATATGCCAGTCTGCAACCCTCGATTGGGTCAATTCCTTGTTCTGGAAGACCAACAAGTTTCAGTCAGACCAAAGAGCGTCTGTCATCGAGTTGATGGTCCTCAAAGAGCTTTTTGTCTCGTTGGCGTCCCAGGAATCAGACCATAAAGCATAGCTTCCTATATCACGGACCTGCTCGGTGCAACTCTCGACACAAACCATGGCAGACTTCCTCTGCAAAGGCACACTCCAGCCAGAGTTGTCTGGCAGTCTCAACACCCCACGCATCTGCTCCAAGGGAAGGATGTGGCGGGTGCAGACTGACTGGGTGTACATAAAGGATCTTATGCATAGTGCCCTTCTGACCACCAGCTAAGCAATGTCCTGGTGCTCTTTGGAAGGTTCTAGTGATGAGGCATTCTACCAGACGACACTGACAGTCTTCTCAGGGAACCATGCAACAGGTCCAAACTCTCCTTTTCCCGTAGGGTCTCGTGGACACCATGAGCTGACCAGTTCCTGATGGATTTGTGGTCAAAGGTGTTTTTCTTTGCAAATTTCTCCATGAAGGTCAGATGATACAGTATAGTCTGACTGGGGCGTTCCACAGCAGCGAGGCCAGTCTCATCCTTTGCAACACAGGGGACAGGTAGGACCTCAACATGTAGTGACACTTGGTGTTTGCGTACTGGTGGTCTCTGCACAGCTTGATGCAGCCATATGCAAAGGTGGCCATTAGGATGAGGGCAACATTGGTACATTCACCACCCCCATATCCTGAGGTTTGTAAGTGGAGTCCCTGCAGACCCGGTCTATTTTAGGCTTCCAGACGAAATGGAAGATGTCTCACGTGACTGAAACAGCACAGTTTTGGAGGATGGGCCAGACCTGTGCTATGTACAACAACGGAGAGATTGCCTCAGACCTGATGACCAGGTTTTTACCTGCAATGGAGAGGGAACAGTACTCCCAAAAGATCAGTTTCTGCTTTACTTTGGCGACCTGCTCCTCCCAAGATTTTGTGCATGCCCCAGCCCCTAAGAACTATATTGCCAGCACATTCAGGTAGACTGTTCTGACGGTAAAGGGGATGAAAAAGCGATCAGCCCAGTTCCCAAAGCATCTGGCCTCGCTTTTGCACCAATTACCTTGGCTCCCGAGGCCAGTTTGAACTGATCGCTGATGCTCATGAGTCTGCACACTGACAGTCGATGCATGTAGAGTGAGGCATTCAACTGCAGGCCTCTGCTGCCTGGAATAGACACCCTCTCAGGCTCGCATCCTTCCTGAAAGACTCAGTAAACAGCTCTAGAAAATACACAAACAAGGCAGGAGATTGAGGGCACCCTGTCTGACTCCAGATCTGATCGTGAAGCTTTCTGGTTCCCACCCATTGATTGAGTTGCGTTAACGATGTTGGTGTAGAGCAGTCAGATCCAATTGCAGATTCACTCCCAAAGGCCATTTTGGAGACCACGTCCCAGATCTACATGTGTGATATCCTGTACAAGGCCGTCTCCTGTTCCAGACTGATGAGGCAGGCGTCCACCCCGCTGTCCTGCGCATAGACAATCGTATCCCTGAAGAATACGAGTTTTTCTGAGATCGTCCTGTCCGATACAGCACAAGTTTGTTTGGGGTGAATCACCGATCCCAGAGCAGACCTGACCCAGTTGGCAATCACCTTAGACAGGCTTTTGTAGTATGCAATCTGCAATGATATTGGCTGACAATTTCCAAATTCCTCCAACTCCCTCTTCCGCTTGTAGACGAGCATGATGATATGGTTCATCATGTAGTCGCTCATGGTACCTGCTAAAAACATACTATTGTAGACGTCCAGCAGGTCTTGGCCGTTCAAATCCCACAGGGCCGAATAAAGCTCGGCCGGAAAGCTGTCGCTTCTGACAATTTTGTTCTTTTCTAAGGAGTGAATGGCCTTGGGTATCTCATCCAGAGATAACAATTAATCCAGTCTCTGCCGTACGCTGTCGTCTCGGACCTTAGTGGTAGTGGACAAGAACGACAGGTAGATAAAAAATGAAAAGTACAGTGTCTTGACAGTAAAGGGTGCAATGAATCTAGGGAATTGTTTATCCCAGATGGAATTCAATCTAGCAGAATTCTCTCTTCTCCCATTTAAGTGCAGTGACTGTAATCCAGGTCAGGATGTGTCAAATCATTGGGAGTTTGCTCTTATCCTTCCGCACGCAGATCATCACCACCCCCACAAGGCAGTGAGGGAGGAACATCCAGAAAACGTTTTAAATGGGGGAGGGGTTTATAGAGTGGGTGTCTACAAATACCTGAACTGCCCTGTTACGCAGAGAACAGCGACAATGCAGCTACTCAAGATTTGCGTTATGTGGGCATCAATTCTAACAGGTAGACGTGGAGGAAATGCATTTCACTTTTTTTTTCATCAAATCGTAGTTTAAATTGATCCCTGCCTAACACAATACATTTGGTGTCTGTTTTCCGTTTCAGATCTGAGTCATGGAAATTCTGTCACTCAGTCGCTGTCCTCAGATGTTCGGACAGAAGGAGAAGTGGTGACTATAAGCTGTACCTATGATACTACATGGAACAACTATGTATTATACTGGTACCGACGACACTCAGACACACAGCCCGAGTATATACTGTGGAAAAATAACAATAACAATGAGCATAAAGCAGATTTTGCTAAAAGTCGTTTCTCTGCAGAACTTCAGACTTGGAAGAAATTTACCAGTTTAACTATCACTCGGCTGGAACTGACTGACACTGCCGTGTATTACTGCGCTCTCAGTGGCACAGCGATGATAAACGGTCTCTCCCCTGTACAAAAACTGCCTTAGATAGAATGATTTATTGAGGTTTTTGCAGAGTCTCGGGAAGTTACTATGTGCTTTCAGGAGCCTAATCAAACACCGTGAGGAAACCAAACCAACCTAGCATCAAACGGTCACCGAACTGTTTCCCTGGGATGCTGAGAAAATAAACTGCAAAAAACCCTGAGCATAAACACAGACACAGAACGATGAGTGAACACACCCATTCTAATTCCCACCACCAACAATTTGCAGTCCTGTGATTTGTAGACAGTAAGCTGGGAGGCAGCTCTCTCTCTCAGAGATTCCCATTCTCATCTCCCACAGAAGGTAGTGGGAGAAGAGCATACAGACACAACACAGCTGTTTGCTGAGGGCGGGGTTTTAGAATGAATGATGATTTTGATTTGATTGGATTGAGGGATGTTGCATCAATCCTGTCATCACACAAAATGTATCTATCAGATTCGAACACAGCATGGCAATTGGCCCTGTGTGTGTGTGTGTGTGTGTATGCGTGTGTGTCTGTATGTATGCATGTGTATACGTTTGTGGGAGCGTTTTTGTGAGTGTGTGTGTCCACGTCTCTGGTTTTATGAGTGTTTGTGTATGTGTATGTGTTTAGCTGTGTGTTTTTGAGTGTGTGTGTGTCTTTGACTGTTTGTGTGTATGTTACATTGCGTGAACGCTCAGCATAACAGTGAAATTATAGATGCTGCACCTGCACTGTACTTCATATCAATCTCCCTCTCCTGGTGTTTCTCGGTATCACTGCCGGTATCACCACTGTCTCATATGTATAGATCTGCCTGTTTGCTTCTGTATGGACACTCAGTTCCGTCTTTATCACCTTCTGCACGCGTCTCTCTGAGTTTCACCTTCATTCTCTCACTCTTTTGGATTATCTGTGTATCAGTGAACTCAGAATCAATTTGGTTGGAGACACCACGTTGGAGCAAAAAAAAAATCATGACGTTGCCTTTAATCTCAAATTATCAAGTTTTCTTTCCAACTACATTTTCACAGTGGTTACTCTCATTACTGATTCCACTATTGTTCTCCCAGTATAACTAATATACTGTGTAAGAGGTCCCGGGTCTTTGCATTTCAGTTATTGTGTGTAGATGTATAACAGCTGCACTTTGCGCTGTGCCTTGCTGAACACTACATAGAGGCGACCCGCTGTTTAGTTCAGTGTTGTACTCCTGTCAAAAGGACATGCAGATGGAGGTGCAATTGACATTGATTACCCTCATTATCCAGAATAGTCACCCAGGTGAGTTACATTTGAGATTCCTACGGGGTCACTGATGTGCAATGGTAGTGTCCCTAGCTCTAGGATAAATAGGTGTTGTTTCTAGATTCACCTGGTTGAAACCTCTGAATGATATCTCTGAACAGTTTGTTTAGAAAATCCCAAATTTTGACTGGTTTTGATTCATGTAATAGTTCCAAATTGAACATTGAAGCTGCACAAAGTTCATTCTCACTCAGTTATTGCTGCTCCCCTGTAAGGTTGTTATAGCCGCGATGGCGAGGCTGTTAGTATAGCTCCCATCTCACCAATGTTTCTGTATTGGGCAATGTCTCAGTGATGATCACTGCACAGAGGCAGATGGTGGCATTCTCCCTCCTGCTGTCTCTGACAGTCCAAGTGCTGTATTCCAGTTCCTGGTGAAGATTGGATAGAATCCTTACTGCTTTGACCACGCTGCCCGAGGTGATGATCAGAAGCTGTGGCTCCCTTCTGTCACGCCACCGGTACCACTTCAAGGAGCTGACCAAAGTGCTGGTGCTGCAGTTCATTGTCACTGATTAGCCTTCCACAGCCATGACTGCTGGAGGAGACTGTGTGAACCGCTTTTTAGCCAGGAGATCTGTAACATGGAGTCAAACCTCATGGAAGAAATGATGTGAGGAGAGAAGGGTGCAAACATCCAGATTCCGAGAAACATATTGCATTTCCCAATGGAAACTGGCCATCATTCAAATAGGCATATCCTGGTGTATATTCAGACACCCTGTTACTTTTCACTATTTTTAAATAAAGTATGTTCTCTTCTCACCCCTAGGCTTTTCAGTCTGTCGCTAAAAATATATATATTTACACTATTCCCGTTATCTAACCATATGTCTGAATCTTCGCTTCTCAACATTCACTCTGAGAAAATGTCTCGACTTGATGTTCCAATGATGTTATTAGTTATTGGGTGATTAGGCGCCTGAGGAGATGTGAGCATCGCTAGCCAGCAAAGTGCTTGTTGCCTATCCCTATTACCCATGGTGATGGTGTTGATGAGCTGTCTTTTCAAATGGCCGTAAGCCTTGTTGTGGAGGTAGGCACAGGTAGCCATTACAAAGTGGAGTACAGGATTTTGACCCAGCAACACTGAAGGAACCGTGATATATTTCTAAGACAGGGTGGTGAGTAGCTTGGAGGGGAACTTGTAGGGGGTGGTGTTCCCATGTATCAGCTGTCCTTGTCCTTCTAGATGGAAGTGGCCATTGGTTTGGAAGGTGCTGCCAAATTTTGTTTTGCTTACCTCACAAGACTCAATAATAAAGGATATCTTTAATAAACCCAGTAATTATGCTGTCTCATAATGGAAATTTGTAAACATCACATGATGGTTAAAGGTGAAAATCTAAAGTGTAACTCACCTGACAATTACATTCAGCTTGAGGATAAATAACGTTAATTGCAAATCCAACTTCATGTCCTATTGATAGGAGTGCAAGACAAAAGTAAACAATGGCTCTCTTCCCTATAGTGCACAACAGGCCACAGCAGGAAGTGCAGTTGTTACAGTTCCACCCACACCTTAAACAAAAGACAATGACCTGGGATTTTGTTTCCGTCTGTGCATGCAAATATTAGTGTTAATGTGTATGTGTGCGCGAATAAGAACGTTTTGTTGTGCATATTTGCTTTGAGATCTTTGTGTGTTTAGTTTGATGCGTTCTGCTGTGTATTGTTCTGTCTGTCTGAATGTGTGATTAGGAACGAATTCAAAAGATAAGAAACTTTCACCTGGAGAGTTGTCTTACGGATTTAATATGAGCCCAGAAACGGCTGGCTGTCGCTTAGTGAGATATATTGACTGGAAGGGTGATAATGAATGAATCGATAAAGAAAAACGTAGTCTCTTTCTTTGCCTCATTCCCTTCGTTGAGCCCGATGAATGCCGCCCTCTTCCGTCCCAGGCCCCAAGAAGACTTTCCACATCAAGCAGATGTTCACCTGCACATCTGCCAATGTGGTATACTGCATCCGCTGTACCCGGTGTGGCTTCCTCTACATCGGGGAAACCAAGCGGAGACTCGGGGACCGCTTTGCAGAACACTTACGCTCGGTTCGCAACAAACAACTGCACCTCCCAGTCGCGAACCATTTCAACTCCCCCTCCCATTCCTCAGACGACATGTCCATCCTGGGCCTCCTGCAGTGCCACAACGATGCCACCCGAAGGTTGCAGGAACAGCAACTCATATTCCGCTTGGGAACCCTGCAGCCCAATGGTATCAATGTGGATTTCACAAGTTTCAAAATCTCCCCTCCCCCCACCGCATCCCAAAACCAGTCCAACTCGTCCCTGCCTCC
>NC_063373.1:1259070-1264790 GCF_021869965.1 Rhincodon typus | reverse complement strand
CCCCCTTGACCTGTCCGTCCTCCCTGGACTGACCTATCCCCTTCCTAACTCCCTACCTACACTCACCTTTCCTGGCCCCATCCCCGCCTCTTCGACCTGTTTGTTTCCTCTCCACCTATCCTCTCCTCTATCCCTCTTCTATCCGCCTCCCACTCTCTCCCTATTTATTTCAAAACCCCCTTCCCCTCCCCCTTTTCTGATGAAGGGTCTAGGCCCGAAACGTCAGCCTCTCTGCTCCTATGATGCTGCTTGGCCTGCTGTGTTCATCCAGCCCTGCACCTTGTTGTCTCTTCTGGTGGATGTCTGTTACAGCACAAGTGGAAGGTCGAAATAATCAGGAATTCAACAGTAGGAGAATAGCATCATTCAAACTGACAGCATCATCAACTCACACATGGGGACACTGTGTAGCATTTGCTACGCTCAAATGGCATGTCCACCTGACATTCATATATTATAATATGTTTTTTGTCCTTTGTTTCTCGTTGTTCACCTACTTGTCATTCGGAACAGTTCATTCCACATCTCCCATGTTAGTGCCCAGGAGTAACAATCCAGAGTTAAGCGGTTGTGTTTGCACAGTGTGAGTTTCTGGATCGGGGATAGTTTCTACACAATTGACAGATGTTACAATGCAATGCAGCGGATTCTTAAAACAGACTCCAAGTCACATTCTAAATTGGCAGGTTGCACTTCAACTGGCATCCTAATGCTGGAAAAAGTGCTGAAATTCTTGATTTGCTTGTTACAAAAAACAGACAAAGTATTCATCTCCAATCTTGGAGTCGCTGGTGTCGATCCGTTCCCATTTGAACCCTACCAATGTAACATAAAATTAGCTTGTGTTATACCAGGGCTGGAGTTTTCTTTTCATTCGTTCACAGAATGAGGTCGTCTCTGGTTAGGCCAGCGTTTATTGCCCATCAACAGTTTCCAAGAGGGCAGTTGAGAGTCAACCACGTTGGCTGTGTGCCTGGAGTCACATGCAGGCCAGGCCAGGTAAGGATGTTAGATTCTGTCCCCAAAGGACATTAGTGAACTAGATGAGTTCCTCTGACAATCGACTATGGTTTCACGGTCATCAATAGACTTTTAAATCCAGACAATTATTGAATTCAAACTCTGTCATCTGCTGGGATGAGATTCGAACTCTGGTACACAGCACATTACCTGGGTCTCTAAATTAACTGGACAGCAATAATCAGACGAAACAATTGCAGAGAAATGAGTGCGAGGAAAATGCATTCTGTTTATCCACATCATGATAATATCAGTGTATCAAGGAGATGCGTGAAGGGATCTTGAAAAGGTGTGGTAATGTACTTACCTTTGACTCAGGAGAAACGCCTGTAAATTCCACATGCTCTAAAGGTGTGTGATGAAAACTTGACGGGGTAGCCGCTAAAATGTTGTTTCCCTTAATGGGAGAATCCAGGAGCAGAAGGCATAATCTCAGAATAAGGAGACACACATTCAAGTTAGAAATGAGGAGCCATTTTTTTCTCTCGAGGAAAAGAATCTGTTGGATTATTTACCACAGTGAGTGGGTGATAAATATGTTCAAGTCTGAGGTAGACACGAAAAGACCAAATAGCATGAACTTGTATGTTCTTGAATTTGGAAGAGTCAGATGTGATTGAATTGCAACATGTAAAATCTGAGAGAACTTGATTGATATGCAGAGGGATCTAAGCGCTCAGGTCCACAGATCAGAGGTGGCAGCCCAGGTAGAGAAGGTAGTAATAAAAGGACTATGGCATACGTGCCTTCATTGGAAGGGTCATTGAGTGTACACTTGGAATATTGCGTGCAGTTTTGGTCACCACACTACCAGAAGGATGTGGATGCTTTAGAGAGGGTGCATACAAATTTCGGGTTGCTGCATGGCATGATGGATTTTAGCTATGAAGAAAGGTTGGATAGAGTGGGTTTGTTTTCTCCAGAGCACAGAAGGTTGTGGGACGACCTGATAGATTTTTATAAGATTGTGAATGGCATAGATAGAGTAGAAATTAAAAGGCTTTTTCCCAGGGTGGAGGGGTCAATTAATAGGGGACACAGGTTCAAGGTGTGCGATGGAGGGTGTCGGGGGAAAACTTAAAAGAGATGTGTGAGGCAGGTTTTTCACACAAATGGTGGTGAGTGCCTGGAACGCACAGTTAGAGGAGGTGGTGGAAACAGACTCAAATGCAGCATTCAAGAAGCACCTGGACAAATGAACGAATAGGAAGGAAATAGAGAGATACTGATCATGTAAGTGCAGACAGTTTTCGCATGGAAGGGACAAATGCGTCAGCATATGCTTTTAGGCTCAATGGGCCTGTTCCAGTGCTGTATTGTTTGTACATTTGTTTTATCCTCACAGATCCTCTTTATAATTCCCACTCTCTTATTAGAGTTGGTCAACTCTAATAGTAGCATATGTAGTGTGTGTGTGTGTGTGTGTGTGTGTGTGTGTGTGAGAGAGAGGGAGTGTGTGTGTGTGAGAGAGGGAGTGTGTGTGTGTGAGAGAGGGAGGGAGTGTGTGTGTGTGTGTGTGTGTGTGTGTGTGTGTGTGTGTGTGTGTGTGTGTGTGTGTGCACGCGCGCGCGCACACGCGTGTATATGCTGATTCCGCTGTCAGATTGAATGCTGCTGCTTGCTGCTGCTGCTCTCCCTCTGACTGATTACCTGGAGGTTTCGCTATGTTTAGTTAAACAGCTTCAGGCTACCATCAGAGGGAGACATTGCATCACTTTAAAAACAGTTTGATGTGCAATGCAGAGAGGATTTGATCCTTTTAGAATCAGTGAAAGCCCAAACAAATTTTTCCCATTGCACAGGGACATACAAATACTGTCTCTCTCTCTCCTTCACACACACACACACACACACACACACACACGCACACACACACACACACACATGTAAAGAATCGTACGAACACACACAAGCAGACACTGATGGTGCTAGAACCAAAGAGAGAAACTGTGACTTTATTCAGACGTACAATTAGTCCTGTCCGAGGAGGCCTCTCTGTTCAGTGAGAGAGAAAAACACCCAGAGAGGGGGCGGAACTAAAGTAAGACTGAGATCAGTGAAGAATTCTGGGGGGGAGTCAAAAAGAAGGAGGGCTATAATCTTCTGCCCGAGTTCATCGAAACCACAATAGATGTTCAGAAAAAAAAGGACTCTGTTGAAATTGACATCGGGGTGCTGCTGTATATGGTTGAGATCGAGTTCAGTGATGTGGGAGGTGGAGTTTGAGGGATTGTATTCTGTGAGGAGCATTTTGTGGGGCCACAACGATAATTTGTTGGTTCTAAATCTCGTGGGTGGTTTACGGGGGCATTTTGAGGGCTCAAATTAACTGGCTGAAAGCAATACTCGTGTCAATTGGAAAGTGAGGCGGAAAATGAATGGAGCCTTGTGAGTAACGATATTTGGAATCTGGGGGATTGTTTATCATGAAAGAAACCAATGCATCAGAATACTAAGCGCTCCAATTTATGAATAGTGACTGTAAGCCAGCTCTGGATGTGTTAATTCACCGACAACCAGTGTTCCTCCAACAAAAAGCATGAGCTGGAACATCTAGAGAGACTACAGTATCCGACTGTTGGCGCGGTTTTTAAACGGGTGTCTTCAAGTATTCGACTGCCCTGTTACACAGAGGATGGCGACAATGTTTCTACTTAGTAAATGTGTTTTCTGGGGACCCATTCGAACAGGAAAATGTCGAGGAAATATTGATCACAATTCTTTGTTAAATTACATGGTAAACCGATGTCAGCCAGATATGTTGCAAATGATATTTGATTTACAGATCTGAGTCATGGAGAATCTATAACTCAGTCATTCTACTCAGATCTTCAGACAGAAAGAGAAGCAGTGACTCTGAGCTGTACCTATGATACGACGTGGAGCAAGCGTGCATTATTCCAGTACCGATAACACACAGGCATGCAACTCGTATATATACTGAAGAAAGATGCTATTAATAAAATACATAAAGCAGATTTTTCTAATGAACACTTTGCAGATCTTCAGAGAACGAAAAAATTCACCAGGGGACAAAACGTCATCATTCGGTCACCCTCTTGTTAATAGTAATGCATGTGAGTTATATCTTTCAGTCTGTGATAGTTTTTGATGTTTTGTCATAACAGATGAGATTCGCTCGCTCACCAGCCGGAGACTGAAGTGAAGGCAAAGGGCGGAGAGAGTGTCACTCATGCGTGCTCATACAGAGAGGGGACCGGTGTGAGTGCCTGTCTGCCTGGTACGGGCTGCTTGTCTCCCAGAGCCCCCAGTATATTCTCATCGCTGTATGGTCGGCTTCATTGACAGTGCCACATTTGCCATAAAATGCTTTCCATTTTCTCTGGCAAAAACCTACCGAACTGTCAGTCTCACGGTCTCAAAGACGTTGTCTGAGGATTCCAGGGAATATTCTTGTACTTCTCTGTGAAAACTGAGCGTTTTTTAATCCTTACACCGGTACCTTTGGTACTCCACTACTGACCACCTCTGTAATCTCCACACCGACCTTGTCTGAAATCTCCAGTCTAACGAGCACTGTAATCTCCACGCTGATTATCATTGTAATACTCACGCTGATCCTCTCCAAAATCCCATCTTTAACCAATTCTGTCATCCCAAGCTGATAAATCCGCAATCGAAGCACTGGCAAAATCTGTAACACCCACACTGAATATCTCTGTTCTCCCCACACTGACTCACTCTTTACTTGCCACACGGATCTGCTCTGCAATTCCAATAAAACTGCCGCTGGAATCCCTTAACTGATCATCTCTGCGATTCCCACACTGACACACTCTGTTATCACAACACATGAAAAGCTGGTCCAAATGCCCAACCTAATTCACTCTGTAGTCCCTACAATGAATGCACCTGTCGATCTCACTCTGACTTCTGTGTTATCGCCACACTGACCAATTATGTGCATTGAAACTGAGTCTTTCTCTGAGGGTCAAACAGTAACGCTCAATTCCGTCTTTTAACACAGCGTTGATAATGCGATGGTGCTACTACGCAGTACCCCATGGATGAGCAGGAGTTTGTGTATTTACCTCAGAGATAGATTTTAGGCGATCAATGGCTTGTGTTCTCAAACCAACCCTCCCTACTGCCGATTCATAAACATTTGTGTCGGTGAATCTGAATCTAACAATCCGCCAAACTGTTTTGTGTATGAGTAACTGGAGGGCAGATTTTCTCATTTAACACAGCCTCATGAAGGATGATGCTGCAGAGGTCTATCGCTCGCCTTCTTTCTTTCTTATCCAGTGCGTATATCAAATTATTTTCCCCTCAAGTTTTAAAGTGTTTTCAGTTTCTTTGTTAATTCCCACCCCGAGGAGAGGGACACAAGCCAGAGTCACACTGGTTTAATTAATGCTGTTTTACATTACTAGTTGCACAGTCGAAGATGACATTGACTCAGCGAGAGGCAGATGTAGGGATCGCCCGACAGTCTTTGGACTGACCTGTAAAACCAACGGATTCGATCTTGGCAACGACACCACGTACTGGTGCAAACAGCGGCCTGGGAATGGCCTGCAATAGTTAGTTTGGTAGTACAGAGAAAGCAGAAATTTTTTTTTTCCAGAGTTTAATGAACGAGTGAATACTTCCAAAGGTGGTTCAGAAAATAACTTCTCTGGATATCAGAACATTGAGGATGTGAGACAGTGCAACATGTTATTGTACAGGGGCAC
>NC_063373.1:1246885-1259060 GCF_021869965.1 Rhincodon typus | reverse complement strand
ATCTTTGTTCCCAGTGCATTGTGGCTGGAATGCTTCATGCTCCGACCTTGCTGCGAGAGGCGGTGATCAGAAACAGCAACTACCGTCTGCCACGCCACCAATACCACTTCACAAAGGTGAGCAAAGTGCTGTCTCAGCAATTCATTGTCACCGAGGAGCCTTCCACAACCACTCGAGCCAGCGGAGACTGTGTGATACGCCCTTTGACCAGGAACACTGTAACGTGGAATGAAATATCATCGGAGAAATGATGCGAGGAGATAAGCATGCAAGCATCGAGCTCCCTGGAAACAGGTTGCATTGTCCAGTGGGAAAATTGTCTGTTCAGTGCCATGAGCATATGATGGTGTATTTTCACACGTACAGTGACCTCTCAAACATTTTTTAAAAAAGAAAATTATTTTCTTCCTACCCCTGTTTTAGCGTAACTGCAATGAAAAAATGACATTTACACTGTTCACATTCATACACCACATGCTAGAATATCAGACTCTCGCCATTCACTTTGATAACATGTCTCTCTTCATTACCGAAAGATACTATTAGCTACTGGGTGTTTCTTTGTCCCTGACGTGATATCGATGTCGCTGGCTGGCACAGTATTTGTAGCCCATCCCTAATTCCATTGAAGGAAGTGGTGGTGAACTGCCTTTACAAACGGCTGTATCAGTTGTCGTAGAGGGAGACACAGGAATCCTTTGAAGAGGGGAAGGTAGAATACTGACCCAGTTACACAGAAGGAAGTGCAATATATTTTCAAGTCGGAATGTTAATTGACTTGGAGAAGAGCTTTCCTACAACGATGTTCCAATTTATCTACTCCACTTGTCCTTCCAGATCGAAATGTTTATTGGTTTGGAAGATAATGCCAATTTCATTTTCTTTTCTGATCTCACAACGCTCAATAACAAAAGGTAACTTTTACAAATGCAGAAATAATTTTGTCTCGAACTGCGAATGTGAAAAGATCACTTGACAGTTACTTCTAGGAATCTAAATTATTACTCACCTGGAATGATTGCATTCAGCCTGAGGACAACGAATGTTAATTGCACCTCCATTTTCATGTCCTTTTGACAGGAGTACAACACCAAAGTAAACAGACCAGAGCAGGAAGTGCTGTTGTTGTACGTTCACCAACAAATTTCCAAATGGCAACGAACTGTGCCTCTCATTGTTTCCATCCTGCATGTACGTGTTAACGTCTCTCTCTCTCTCTGTAAGTGCGCGTGTGTTTGTGTGTGTGTGTGTGTTTGCGTTTCAGTGTGTTCGCGTCTTTGAATGTTTATGTATGTGTATCTGTGTTCTTATGGATCAAACCAGATCCTCCAAAATATTTTAAGAAGGTCGCCTAGACATTAATATTTTCTTATTTTAAAACTCGATTGGAAGTGCCTTGTTCCAGTTGTGATGCAACTGGTCAAACTACTCGACGTTATGCAAAACACAATTTATTTAAAACCTATAGTTAAATTTTAAACAGGAGAAAGAGAATTTAGATTACCTTAAAATCGGCAAACATAACGAATAAATGATACAGTGCCTATTGTTCCAGTATACTAGCTTCCCAGAAGCGCAACCATTGGCAAAAAGGCAAATTCAGGCACAGATTCTTACATGTTGTTCTCCAAACCAGGAGGAGGAAACGGCAACAGATAGAACATAGAACATAGAACATAGAACATTACAGCGCAGTACAGGCCCTTCGGCCCTCGATGTTGCGCCGACCTGTGAAACCAATCTGAAGCCCATCTAACCTAAACTATTCCATTTTCATCCATATGTTTATCCAATCACCATTTAAATGCCCTTAAAGATGGCGAGTCTACTATTTTTGCAGGCAGGGCATTCCACGCCCTACTACTCTCTGAGTAAAGAACCTACCTCTGACATCTGTCCTATATCTATCACCCCTCAATTTAAAGCTATGTCCCCTCGTGCTAGCCATCACCATCCGAGGAAAAAGGCTCCCACTGTCTACCCGATCTAATCCTCTGATCATCTTGTATGTCTCTATCAAGTCACCTCTTAACCTTCTTCTCTCTAACGAAAACAACCTCAAGACCCTCAGCCTTTCCTCATAAGACCTTCACTCCATACCAGGCAACATCCTGGTAAATCTCCTCTGCACCATTTCCAATGCTTCCACATCCTTCCTATAATGCGGTGACCAGAACTGTACGCAATACTCCAAGTGCGGCCGCACCAGAGTTTTGTACAGCTGCAACATGACCTCATGGCTCCGAAACTCAATCCCTCTACCAATAAAATCTAACATACTGTACGCCTTCTTAACAACGCTATCAATCTGGTTGGCAACTTTCAGTGATCTATGCACATGGGCACTGAGATCTTTCTGCTCATCCACACTACCAAGAATCTTACCATTAGCCCAGTACTCTGTATTCCTGTTACTCCTTCCAAAGTGAATCACCTCACACTTTTCCGCATTAAACTCCATTTGCCGCCTCTCAGCCCAGCTCTGCAGCTTATCTATGTCCCTCTGTAACCTGCAACATCCTTCTGCACCATCCACAACTCCACCAACTTTGGTGTCACCCGCAAATTTACTGACCCATCCTTCTACACCCTCATCCAGGTCATTTATAAAAATGACAAACAGCAGTGGCCCCAAAACAGATCCTTCAGGTACACCACTAGTAACTGAACTCCAGGATGAACATTTCTCATCAACCACCACCCTCTGTCTTCTTACAGCTAGCCAATTTCTGATCCAAACCGCTAAATCACCCTCAATCCCATGCCTCCGTATTTTCTGCAATAGCCTACCATGGGGAACCTTATCAAACGCTTTACTGAAATCCATATACACCACATCCACCGCTTTACCCTCATTCACCTGTTTAGTCACCTTCTGAAAGAACTCAATAAGGTTTGTGAGGCACGACCTACCCTTCACAAAACCGTGTTGACTATCCCTAATCAAATTATTCCTTTCTAGATGATTATAAATCCGATCTCTTATAATCCTTTCCAACACCTTACCCACAACCGATGTAAGGCTCACTGGTCTATAATTACCAGGGTTGTCTCTACTCCCCTTCTTGAACAAGGGGACAACATTTGATAGTCTCCAGTCTTCTGGCACTGTTCCTGAAGACAATGACGACATAAAGATCAAAGCCAAAGGCTCTGCAATCTCCCCTCTAGCTTCCCAGAGAATCCTAGGATAAATCCCATCCGGCCCAGGGGACTTATCTATTTTCACACCTTCCAGAATTGCTAACACCTCCTCCTTATGAACCTCAATCCCGTCGAGTCTAATAGACTGTCTCTCAGTATTCTCCTCGACTACATTGTCTTTTTCCTGTGTGAATACTGACGAAAAATATTCATTTAGCACCTCTCCTATCCCTTCGGACTCCATGCACAACTTCCCACTACTGTCCTTCACCGGCCCCAATCTTACTCTCGTCATTTTTTTATTCCTGACATACCTATAGAAAGCGTTAGGGTTTTCCTTGATCCTACCTGCAAAAGACTTCTCATGTCCCCTCCTGGCTCTTCTCAGCTCTCTCTTTAGGTCCTTCCTGGCTAACTTGTAACTCTCAAGCGCGCTGACTGAGCCTTCACGCCTCATCTCTACATAAGCCTCCTTCTTCCTCTTGACAAGAGATTCAACTTCTTTAGTAAACCACGGTTCCCTCGCTCGACCACTTCCTCCCTGCCTGACAGGTACATACTTCTCAAGGACACGCAGTAGCTGTTCCTTGAACAAGCTCCACATTTCCATTGTGTCCAGCCCCTGCAGGTTCCTTCTCCGTCCTATGCATCCTAAATCTTGCCTCATCGCCTCATAATTGCCTTTCCCCCAGCTATAACTCATGCCCTGCGTTATATACCGATCCCTTTCCATCGCTAAAGTAAACGTAACCGAATTGTGGTCACTATCACCAAAGTGCTCACCTACCTCCAAGTCTAACACCTGGCCTGGTTCATTACCCAGTACCAAATCCAATGTGGCCTCGCCTCTTGTTGGCCTATCTACATACTGTGTCAGGAAACCCTCCTGCACACATTGGACAAAAACTGACACATCTGAAGTACTCGAACTGTAGCGTTTCCAGTCAATATTTGGAAAGTTAAAGTCCCCCATAACAACTACCCTGTTACTTTCGCTCCTATCCAGAATCATCTTTGCAATCTTTTCCTCTACATCTCTGGAACTTTTCGGAGGCCTATAGAAAACTCTCAACAGGGTGACCTCTCCTTTCCTGTTTCTAACCTCAGCCCATACTACCTCGGAAGACGAGTTGTCATCAAACGTGCTTTCTGCCACCGTAATACTGTCCTTAATAATTCAGGAAGTGTAACAAACAAGAGACATTCACGGAAGCTACCAACTCTTCTGAGACGCCAAAAAGCTTATCATGTTACTGAGAAAATAAAAGCAAAATCCAGAAATATGGATCTGTGAGAGCTGGCCACACTCATTCAGGCTGCTTCTATTGTTCATTTATGTCTTCTTCAAGTTGGCAGTTTGGCGATGCTGCCTTTCAAACTCTCCACCTAAAAAATACAGAACCAAGCAGCCGTTTACAATGATAGTATCGTCTCATTGCTGCGTAAAGGTGCCTGACGTTCCAGTGTAACAACGATATGATTAGTAATACTCCAGTACTCTACATTGCATTAGTCTCCCTCTCCTCTGTTCGTTTCACTACATGTGTGTCGTGTGTGCGAAAGTGTGAATATTCAACGTAAGAGTGAAATTATCAGTTCGGCTCCATGCTGTAATTTACATAAAGCTCCCTCTCCTGCTGTCAACCATCTTGCATTTACAGATGTCCCCTGTTGGTCTCCCGAAGTATCACTCAGAGCTGTCCTTTTCCCCCTCTCTGGGCGTGTCTGTCTCTCTAGTCTGAGTTTCATCTTCATTTTATGCGTCTTCTGGATTCTCGTGGTATCAGTGAACTCAGCCTTATTTTGATTGGAGAAACGATGGTGGAACCAAAAATAAAACAATACATGATGGTATTTCAACATTTTTCATCCAAATTTATCGAGCATTTTTTTCAGCTGCACTTTCACTGTAGTTACTTTCTCTATCGATTAAATATTGCTCTCTTGGTTTAACCAACATGGTGTGTAAGAGGTCCCGAGTATTCGCTTTTTGGTTCGTGTATCTGTTGGAAGTATAACAGATACACTTAACGCTCTGGCCTGCTTTGCACTACAAAGAGGAGAACAGTTTCTTATTTCAGTGTTCTTCTTCTGTCAACTGGACATGACGATAAAAATGCGATGAACACTGATTATCCTCATTATCCTGAATTAATAGAAATGAGGTTCGATACATTTGACATTCCTTGCGGCCATTGATATACAGAGGTAGTGTCCGCCCGCTGGGTCAAATGGATCCGGTTTCTAGCTTGAATTTCCCTAAAGATATGGATAAAATCTCTTAACATTTCGTTTAGAACTTGGGTACATACTAAAGTCTGACCAATTATGTTTCATGTAATATTTTCAGATTGAAGATGGGTGCTTCACGATATCCCGTTTCGTTCAGTTATTGATTCTCCTCTTAAAGGTTGCAGTAGTTGAGGTGGTGAGCGTGTCGGTATAGCTCCTGTCTCACCGGGGTTTCTGTACAGGCTGTTCATTGTGTTGTATCACGATGATGATAATAGTGCAGAAGTAGATGGCCTTTCCACCCTCTTGATGTTGCTGATGGGGTGCTTGGGGAACAACTTAACAAGTAAATGTGGAGGAAATGCAGTTCAAATTCCTTTACCAAATCGTAGTTTAACCTGAGCCCAGCCTGACACTTCACAATTGATGTCTGTTTTACCATTTAGCACTGAATCATGGAGAGTCTGTAACTCAGGCACTCTCCTCTATTGTTCACAAAACGGACTATTGAAACCTCCAGATGATACAAGCCCGGTACATGGTCTTTCCATGTCGACTTCAGATATAAACATATTTATCATTTAGATTGTTTGATAAAGTAGACCAGATTCTGTTCCCTTTGAGAGAAGAAATGTCCACTCATTTGTGTCCTAAATTTGTCACTCCTTATTCTGCGATTTTGCCTGTCACTCCTCGAATATCTCAAAGGGTGAAATAACTTTTCCGTGTCTGCTCAGTCGACGTTGCATTGCACGTGTTGAGCACGTGTGTCTTGAAAATGTGCCTCTTTACTCGAAAGAGGGACACTACCATATCGTTACAAATTCCCCCCCTGCAGCTCGCTCGCATACTGACGATATTCTGATATTGATAAACACAAGGCATGCTTGCTCACAATCATTTTGCTGCCGCCCTCAGCAAAGGAATAACGCAAACTAATTTTATTTTACGTTAACGATATTCGAATATCCAGCTGACATTCATAAATTCGCTGGCGATATTCTCATATTTGTTTTACCCGTTCACTATTTTTGTTCATTTCCTGTCATTCTGAAAAGTCGTTTCCACATCTTCTATGTCAGTTTCCTGAATTAATAATCTACAGTGTGTGAAAAGAGTACATTTATCAATGTGAGTTTCTGTGTCAGGGATGGTTTGTACACAATGCACAGATCTCATAATGTAATGAGGCTGATTCTTAAAACAGACGCAAAGTGACGTTCTCTTTTGTGGCGGGTTGTATTTCAGATGTCTGCGTAATGCTGCAAAACCCGCTCAGTTGCTTGATTTGTTCGTTATAATTAACAAACCATACATTCATCTCCACTCGTAACTCTAAAACGTGTACCTATTCCTATTCGAACCCCACTAATGTAGGACATAATTAATTTGTGTTTGTCCACGACTTGACGCCTGCAAAGAAATGAGTTGAGTAAACATTCTTTGTGCGAATCAACATCAGCAAAATTTATCGGTTTCCAAGCGCGCTGAGTGAAGGGATCTTGTGGCTTTGTGGTAGTGTTCATATTTGTATCAGGAAGCTCACATTGAAGTATTACATAATCCAGTGGTGTGTCATGAAATATTGACTGACTGATGCAGAAAAATTGTTTCCACCCGTAGGTAAAACTACGAACAGATGACATAATATCCGAATAAGAAGTCAGATCTTTATAATCCAGATGAGGAGAAATTTCTTGTCTGAGAGTGAAAGCAATCTGTGGAATTATTTATAACAAAGTTTTCGTGTTAAATATTTTCAAGTCTGAGTTAGACATGGAGCAAACATATAGCCTGTCTTTTAGCTTCTGGAGGTTGCAACAGTCTCACGCGTCAGAACTGAAACATAAGATTCTGAGAGAACTTGATTAGAGAATGTGTCATCCATGCGCTGATCATGTCTGTCTTCTCCACACTGATCGTCTTTGCAATCCCCACATTTACTCCTTTGCAAACTTTACAGTGGACATCTCTCTAATAGCCAAACTACCCTTCCTTCTCTGCATATGTTTGCTAACGCTACTGTCAGATTGGATTTGATGTCTGCTATTGCAGTCCCTCTGAAAGATTCCCTGGCGATTTTCTCCGTGCGATTGCAGCAACTTCAGGCCGACAACTGAGGGTGGCACTGTCTCACTTCAAATCAAGTTGAAATGCTACACAGAAAGTCATTGACTTTGTGAAAGCACTGACGAACAGATCTTATCACACAGAGAGATGAACGTTCTTGCACAGAAGCACACGTGCGCACACAATCTTGTGCATTCACTTTACTGCTCGAACTGAAGATCGGGACTTGCAAAATTTTTCATACATACAGTGGTTCCTGCCATACGAGGCCTCTGTGTTCAGCGAGTCAGAAAGAACCCACAGAGGGGAAGAAGGAAGGTGAGACTAAGCTCATAAAGGAAAGCTGAGAGGGACTAGCAGAGAGTGAGATTGATAATCTTGAGCCTGAGAACAGAGAAACAGCGAAGGACGAGCAGCATAAAGGAGAATTTAGTGAAAGTCATAATGGAGATAACGCTGGATAAGGATGAGTTTGGATCCTCTAATGTAGCATGTGGAATTTGAGAGTTTGCAATTCAGGAGGACGCAGTTATCGTTGAAAGCAAAGGGGTGGCGTCAGCTGTGTACCTGCATTCCCACAAACTGGTTAAAAAGAAAAATTGGCGTCAACTGGATATTTGGTCGATGAAGAGGATAAAGGAGTCTTCAGGGTAAACGCTTAAGTGATTTTGGGAATTTCTTATCATGAATGCAAGTTAATCTTTCAGAGTTCTCGATGCTCCATTTTAAGTACAGTGACTGCAACCAACTAGGGATGTGTCAATTCATTCACTGTCTACTGTCTTCTTCCCGCCCACATAGCATCACCGCCCACACAAGGCAGTGAGGTGGCAACGTCCAGTGATACGACAGTTTTTTAACCGCAGGCGGGGTTACAGAATCAGTGTCTTCAAATATCCGAGTGCGCTATTTCACACAGGACAGCGACAATGCGGATTCTCTTCATCTCGGTTCTGTGGGTAACAATTCTAACAGGTAACTGTGAACATTCCACATTTCTTCAGTAAGTTATAGGTGAAACTGACCCGAGCCTGACAGTTTCCAATTGATTTCTGTTTTTCATTTCAGATCTGAGTCATGGAGATTCTGTCACTCAGTCATTCTCCTCAGAAGTTCGGACAGAAGGATACGGGGTTACTCTAAGTTGTACCTATGAAACTACAGCGAGCTACTATGCATTATTCTGGTCCCGACAGCAACCAGACACACAGCCTGATTTTATTCTGTTCAAAGATACTATTGGTTCTAATGATAAAGCAAATTTTGCACAAGATCGTTTCTCTATGGAACTTCAGACCTCGAAGAAATTCACAAGTTTGACTATAACTGGGCTACAGCTGACTGACACTGCCGTGTACTACTGCGGATTCAGGAATGACACAGTGAAGAGAAACAGTCGCATCGCTGTACAAAAACATCCGTGAATCATAGATGGGCTCTCTATGGGAGTCTGTGTAAAACCAGTGTTATTGCAATGTACTGTTACAAATTTAAAATTGCACCGATAGGAAGCTAAGTTAACCACGATTCAAACTGTCACCCAACTGTTTCACGGAGCCGCTGAGAATATAAACTAATAGATCCAAGCGCTCACACAAACCAGAACAAAGTCATATTTGAAAACTACCTTTCAAATCCCCAGTCACAACAATTTTCTGTCGTCTTACCTGCACATAGTGAGCTTGGACAGAGCTGTACATTTACAAGATTCGCATAGCTTCCACACATGCCAGGGAGCATTAAGCATACAGGAGATACGATTACAGTGTAATCATGGCGGACTTTCAGAGTGGCTGGTTTGATTTTATTGAGAGAATAGTGCATCAACACTCCCATCATCGATGTCATCACATAGAAATAATGTTGAGAGGGTGAAGAGCATCAAGTCACTTGGAGTGACGAAAACCAATACGTGTCCTCGACATTGCACGGAGATGCAACAGTCAAGAAGGAACAACAACACCTCTTCTTCCTCAGGCGATTCGATTGAAATTTTGCATGCCCATGAGGTCCCTCAACAACTTCGACAGATGCACCATCCGAAAGTGTACCGCCCTGGAGCTTAACAACCTGGAATTGCAAGCTTCCATCATGGAATCCATTTCGCTGGTCTCTGCCGCACAAGGTCTACCATCATTATCAAAGACTGATTGAAATCCGGTAATGATCGTCTACAATCTCTTCAATCAGGCAGAAGTTGATCAGCTTCAGGAATAGCTTCTTCCCAGCGTTATCAGACGGATAAATGAACTCTCTGGACTCAACTAAAGCTGATCTTCCTCACCTGGCTCTCGCCTCGTGCGCATCCTGTCAAATAAAACCTGTATGCCTCTGTCTCCCTATTTTTGATCTGTACACCATTTGCTTACTGTGATCTGCTTTTATGGCTCGTAAACAAATCTTTTCACATTAGTTCAGTACACATGACAACGCAATAATCATAATAAAACAATCTGCTGAGAGCACAACATAGCGCCCTCTATCTGTGTGTGCATGTATGTGTGTTTTTGTGCATTTCTGAATTTGACTATGAGTATAGAAATGTGTGTGAATGTCTGTTATTGCACAAGAGCAAGGGCAAGCCAATCACAGGGAGGACAAAAGCATACAACACCATTCATACTGAAAGCATCAACAAATCTAAGATAGCAGGAACGGCAGATGCTGGAGAATCTGAGATAAAAAGGTGCAGAGCTGGATGAACACAGCAGGCCAAGCAGCATGAGAGAAGCAGGATGGCTGACCTTTCGGGCCTTGACCCTTTTCTGAAGAAGGGTCTAGGCCCGAAACGTCAGCCTTCCTGCTTCTCTGATGCCGCTTGGCCTCCTGTGTTCATCCAGCTCTACACCTTGTTATAACAAATGTAAGACATGGACAGTGTGCAGCCTTTACTCCGCTCAGCTCATATGTCCAGCTGACATTCACAAATTCACTGGCCGTTTTGTAATGGTTCCTGTGTCCTTTACTTTTCTTCGTTCATCCAAGTGTCATTCAGAACCGCGCCTTCCACATCTCCCATGTCAGTTCCCAAGTGTAATAACGCACTGTTATGTAAAATGGTAATTGCTCTGTGTTCGGCTCTGAATCAGCAATGGTTTGTACACACGGGACAGATTTTGAAAATGTAACGAGCCTGATCCTTAAAGCAATCACAAAGTCCGATTCCCCTCAATGGTGGCTTTTACTTCAGTTGTTATCCGAATGCTGGAATACTTGCTTAATTTCTTGGTTTGTTCATTGCAATTAACAGACCAGACGTTCATTTCCACTCCTAAATTCCAAAGTGTAATGAAGCATGCTTTGTGTTTATTATCATCAGAATACTGTCAGAATATAAGCGAGTGATGTGGATGGTTCTTGTGATGTTGTTTTAGTGTCCCTAACTTTGATTGCTGGAGCAGACCTTCAAGTCTCAATGTTGCAAAGATACGTGATGGAAAGATGATGGGGAAGAAGACACGTAGAAGCAATCTCAGACTAAAGAGTAAAACATCCAAGAAAGAGATGAGGAAGTATTTCTTCTCTGAGAGGGAAAGAATCTTTTGTATAATTTATTACAGAGTCTGGGTGCTAATTATATTCAAGTGAAAGATAGGCGTAGTAAAACTAGATATCTTTGGCTTCCATCTGGCGTTTACAAGAGACAGACGTGATTGAATTGAAACATATAAAGTGCTGAGTGGCCTTCATTAGCTGCCTCTTTACAAATATAATTCACACGATGAGGTTGTATGTGCTCTCCGGACTTACTCTCTGTCTAATTGCCGCACAGAACACGCTGGAATCTTCACAGTGGCCGAATTTAATCCATGTACTTTTTTTGCATGTGTGTGTGTTGATGCATCTGTGAGGTCAAATGCGACTGTTTGCTACTGATTTTCTGACTGATTCTGTGACGATTTTCACTTTGTGCAAGTGAAGTAGCTTCACAGCACCAGCTGAGGGTGGCGCTGACTCACTTTAAACGCAAATTGAAGTGCAATTTCAACATTTTAAATAACATCGAAGCCCAAAAATATATCTCGCATTGAACAGAGAGACACGGGTGCATGCTCGCTCGAGTGGATGCACACACATATAAAACACGTGCGCGCGCACCCACATACAGACAGACAGACAGGCCCTGCTGGAATGGGAGATCCGTAAAGTAACAATGACATGTAAAGTGATTCTTGTTCTATGAGGACTCTGCGTTCAGTAAGCCCGACAAACACTGACAGATGGGAGCAAGGAAAGTGAAACTTGCGCTCAGTGAGGAATGCTGAGCGAAACTAACAGAGGGAGAAAGTGATAATCTTGAGCCTGAGGGCCGCGATGCAGCATCAGAGAAGGAGAATAAACGAGAATCTGGTAAAAGTGATAGCAGAGATACTGTTGAGTTAATGCTGTGATTGAGTCCAGTGATATCGAACGTGAGATAGTAATTTGAGAGCGGAGTGTTTGCGAATCTGCAAGGATTGTGTGTAGGTTTGGAAAATCAGGAATGGCGGTGTTGCAAATTTAGGTGCAGCCATTAATTGGCTAAGATAAAGAACTCGCTTCAAGTTGGGATGTGGGACAGAAAAAAAGAAAGAGAGCCTTGAGAGTAAATTGTACAGTGAATCTGGGGAATGACTTGTTCAGGATGGAAGTCAACCTATCAGAGTTCTCTGTTCTCCATTTTAGGTACAGTGACTGTAATCCATCTCGAGATGTGTCAATTCACTGAGAGGCTGCTCTCTTCCTCCTG
>NC_063373.1:1239155-1246385 GCF_021869965.1 Rhincodon typus | reverse complement strand
ACACACACACACACACACACACACACACACGCTCACATAACAAACATAATCAGTGTAGAGGTGTTACTGAATACCTACTTGGTGTCACAGTTAACTTTGTCCCCTCTCCAAAGATCAGCTGAGTACCAGCTCTATCATTCACACAGCAATGCAACCCTGAACAAAAACCTAATCTCCATGGAAACGTGGAATATACCAGTAAAAGGAGGCCATTCAGCACCTTAGGCCTGCTCCTGAATTCTGTGCGGTCATGGCTGATCTCTTCTCAGCCGTTACCCCACTGTCCTGCCCTCTCCCCATCAGCCTGCCACCCATTCCTCATTCAGAATCTGTCCATCTCCTCCTTACATTTTATCAATGTCCCAGCACCCACCTCAGTCTGGGAGAGTCAGTTGCACAGATTCGCCACCCTTTGAGAGAGATAATGTTCCCCATCTCTGTTTTCCCTTATCCTGGAACCACAGCCTCTCCTTCGAGATTCTCCTCCACATTAAGGAGCCATCCTGTCTCAATGTCCTTTGTCAATCCCCACCTTTAGCGTCAATTAGATTTCCTTTCGGTCTTCAAAATTCCAGAGATTATTTCATGACCTGTTCCATGTCCCTTCATTAAACAATCCCCCTCATCGCTGGGAACAGTGGAGTGACCCTCCTCTGAACTGCCTCCAATACAGCTACATCCTTCCTCAGGTCATAACTGTATTCAATATATTGGAAAGATATCTCAATGCTATGGCTCCTCCACAGAAAATAGTATGGAAATGGGAGTATATTGTGGGAATGCTAAACATCAGCAGAAATTACCCCCAGCCTCTTAGATTTCTTTAACGTCGAGGAATTTGTCACAACGTCATGGTGCTGGATATTAAAAATAAGGTACACCACAGAAAGACGTTTCTCACTCTGACTGGACATTTGTACCTCTCACAGGAGACCTCCTATCCTCTTTATGTAACTCTCTCAAGCCATTTCTCTGAAGTATTTGACTCTAACCCCAATGCTCATTTAGGATCCTCTCCAAATCCAGTCTCGTCTTGTATCGTACATCCTAACAAGCCCCTCGCTCCTCAGAACAAAGTGCCGAGACATTCCAGGAGCTAATTCAACGTCTAGAATTTAGTAGGCAGGACAGGGAATGTACAGACGGATCGGGAAGTGGACAGCCTGTAGCTATTACTGAATACCTACTTGGCTCCACAGTTAACTTCGTTCCCTCTCCAAAGACAAGCTGATCAGCTACTCCAGTATTCACACAGCACTGCACCCCTCCGAAAAAACCCACCTCAGTGCAGTGATCATTACCATCTGTATTTTCTGGTGGGTATACTTGGGGCACACGCTATGCCATTCTTCAATGCTGTGAAACCGACAATATCCCTGTGTAAATATTTTCTAAACCAGCGCCGACGCGAATTAGGGCTATCTGTTTTTTTTTAAAAAAAGAATTCTCTCGATTCCAACTCAGAGCAGAGCAGCTGGTTTGTCTGCCCTACCAATAATCTCAGGATGTTACCCTGAGTACAGTATCTGTTGTTTTACCGTATCTGCAGCCTGGGGAATTATTCTCTCTGCTGGCCTACTCCTAATACTGTCCAACACAAGCTGTGGACATTATGTTGTGAAAATCCCCAACACTTACTTGGTTCCACTGTCAGTCTGGTCCCATCTCCAAAGATAAGCTTGTTGGTGTTATCATACACACAGCCCTACACTTCCTGACAAAAACCCTCTCCCAGTCAGTGACTGTTCTTTGTCCATACCCTCCCAATACAATTGCAACCAGACAGCGCCCATTTTACGTACATTATTCATGACATTGCTCTAATGACTTGGAATCATTTTCCTGAAGTTTTCCACTCAAAACCGAACACTCACTGAATTTCACTCGCAGTTGCGACCAATTTCCATAAATTAACTTCTCTCTCACAATATTTGCACACATCCTTAAGCAGTCTGACCCACACTCTCCAGAGTTACACGGAGATTTCAAGGCGTCAGGTCATATTTACAGGAATCACCTGCTTGGATTTGGTGCTCAGGAATAAATGAGAACCTCAGGATAATTTCTATTGAAATAATGCTTTATGTGGAATAAGCTTTGTCTCTCCAAGTGGACTGTGTTCACGTTTTGAGGACCCTCTCGGCTTCGCTGTCTAATTCTGTCCTGGGTTTCTCCTGAACCTTTCCCTCTGATCCAGGTACTCAGGAAGATTCGCACTTCAATCCACACAAGATAATCACCTCAGACACTGTAGAGTCTGTCCTCTATACAGCAAAGAGACAGAAACTGTTTGATATTCAAGATGAATTTCACATGTGCAGATGTCAGAGGATGCATACACTGACACATACACACACACACACACACACACACACACACACACACACACACACACACACACACACACACACACACACACACAATAGAGCAGTGTAGAGCTGTTACTGAATACCTACTTGGCTCCACGGTTAACTTTGTCCCCTCTCCAAAGATAAGCATAGCAATAGCTCCAGCACTCACACAGCGCTGCGCCCCTCAGCAAAAACCCACCCCAGTGCAGTGATCGTTACCATCTGTATTCTCTGGTGAGTATACTTGGGGCAGACGCTGTGCCATTCTTCAATGCTGTGATACAGGCACTAACCCTGTGGAAATATTTTCCAAACCAGCACTGATGTGAATTAGGTCTATTCTACTTCCTTTAAATAAAAATTCTCCTGATCCCAACTCAGAGCAGGGTGCCTGGTGTGTCAGCCCCACTGATAATCTGGGGATGTTACACTGAGGCCCTTGCTGTGCCATATCTGCGGTCAGGGGATTTATTATCTGTGCTGACCTACTCATGATTACTATCCAATACAAGCTTGTGGACATTTTTCTGTGAAAATCCCAACACTTACTTGGTTCTACGACCAGTCTGGTTCCACCTCCAAAGATAAGCTTGGTGTTAGCATTCACACAGCCCTACACTTCCTGACAAAAACTCTCCCACGTAGTGACTGCTCTGTGTATGACCAATGCAATTCCAACCAGAGAGCGCCCATTTTACCTACATTCCTCATGACATTGCTTTCATGGTTTGGAATCATTTTCCCAATGATGTCTATTCACAACGTAACACTCACTGGATTTCACCCTCTTTGGCGACCAACCTCGCAAAATTAGCTTCCCTCTCACAATATTCACACACATCCTTAAACAGTCTGACCCACACTCCCAAAGTCAGTTATTATTCTGTGGGATTTACTGTTGCAATCTAAGGTAGAGTCTATCCATTTAACACAGACAGACTCTCCTCCCTCTCTCCCTCTCTGGCCCCCCTCTATCCACCTAACCACATTAATGATCTATATCTTAGTGGTTTGAGTGTGGCCTGAGCAAGTGCAGTCCTGGGACACATGGAGATTTCAAGGCGACAGTTCATACTTACAGAAATCACACGCATGGATTCGGTGCTCAGGAATTAATGTGAACCTCAGGATAATTTCTACTGAAATAATGTACCCTGTGGAAGCAGGTTCATCTGTCCAACTGGACAGTGTTCCTGCTGTGAGGAGCCTCTCGGCTTCACTATCTAATACTACGCTGGGTTTCTCCTGAACCTTTCCCCCGATCCAGGTATTCAGGAAGATTCCCACTTCAATCCACACAAGCTAATCACCTCAGACACTGTAGGGTCTGTACACTATAAAACAAAGAGGCAGAAGCTGTCCAAAATTCAAGATCAATATCACATGCGGATATCTCAGTGGGTACATTGTACAAAGAAAAAGCAAACACCCATTGACATAATGTGTGTAAGGAGTATCGAGAGGTTCCTTAATACCTACTTGGCTCCACGGTTAACTTTGTCCCCTCTCCAAAATTAAGCTCACCACCAACTCTATCATTTACACAGCAATACAGCCCCTAGCAAAATCCCAGCTTCCGTGGCTACAGCGAACATAGAAACAGGAAGAGGCCATGCAAACCTCCAAGCCTGCTTTCCCATTCAGGGGTATCATGATTGACCATCCAGTTCAGTTCCCTGTTCCCGCTTTCTCCCCCAGACCCTCAGCTTCCTATTATCTGTATGAACTACAAGATCTTCTTTCTTTCACCAGTTTTCGAGGCATTGATTTCAAACAGTTTCCCTGTGGCAGAGAATCCCACAGGCTTCCCCATTGTCTGAGTGAAAACATTTCTCCTCATCTCAGTCCCACCTCGTTTCCTTTAGACTGTGAGCACCCCCCCGGTTCTGGACTCCCCCACCCCACCCCGACCACTGCTTCCCACTCCCCCCACCTACCCCTGGCAATCGGAAACACCCTTCCTGCATTGACCCTGCCTGGTCCTGTTAGAATTTAACAGTTTTCCATCAGATTCCTCTCCTACTTAGTTCTTCTCGCACTTTTCTTCGGATTCTCAGCAGAGATTTCTTGCTCACTCTGATGAGGATATTTCTTGACAGCTACAGACAGTGTCCACATCAGGGAATTCTTCGATCCAATGAGAAAAAGGACTATTTTCAGATGACCATCTTCAGCTGAAGGCAAGTTAACCGAACTATGATTCCTGAATCAGCTGCACACCCCTCTCCCCCCAGGGTTGTGCCCTCTTTTGAATGACAGAAACCATGTTTGTCTGATGTTACCTCTCCTCACTATAAGCCCTAGTTGACCTGACGGATTGATAGTTATGTTCTAGAGATAGGACAGCACTCTATGATTGGGATTGGGTCATAGGTAACTGTTGAAAACTGGTGAAAAACCTCATAGTTCTAAGCAGCAAAGGGACAATTAATGCATCTTTGCTGCTTGGGTCAAATTTCTCATCTTACCCATTTCAGTTAGGAACAGGGTCCCCTTTAATTCTTGACTGCATGCTCAATGAATCAATTTCTGTTGGTGACTCCTAGATTTGGTCTCTCTAATGAAGTGGAACCTGCTTCCTCCTGTCAATGCAACCAGTTCCCTTGTCCATACAAAATGTCTACCCCATTTGCTGTCACTTGGCTAAAGACAGGACACTCAGCCTGGCCTCACAGTCGTTAGGATTGAGATGTAGCCATGGGGACCTGACAACAGTATCTCACAAAGAGACAGCTTGACTCGGGAATAAACAATGTGGAACAGAATGTCACTCACTGGGCTTCACTGTCAGCTTGGTCCCAGATCCAAATGTTAGCGCGTCCAAGCTAATCACACAGTGTTACACCCCAGTGCAGAAACCATGAAGGACACACACAGCATGGCTGCACAACGCAAACAGTTATTTTGATAGATTTTTCAACTTTCCGCAGGAAAACATGAGCAAATTGTAACTCTCGCATTACCCCCGAACCCTTGAATTCGATCGCAAATTGATGGTTGCCACATATTCATGGCTTGTGGCTACATGAATGCAGAATTATGGTCTTTGCCTCCGCAGACCACCTGTGCCCCTGGTTTGAGCAGAATGGCTGGAAACTAACTTTCCATCTCTGCGTCTGGTGCCTACTGGGCAGCCCTTACCAGGGTGAACAATAGGCTTAGTGCCAACTCCCCACGCCCAATGACCAAGTGCCCCGGACTCCCCTCGCCAGTGACAGCTCCCCACCAGAAGAACTGAAGACATTTGTCAGTCCTCAGTGTCTCTCTGCTGCGTTGCTTGATTGAAACTGACCCTCAACTCAATGGCTGCTCATTGTTTATTGATAAGTCCCCAGCTAACTTAATAACAAGTTCACATTCAAACACATGCCGCATTATCCTTCGAAGACCCCGCACTTACTGGGTTCCACGATGAGTCGGGTCCCACTTCCAAATACCTGCTTTTGAGTACCGTCCCTCACACAGCCCTACACTTCCTGACAAAAACCCTCCCCAGTTAGTCCCTGCTTATTGTCTGCCTGCCTGACGGCCTGGCTTTAAAAAGGGAACAAGCTCCCGTTTTACATCCAATATCCACGTCAATGCTCGCAATATTCTGACTCAGGTCTCGAATGGTATCATTTCGTACAGCGACACTTTATGTTAAATCTCACTGGCAATAATTAGCATCGCTCTCCCAACATCCGCGCCTCGTTGTCCCTTCGAACAGAACTGAAAGTTAAAGGAACCGCAGTGTCCCAGAGGACACTGGGGAGAGAGCGAGAAAGGGAGAGACAGAGAGACGGAGAGAGAGAGAAGGAGAGAGACAGAGATATAGAGAGACAGAACGATAGAGAGACAGTGAGATAGAGAGAGAGAGAAGGGGAGAGACAGAGCGATAGAGAAACGGAAAGATAGAGAGACAGCGAGATAGAGAGACAGAGAGGGAGAGAGAAAGAGATTCAGAGACAGAGGGAGCAAGAGAGAGAAATGGAGAGATACAGACAACTGGTGGTTGAGATTAACCTGAAGATCACCACATGAGTTAGATTTTACTTTGTGGATTGCTTGGCCATTGTAATATAAAGCACTATGTAATGTTTATAGCTTCCTATCTCGCTCTATATATATGTCCGTTCGAGTACCTACAGTTAGTCTTTTCCGTGTTTCATAAACTAGTATCCGGAGTGAGATTAACACATTGAGAAATCAATGGATAGCATTACAGAATATCTTCAGGAAAGGATTTTTTTTTTACTTAATAGGATAATGTTTCTCTAAATGGAATAATTCTCTTAGTCCATCTGACTGTTTCAGGGTTAATGCTGCCCAGCAGAACACCCCTTCCCACCACCACCACCGCGCCACCCCCCCCACCCCCGTTCTTTTCTAGTCTTATTAAGCTGCTCATCGAAACCTTTCTCTCTGACCCATACCCTTCCCCTCAGTTACCACTCACCTCCTGCATTGGAGGTGATCACATAAGATCCACACTGTACAAACCAAAGTGTCAAACATTTTCCAGCATTCATGATTACTTTAACCAGTAAGGGAAGTTGTCAATATGTTGTAGACATTACACAGAGTAAATACACACAGAGATAGAAAGCAGATAGGTCTTTCACACACACACACGCGCACACACACACGCACACACACACACCCACCCACACACACACCCACCCACACACACGCACACACACACACCCACACACACACACAGCCACACACACACACACACCCACACACACCCACACACACACACCCACACACACACACACCCACACACCGACACACCCACACACACACACACATCTACACACACACACACACGCACACACACCCACACACACACACACACACCCACCCACACACACACACACCCACACCCCCCCCCCAC
>NC_063373.1:1234974-1239055 GCF_021869965.1 Rhincodon typus | reverse complement strand
AATAATGAGTACCTACTGGGTTTCACTGTCAATTTTGTCCCCCCTCCAAAGATAAGTTCAGTTGCAAGTGCACCATAGACACAGCATCCCATCTCTTGGCAAAAACCCCACCCTCTGGATTGACGTAGGCCGTTCTGAAACTAGATTGCAGGCAGAAACAGAGAGAATCCACTCTCCAATGCTGTGAGGCAAACATGGTGAGCAGAGACCGTTTTATAAAGGACCCTCACTCTCTCACAGGGCACTACTCACTGGGTCAGTCCCACTGCCAAAAAACCAGCTTCCTGCTGCCATCGTTCACACGGCCCCACACTACCTGACAAAAACCCTTGCAGTTAATCATTCTTTATCGCTGTGGTGCAGAGTAAGAAAGCCAGAACCCATCGGACCACAGAATGTACCGTGCAGACATTTTTCTGGTATCTATTTGGACATCCTGTCCTGACAGCCTGCTGAAGTATTCCCCCTGTCAACTTGTTTCTCCTGCCTGTCTAATCACTCTGTCAGTCTATTTGACCTGTCCATCCCTCCATCCTGTCCATGTCTCTGCCCTTTCCATCTATCTATCCTGTCCATCTATCTGTCTTGTCCATCTACCAATTTGTCCATCTATTAAATTGTCTATCTCTCTACCCTGTCCATCCCTCCATCCTTCCATCCTGTCCATCTCTTTGCCCTGTCCATCTCTCTGCCCTGTCCATCTATCTATCCTGGCAATCTACCAAATTGTCCATCTATTCATTTGTCCATCTCTCTTTCCTGTCCATCCCTCCATTCTGTCTATCTCTCTGCCCTGTTCATCCCTCCATTCCATCCATCTCTCAGCCCTGTCCATCTATCTATCCTGTCCATCTATCAAACTGTCCATCTCTCCATCTTGCCCGTCTATCTATTGTCTGTCTATATGTCTTGACTATCCATTCTGTCAATCTACTGAACCAGCCTGTCCATCCAGCCTGTCCTTAATCTATCCATTTTATCCTCTCTCCTTCTCTCTCTCCCCAGTCTTTAAACCATCTTAAAACCTGCGTACTCCACCCGCATCTCAGTCACCGCCGCTACCCACCCCACCCCACCTTCAAATCTCTTTAACGTGTCAAATTTTGCCCCTGTGAAATGGCCTGTGTTGCTCTGCCACATGCGGGCCGCTACATCAATCCAGTTGTTCTACCTCTCTGTGGTGCCATGGTTTGGCCTTTCCTGCCCCAGAGGGAACTGGCCCCCACACCCAACACACACAGCCGTGGCCTGGATAATCACGTCGAACGTCAGGAAGGAAGGTCCCCGACGGCTAAACAAATGCAGGAACCAATCAGGGAAACCATCAGGAAATGGGCAACATGAAGCGGAAACGAACAGACCCGTCTCCCTGGCATTGAATGGCACCTACTTGGTTCCACCGTTAACTGGGTCCCTCGGCCAAAGATCAACCTTCTGTCTCCGCTGTCATACCCACAGTGCTAAGTCCCTCAGCAAAATCCCTGTCCCCTCCTGATCAACCCTCAGAGCACATTCCAGCCCTTGTCTGTCAGATATACAGAGGTTCCTTCCAATAAGACCATCAGAAATAGGAACGGGATGAGGCCGTACGGTCCATCCCCCCCGAGCCTATCATGCCCTTCAATAGCTGATCTGACCCTCGTCCTGTTCCCTGACCTACATTTCACCCTTGATTGTCCCCCTCACCACCCTCGCTGTAATCCCGAAGGGTCAGGCAATACTCCCTCTCTTTGTAAAGGAGCCTCTACCCAAACTCTCGCGGGTGCCTTCAGTTCCCAGGAACTGCCCTGAGCATTAGCTGAGTAAATTCCAAACCCGGGTGAGATTTGAACCCTCTTTAATCCTTAATACACTCACCATGATCGATCTGAGGGCAGTACCCTTAACCCAGCACCTACAATCTGACCGCTGTAAATTAGGTCCCAGATTATGCAGGTATTATCGGTAGAATTAAGACAGAAGTTGTTGGAAATATTATTTGTAACAGTCCCTTGTTAAAAGGACACTTACTGGGCTCCACTATGAGTCGGGTCCCACTTCCAAACACAGGGGGAGTGTTTCCAGTAGTCACACAGTGTTGCAGTGTGCTGCAATAACCTTCTTGGGGAGGGGGACAAGGTTAGCTATTCGCCTCTGACCGTCTTCGCAAGGCAATCAGATTAATTTTCAGTTCAATTTGTGCCATGCTCCCCTCTGCTAAGTCGCACCCAGTGTGCACACATGCATACACACGTGCGCACAGACAAACACATGCACACAGACACACACACACACATACACACACACGCATGCACAAATATACACACACACACACACACACAGACTCACACAGACACACACACACACACAGACAATGCATAGACACACAGACACACACACACATTCACACAGACAGACTCACACAAACACACAGACACACACACACACATTTACACACACACACACACAGACACACACATACATGCTCACACAGACACACACACACTCACACACACACACACATACACAGACAATGCATAGACACACAGACACACACACACATTCACACACACAGACTCATACAAACACACAGACATGCTCACACACACATACACGCATTCACACACACACACACTGCATCCCCCTGACCTCCCCACACACAGAGAGACACACTCTCAGAGACACAGACACGCACTCACATACTCAGAAACTCACACACTCTCTCTCTCTCACACACACACACACAGACACAGACACATAGACACACACATAGAAAGGCACACACACATCGACACACACACATATCACACACACACACACACACACACACACACACACTCACACACACACACACACACACACACACACACAGAGTCTGAATCCCTTTGTGGTGAAACATTCCTGCTCTCCAGACTTCCTGTCACCTGCAGGCACTCAGAGAGAGAGGGAGAGACTTCCCACTTTTCTATGAAGTTCCAAGGATGTCAACAAAGTGGAAACAGTTAATATCTCTCTCTCTCTCTACCCTGCCCCTCCCCAACAAATACAGAATTGCTCACGTATTGTAGAATATTACCAGATCATTTCCCACCTCCTCCATCACCCTCCCAGTCCCCAGACCCTCTCCTCAGTCTCTGCTGGTCTTTGAATTTCATACAAAAGCCTGATTTTCGGGCAGTTCTCTTCCTCTCCACAGTGTGAAATCTCCAGCCCCCGTTCCCCCGCCCATCGGCTCTTAAATGCCCCTGTGCCATGGTATCAAATACCCTTCGTGCGGGAATCCTCACTCATCTCTGGAAGGGGTCATAAAGGGGTAAAAACATTTTTCCTATTGCTGGTATCGGATGCAGCAGAGTGATCTGTCTCTTTCGCCGATATCTACCCCTACCCCCAGCGCCTTTTCTCTGCACAATCTAAACCCTCCGTAACCTCCACCATCCCGTTTGGCCAATCCAACCCCCCCAACATTTTGCAAGGAGCGAGTTCAGTTCCGTTTATCGTAATCGCTTTTCCGAGTGATAAATGTTGAAACAATAAAACACTTTGAACCGTACTGTCAGAGGAATGAAAATTATGCTCAACCGTCACTTACTGGGTAGAACAGTTAGCCTAGTTCCAGATCCGAACATTAGCTTGTCGTAATCATCCACACAGCCTGATGCATCCTGACAAAAACCCTCGCTGTTACTCATTTCCCACTGTCCCTTTTGGAAAGGCGTTTCTGAGGAAGCAAGAACTCCCTGCAGAGATTTCCAGCCATTTGTTTTCACAGTTCTTTCTGTCTATCTTACCCACCAGTCTGCCTGTTCTGGTGTAATGTCAGTCAGGCTACTCTTTTTGGTTCTGGCCTATCTCATCATCCATTTTGGCAACTTTTCTTGTCACTCAGTATTACCGGTCAGTCTGAAATGTTGATTTATTTGACCCATCAGTCTCCCTGACCAGTCTATTTTACCTGTCAGTCTCCCTGACCAGTCTATTTTACCTGTCGGTCTCTCTGACCAGTCTATTTTACCTATCGGTCTCCCTGACCAGTTTATTTTACCTGTCGGTCTCTCTGACCAGTCTATTTTACCTGTCGGTCTCCCTGACCAGTCTATTT
>NC_063373.1:1226378-1234964 GCF_021869965.1 Rhincodon typus | reverse complement strand
CTCTGACCAGTCTATTTTACCTGTCGGTCTCCCTGACCAGTCTATTTTACCTGTCAGTCTTTCTGACCAGTCTATTTTACCTGTCAGTCTCCCTGACCAGTCTATTTTACCTGTCAGTCTCTCTGACCAGTCTATTTTGCCTGTCAGTCTCCCTGATCAGTCTATTTTACCTGTCAATCTCTCTGACCAATCAGTCTGCCTGTCAGTATCTCTTGAGCTGTCAGTCTATCATCTTGACTTCTGAAAAATGTAACACTTACTGGGCTCCACTATTAGCCTGGTTCCATTTCCAAAGACAGGTGGGCTGTTTGCATAGTTCACACAGTGCTATACCATCCAACAATAACCTTCTCAGGTTGTTTTTTTGCCTGTCTTACCAAAGCCATTGAAAGTAACAGGCACCCTCTTTATCTCAGACAATTTCCATCGATTTCTGAATGAATCTGGCTGTTTACACCATCGACCCATTTCCCTCAACCCATGTGTCTCTCATCTGTGGAACTAAGCTACAGGCTTATCTGTTGTACACTCACTGAGGCATATACAACACACACACACACACAGATACGCGCACAGACAGATACATACACAGACACATACACACACAGACAATGCTTAGACACACAGACACACACACACACACACAGACACAGACACACACACACAGACAATGCATAGACACACAGACACACACACACAGACACACACACAGACACAGACACACACACGGACACACACAGACAATGCATAGACACACAGACACACAGACAATGCATAGACACACAGACACACACACATTCACACACACAGACACACGCACACACACAAACAGACACATATACACAGACACAGACACACACACACACACAAACAGGCACATATGCACAGACACACACCTACACACACACACACACTCACACACACACAGATCCTACCAAGGACATATTCAACCACAAATACACACAGTTGATATTTATTGAGGAATACCTACTTGGCTCCACAGTTAGCCTTGTCCCACTTCCAAACAGAAACTTGCCGGTGGTGCCCCCAAGATTCACACAGTGTTCACCCGTTTAGCAAAAACCTCCCCTCCCCCGGCGTCCCCAACAGCCAGGGCTGAGAACTAGCTTCGCTGGCCTGGAGTCACTAATCCTAATGGAGAGCTGTTCCCTCCCTGTCGCCAGGCCTCAGAGCGGGCCCCGTGATAAACACCTCACCCACTTGGGGAGCGGGGCAGCTCGGGTCCCTGAACCCAACAATGAGCCCTTCACACCCCCACAACCTCCCATCTCCAGCCGTGTTTACCCACCGTCCCCTTCAATGGTGCCCACTTATCCAACCCTCAGCAGGGTGCAGCGCTTACTGTCTCTGTTAAAGTGCTCGGTGGCTGTCCCACACTGACTGCCCATGGCTGAGCCTACAGTGATGAGAGGGTGATTTTTACTTAACCCAGTCTCCAGGCTAACTTCTCCCCCCCACCCAGCTCCGCTCACATTTCCCACCCACCCCAACTGCAGCGAGCTGGAGGTAAAGCTGGGATTCACTCACGAGGTAGTACAGTCAGCTTGGTCCCAGCTCCAAAGCTGAGCTCGTTCAGAGTGTTCACACAGTGTCTCAGGCCAGTGCGTAAACTCCCCTCCCTGATACTCTGGCTCTCTCTCTGTGACTGCCTCATGTCCCAGCTCCTGCACTGTCCCGTCTCTCACTGTAACCTGTGTCTGCACTCACACTGTCCCTGTCACACGTACACCTTTGCCTGTCCGTTCCCTTCTCTCCAGCTTTCTCCCGATCTGTGGGAATATGTGAAAGGCACATCTGTTCTGCACTCACGCACACTTACACACATAGGCACGCACAGACAGACATACACACTCACACGCTCATACTCATACTCACACACACACATACACACACATACTCTCACATACACTCACGCACAGTCACTCTCTCTCACTCACATACACACATGCTGACACTCACACACTCACTCATACACGCACACACATACTCTCACACAAACACACGCTCACACACACACTCATACTCACACTCACACACACACTCACACACACACTCCACATTCTCACACACAGACACTCTCATAAATACACTTGCACACACACTCACAGACACACGCATACTCGCACTCACACACCCACACTTGAACTCACACAGACTCACACTCGCACTGACACGCACACACTCGCACTCAAACACACACTTGCACTCACGCAGACGCATACACATTCACACTTACACACACACACACACACTCCACACTCTCTCACACACCGATCTTCTCATAAATACACTTGCACACACACTCACAGACGCACACTCTCACTCACACAGATACATACATACACATAATAGCACACAGTCCAACTGAGGCATAGACATGCAAACGCACACAGGCTTGCAAAAAACATGCAGGTTACAAAGACACACAGGCATATGTACATCACATGGACAAACAAACACAGTCAATCTCACACACTAGGATACACACATAAATACAAACATACAGACACAAACAGACATACAAAGATATGCAATCTAACTGAGTACTTAGGTACAATTTTTTGTATATTGTAACTCCTTGCAAGAACATAGCCAACCGTAAATAGGTAGTCGATAGTTATTGAGGAATACTTACTTGGCTTCACAGTTAGTTTTGTCCCACTCCCAAAGAGAAGCTTGGTGCTATCCCCAAAGCAAAAACTCCCCACTGACCCCCTCAACGATATGCCCTGACAGTTAGGTTAATGTTACCTCTGGGCCTCAAAGTTGTCAGGGGAAAATGGACCCAGACAGAGGTCACCCTGAGAATAAACTTTTAGTTAACTGGAGACATACAATTCAGAACATGATGCAGAACCCACTCACCCAATCCCTCAGATATTACATTCACCTTCACCTACTAAGGTTGTAAAGTGAGGGATTGTTTGAATGTTACAGGGAAATTCCCTGATGGACAGCACAAAGGTAATTGGTTTTTCAGGAATACCTGCTTGGTTCCACGGTTAACTGTGTGCCCTTTCCAAAGGTAAGCTTGCTCTGACTGCCAAAGGTCCCACAACACTCGGACCGTGAACATAAACTCCTCCAGCACATCATCGAATGATAATTACATTGTACTGCCTGCCGTCCCTAAATCCCATTATCCTGCAACTCCCTGAGGAAGAAAAAGATTGATGTAATTATTCACCACACTCCTTTTTAATGATGGGGCCTGCCCAGTGCCCTGGAATAACCGTAGTTTACCCTGAAGAGATTCAGGGAGGTAGCGATATCAGAATATTACTAACTTCCAGCCCTTCCCTCGGACAGACGAACATGTAAAGTAAGGACATATCTGGGGTTATTAGTGAATACCTACTTGGCTCTACAGTCACCTTGGTCCCACTTCCAAATATAAGCTTGTAGCTGCCTCCAGTATTCACACAGTGTTTTGCCCTTTAGCAAAAACCTCCTTCCCCACCCGCTGATCCCCATCCTGCCCTGACTGGCAATTAGACTTTGTGTCTCTGAGTTACACAGCCATCAAGCTCTCTGTGCAGGGAACACGGTTCCAATTAATGTGAGAATTATTAGGTGTGGATTTTCAATAGGACCTGTTGGTGACCCAAAACATGCGCCATTTTTCCTTAGAAACTGTGGGTTGGCAATTTCTACAGGAACCCCATCAGAGGATTTCCCCAGTCACCCGCATTGTGTCTCTCAGTGTCTCCTGGATTATTCTCTGGGATTTATGTATCCGATGTATTTGAGAGTTGGGGAATCCAACTGTCAACTCACACAGATAGGCATACAGATAGACACATGCAAACACACACGCATGCACACACACACGCATGCACACACGCGCGCGTGCACACACACACACACACACACACACAGAGGCAGGCACACACACATACACACACACACAAACACAGGCATACACACATACCCACACACACCCATATACGTGCACATATTTAAACACAGAATCAAACACAAACATAGATGTGTAAACACACACAGGCGTACAAAGGCAAACAGACACATCCTTGCACACAAAAACACACACAGGCATATACACACCACACAGATATACAGACACATGCACAGACATACAAACACACATCTAACTGTGCACTTAGATCAGTTATTTTTCTCTCAACCGTAGCTCCGACCAAGAACATATCCAACCATAAATACACAGTCGATGTTTATCGAGGAATACTTACTTGGCTCCACAGTTAACCTTGTCCCACTTCCAAACAGAAGCTTAGTGTAACCCCCCCCCGCCAGTATTCACACAGTGTTTAACCCTTTAGCAAAAACCTCCCAATGGCCTCTCATTAACTGGAGTTGAAATCAGCTCAATACCACCTCTGTACCTAAAAGTTACAGTTTAATTCCAATCACATTAACCTGCTCCCAGCTTATGCGGGATATCATTGCGACTGTCAGTATGATCAGTATATATGCACCTCCATGTAGCTGGGTCCTTTCCCTGAAACATACTGACTCCTTCCTGGGAATAACAATGAGCCTGGTGCTTCCTCCAAAACACCACATTCCCATGTCTTTGAGAGTTCAGACAGCGAGCACCCCCTCCCCCCACCCCCCTCGCTTTACAGGAACTCAGGGTCCTTGTGAACCACTGCTAACACCATCACTTTATCCTCACTGCTTTCCCAATCACTCAGAAATAGGTAAGGAATTTAACAGCTGCATTTGCTGTGTCACTCATGAAAATACTTTAAGGTCTCTCCATTACAGTTGTGATGTTCCTCATTGTACACACAGCACATACTGAGTTACACTTTCCAAATTAAGGACACTGTTCGGGATGGACAATAAAAACTGGTCCATCTAGTGACGTCCACATCTCATGAACAATTATAGACTACAGGGTTTGAAAAGTAGGCAAGAGATAATGGACCCAGACAGTGGTACAGCCTCGATATTAACTTTTAGTTAACTGGAGACAGACAATTCAGAACATGATGCAGAACCCACTCACCCAATCCCTCAGATATTACATTCACCTTCACCTACTAAGGTTGTAAAGTGAGGGATTGTTTGAATGTTACAGGGAAATTCCCTGATGGACAGCACAAAGGTAATTGGTTTTTCAGGAATACCTACATGGTTCCACGGTTAACTGTGTGCCCTTTCCAAAGGTAAGCTTGCTCGGACTGCCAAAGGTCCCACAACACTCGGACCGTGAACATAAACTCCTCCAGCACATCATCGAATGATAATTACATTGTACTGCCTGCTGTCCCTAAATCCCATTATCCTGCAACTCCCTGAGGAAGAAAAAGTTTGATGTAATTATTCACTACACTCCTTTTTAATGATGGGGCCTGCCCAGTGCCCTGGAATAACCGTAGTTTACCCTGAAGAGATTCAGGGAGGTAGCGATATCAGAATATTACTAACTCCCAGCCCTTCCCTCGGACAGACGAACATGTAAAGTAAGGACATATCTGGGGTTATTAGTGAATACCTACTTGGCTCCACAGTCACCTTGGTCCCACTTCCAAATATAAGCTTGTCGTTGCCTCCAGTATTCACACAGTGTTTTGCCCTTTAGCAAAAACCTCCTTCCCTTCCCCACCCCTTAATCCCCATCCTGCCCTGACTGGCAATTAGACTTTGTGTCTCTGAGTTATACAACCATCGAGCTCTCTGTGCAAGGAACACGGTTCCAATTAATGTGAGAATTATTAGGTGCGGATTTTCAATAGGACTTGTTGGTGACCCAAAACATTTTTCCTTAGAAACTGTGGGTTGGCAATTTCTACAGGAACCCCATCAGAGGATTTCCCCAGTCACCCGCATTGCGTCTCTCAGTGCCTCCTGCATTATTCTCTGGGATTTATGTATCCGGTGTATTTGAGAGTTGGGGAGTCCAACTGTCAACTCACACAGACAGACAGAGAGACAGACAGACAGACACACACGTGCACACACACACACACACACACACACACACACAGCATCCCCCGACCACTCACACACACACACACATACACACACACATACAAACACACAGTGCATCCCCCGACCGCTCACACACGCACTCACACACACACACACGCACACACACACACACACACACTGCACCCCCCCAACCCCCCACACACGCACTCTCTCTCTCTCTCACACACACACACACAGACACACACACACATGGACACACGCACATACAAACACACACACACCATACACATACACACACACATACAAACACACACACACACACTCTCACACACACACACGCACAGTATCCTCTGCCCCCTCACACACGCACTCACACACACAGACACACACAGAGACACACAGACACACACAGACACACACACACACACACACACACACACACACACACACACTCACTCACACACACATTCTCCCTCTCTCTCTATCCATTCATCGGGTGATGAAATAATCCCAAGCCCTTCCCCAGGCCACATCTAACACACCTTGCAAACGCACAGTGTGTGGTTATTACTGAATACATACTTGGTTCCACTGTCAGCTTGGTCCCACTTCCAAGTATAACCCTGTAGTTGTTTCCAGTATTCACATAGTGCTGACCCCTTCAGCAAAAACCTTCCTTCCTATAGAGCAGCTTCAATATCATTCTGCTCTGATTTGTGATTAACTTTGTCTGCACTGTTCCTCCCATGTTGATAGTAAAACCATATTTATAACTTAGCTCAAATAATCAATAAAAATTAGGAGCTATCTTTTTATTGTGAGCTGTTTTTCACATGAGACTAATGTTGAAAAATTGACAGTAGGGTGACTGTTTCCACAGCAGCCCCATGAGAAGTTTTCCCCAGTCCCCTTCCATGTATCTCCCAGCGCCTTCTGGATTACTCACTGGAATTTACATATCTGGGGTGTATTTGGGAGTCAAGGAGTCTGATAGCTCACTGCCACACAGACATACAGGTACAGGCACACAGACACAGGCAGGCACACACACACACAGACACAGACACAGACAGACAGGCAGATATACACACACACACAAACAGGCACACAGAGAGACAGACAGACAGACAGACACACTCTCACACGGACACACACACACACACACACATTTACTCCCAGTCCTTGCCAAGGACAGAGGATTTTGCAAAGTGAGGATCTACCTGCAATTAGTAATGAATACCCACCTGGCTCCACGGTTAGCCTTGTCCCACTTCCAAATGTAAGCCTGTAGCCACCAGTATTCACACAGTGGTCACCCCTTCAGCAAAAACTCCCCTCAGAGCAGCTCTAACAGAATCTGCACTGACTGACAATGAGATTGGAGTGTGCTGTGTCCTGAACTTTACAATGATCATGCTTTCTGTACAGCCTTCTCTCTCCTCCCTGAGAACTACGCAAAGGCTGTTTTGGCAGGAATGCTTCAGGATTCTCAGCCAGATTTTCCCAGTGGCTGTCAAAAGCGTCGGAGTTTCCGGGCGATGTTTTTAAGACAATGTTGATCGGGCAACGGGTAACTTTGTTGGCAGAAACGACTTTGTAAGCACAAAACAGACACCTTGTGACTGTGCCAATTAACCTGGATGTGGATCAACTGTAAAGTAATTTCCTTTCGCATTATTTTTGAACTGAGGACACAATCAAACAAAGTGGAATCTCTTTGAGGCTGTGAGCTCCATGTTCTGACCACTCTCTGGGTGAAAGGATTCAATTGGATCAGGGCTAATCCTGCATCCCTCATGTCCACTTCCCTGCATTTTCCCCCGTAACCCTCCCTTCCCTGGCTGATCGAGGTTCTGTATCTCTCAGCCTTAGACATACACAGGGACTCTGCCTCCACAGCTCTCTGTGGCAAGGATTTGCAAAGATGCACAGCCCTCTGAGAAAAGAAATGCCTCCTCGTCTCAGCTTGAAATTGGCCTGTTTTTATTCTGACACTGTGATCCTCTGGTCCTAGTCTGTCCCATGAGGGGAAACATCCTCTCAGCATTTACCTGGTCAACCCAGGTATATTTCAATGAGATCGTCTCTCGTTTTCCCAAACTCCAGTTAGAAGAGTTCCCAACCTGCTTACCTGCCTTTCCTCAGAAGAAAATCCTACAGCACCTAGTGAGCCTCGTACCAATGAATTAGAATGACTTAGAATTAGAATCAGAATTAGATTTAGATTTATATTTAGATTTAGAATTAGAATTAGATTTAGAATTAGACATGACTTGCTGGGAAGCACTGTCAGTCTGGTCCCAGATCCAAACACTAGCTTATTTCTGGTACTCACACAGCAGTACATGTCTGTACACAAACCCCTTAAAGCTGACAAAATAGCACAGAGTCTCTCGATCGAGTCAACTCAGTTTTGGGTTGGAGCACTGTCAGTAATTTAATTGAAACCATTCAGAAGAATTGTCTATCCTCCAGCTCATTCTAGGTTCAGTCAGTCTCATATGTTAGTGATAAGCCTTTGGAGAATATGGATGCCTATCAAATATTCAACCTTAGGTTCACTTCCCTGACAGTGACAAACACACACACACACACACAAACACACACACACACACACACACACACACACACACACACACAAACACA
>NC_063373.1:1182641-1225878 GCF_021869965.1 Rhincodon typus | reverse complement strand
TGGAGTAAACGTTTTTTTTTATTAATAGATAGACAAGCACGGAGGTGTGAAAATATTGGTTTTTTTATAAATTCAAAATAGTTTCAGACGAAATGGGGTGCGTGAATATCTACTAGGGGAACCAAATGCTTTGAAAAGCCAGTTTCCCATTTGGGAAATGCAATGCGTTTCCAGGGAGCCGGACGCATGCACCCTTATCTCCTTTCATCATTCCTCCTGTGGGTTCTGATTCCACGTTACAGTGCTCCTGGCTGGAGAACGGATCACACAGTCTCTTCTGGCACTGGTGACTGTTGAAGGCTCCTCAGTAACACTGAACTGCAGCACCATCACCTTGCTCAGCTTCGTGAAGTGGTACCCGTGGGGTAACAGGCAGGAGCCCCAGCTTCTGGTCACGGCCTCGGGCAGCGTGGTCGGAACAGGCAGGATTCAGGCTGCTCTTCACCGGGAACAGAATTATAGCATTTTGACCATCAGAGACACCGGGATGAACGCTGCTGCCATCTGCCTCTGCCATGTGATCATCACCATGATGCAACCAAATCAGCACCCAATACAGGAACGCCGAGGAGACAGAAACTATACTGACAGTTCACTATCTCAACCACAACAACCTTACAGAGGTGCAGCAATAACGGAGTGAAAATGAACTTTGTGGAGCTCCCACGTTCAATTTGGGAATATTGTATCAATGTTAATCGGTTAGGATTCAGAGTGTATCCATTTTGAAATCATTTCCACAGATGATATTATATGTCTGTAGATGACGTTAGCTTAGAAACCGGGTCTATTTGAGCCAGAGGGACACACGGTGCCAATTCACATCAGTAGCCCCTAAGAACCTCAAGTGTAACTCATCAGGGTTGATTCTATTCAGGATAATAAGAATAATCATGTCCTATTGACAGGAGTACAACACTGAAATAAACACCGGCTCTCCTCTTTATATTGCACAGCAAGCCAGAGCAGGAAATATAGCTGTTATACTTCCATCCACACACTGACCAAAAATCAAGGACCCGTGACCTCTTACACACTACATTAGTTAAACCAAGACAACGTTATTCGAGTCAATAACGAGAGCGACCTCTGTGAAAATGCAGGTGAAAAGAAGACTCAATAAATTGACATGAAAGATACCATCACGTAGTAGTTTTATTTTTTTTCCATTATGTTATCTCCCATCAAATTGAGGCTGAGTTGGCTGAGGAGAATCCAAAAGAAGCAGAAAATGAAGGGGAAACTCAGATTAAAGATAGAGAGACGCTTGCAGGCGGCGATAAAGACGGCAATGAGGTTCCACAGAGAAACTGAGAGTGGAGATCGATGAATGTGAGATGGTTGGTAGTGATACAAAAAAAAAACATCAAGAGGAGGAGTTTGATATAAAATACTGTGTGGTAGTAGTACTGATAAGTTTACAGTTACATTGAACCTTCGCTTGTTCAGACCCACACTATCACACAGATACACACACATACATATAAACAACAATCACACACACTCATACATGCACATAAACACACACATACAGAAACGAGAGCTGGTCCCCTGTTACGTTCTCAGCAGATAGAGTTCTATATGATCACCTCGATTATGAGAGGATTAATGCACCTTTTCCTCAATTCATTCAAATCAGCCTCTTCAGAAACCCCCATTCCAAAGTCGCACCCTCAGTAAACTGCTGTCGTGTCTCTGGATGCACCTGTCAGCTGTGAGAAAGTCAAACTTGGAAAAGGGCAGCTTTTTCCCAGTTTACTGCCTGCAAATCACACGACAGCAGATTGTTGAGGGTGTGGATTTGAACAGGAGGCTTCACATATGATTCTGTCTTGTGTCTATGGGAGCGCTCGGAGTCTGCAGTTTATTTTGTCAGCAGCTCCGGAAAACAATTTCGTGAAAGTTTGATCGGAGGTTAATTTGGTTTCCTCTCGGTGTGAGTTTGAGCTCCTGATAGCACACTACAGCAGCCCAGGATTCACGTAAACCCCAGCGGACGCAGAGCCCATCTGCGGTTCAAGGAAGTTTTTGTACTGGGGTGAGACAGTTTCTCATCACCGTGTAGTCACTGAAACCGCAGTAATACATGGCAGTGTCAGTCAGCCGTAGCCCAGCGATAGCCAAACTCGTCAATTTTTTCGAGGTCTCAAGTTGCATAGAGAAACGATCTTGCACAAAACTTGCTTTACCATCATCACCATCAGTATCTTGCCACAGAATAAACTCAGGCGGTGTGTCTGGGTGCTGACGGTACCAGTATAATGTATAACTGCTCGATGTAGTATCATAGGTGCAGTTTAGAGCCACAGCCTTTCCTGCTTTCTGAACATATGAGGAAGGTGACTGAGTGACAGAATCTCCATGACTCATGTCTGAAAGGGAAAACAGACATAAATTGTCAAGTGTCAGGCTGTGGTCAGTTCATGCTATGATCGAATGAACAAATGTTAAATGCATTTGCTTCAAGTTTACCTGTTAGAATTGCTCCCCACACAACCCAGATGCTAAGTAGCCGCATTGCTGCTGTCCTCTGTGCAGCCGGATATTTGAAGGCACCCATTCTATAAACCCGCTGTCAGTAAAATGCTGACGTGTCTCTGAAGGTTTCCACTTCACTGGCTTGTGGGTGGGAGGAAGAGAGCAGACTCGCAGTGAATTGACACATCCGAGAAGAGTTACAGTCACTGCACTTAAAATGCATCAGTGAGAATTCTGATTGACTGACCTCCATCCATGATAAGCAGTTCCCCAGAATCATTGTACACTTGACTCTGAATACCCTTTTTTTTTAACTGCCCACTTCCCCAGTTGATGCCAATTTTTCTTCTTAATCAGTTCGCAAGTCACCAAAATTGCTGACGCTCCTCGCCGAGATTTCCCCCCGCCCATACTCCTCGCAGCCCCACAAACTGTTCCCTTTCTGAATACAGCCCCTCAAGCCCCACCTTCTCCATCATTGGAAGCAACCTCAGTCGTAACCAGCATTATCTCCATTATCACTTTTACCAAACTCTGCATTCTGCTCCTCTATTGCTGTTTCTCTGTCCTCAGGCTCAAGATTACCACTGTCTCCCTATGTTACTCCCTCTCAGCGTTCTTCACGGATCTCGCTCTCATCTTCCTCCTTCCTCTCTGTAGGTGCTTTCTGACTCACTGAACACAGAGGCCTCACACGGCAGAACCCACTGCACATCTGCATAATTTTTCAGTCGTGATCCTCAGGTCATGGGGATACAATGGCCTAGTGGTATTAACACTGGACTGTTAATCCCGAGACCCAGACGATGTTCTGAAGACACGGGTTCGAGTCTCGCAATAAATATTTGGAATTAAGAGTCTGATGACCGTGAACCCATCGTCAGTTGTTGGGGAAAAACCCACCCGGTTTACTAGTGCCCTTTAGGGAAGGAAACTGCAATCCTTACTTGGTGACTCCAGACCCACAGCAATGGGGTTGACTCTTAACCACCCTCTGGGCAATAAATGCTGGTCTAGCCAGCGAGGTCCTCATCCCATGAATGAAAGGAAAAAAATCTTCAGTTCGACCACACTGTGTGTGGATATGGATGTTTCTGTGTGTGGGGGTGTCTCTGAGCGTGCTTGCTCTTCTCTCTGTGCAATGGAAGATATTTTTCAGGGCATCCAAAGCCTCTCTGCGTTGCTTTTGCCGAAGTGATACAATGCCACCCTCTGCTGACTGTCTGAAGTTACTGTAACCGCAATGTGAAAATGGCCAGGGTATCAGTCAGGGACAGAACAGTAGCGTCAACATACATATATAGACAAACAGAATCAGTGTGGGTATTAGAGAGGTGGCCATAGAAAAGATTACAGAGGGGTAAATGTGGGGATTACAAAGAGGGTGCGATGTGGGCAGCGTGAGGATTACAGACGTAAGTTCTAATCAAGTTCTCTCAGAATCATATGTTTCAATTCAATCACGTGAGAATTTTGCAATCTCAAGAGGTTACAAGTCCAACCTATACAGTCTTTCCATGTCTATCTCAGTCTTGAACATACGTAGCACACAAGCTGTTATAAACAATTCCACACATTCTTTTCCCTCTAAAGAAGAAGTGTCCCTTCAACTCAGTTCTGGCAAGATGGCGGCAGAGTAGGATGCTCCTGCCAGAGTTCCTCTGCTCAGCCTGTTCTTTTTCTTTGTTTTCCTATTTATTGTCCTCTTTCTTTTTCTCCTTCTCTCCGGTCAGCTTCGGTAGTGAATGCTGATAGAGCAGCAGGCGCCAGCAGCAAGTCCCTGGAGCAGCATGGCCCGGAAAAGCACATGGGCTGTGATCCCGGGAGCAGCACGTGGGCTGTGAGCCCTGGAGCAGTGTGTAGGCTGTGAACCTGAGAGCAGTGCGTGGGCTGTGATCCCGGGAGCAGCACGTGGGCTGTGAGCCTGGAGCAGTGTGTAGGCTGTGAACCTGAGAGCAGTGCGTGGGCTCTGAGCCCCGGAGCAGCACGTGGGCTGTGAGCCTTGGAGCAATGCGTGGGCTGCAAGCCCGGGGCCAGCACGTGGGTTGTGAGCCTGGGAGCAACGCGTGGGCTGCGAGTGCAGGAGCAGCGTGTGCGCTGTGAGCCAGGGAGCAGCAGGTGGGCTGTGAGCCCTGGAGCAGTGCGTGGGCTTGGAGCCTGAGAGCAGTGTGTGGGCTGCGAGCCCGGGAGCAGCACGTGGGCTGTAAGCCCTGGAGCAGTGCGTGGGCTCGGAGCCCGGGAGCAGTGTGTGGGCTGCGAGCCCGGGAGCAGCACGTGGGCTGTGAGCTCTGCAGCAGTGCGTGGGCTGTGAGCCCCGGAGCAGCACGTGGGTTGTGAGCCTGGGAGTAACGCGTGGGCTGCGATTGCGGGAGCAGCAGGTGGGCTGTGAACCCGGGAGCAGCACGGGAGTTGTGAGCCTGGGAACAGTGTGTGGGCTGTAAGCCCTGAAGCAGTGCGTAGGCTGCAAGACCGGGAGCAGTGCAGAGAAGCAACCAAGGATCATCGCGAAGGCAGCGAGTCCTGGGCAAACACCAGCCTGGGGGAGGCAGTCCTGGCACTTACCCTGGAGCAGCTGAGTGCCGGTGTAGAGCAGTATGAGACTTGGAGCACAGCAGGGATGGCTGTTGGACTGGCCAATCAGACCACGTGTGGAGGCCCTACTGTAAGATGTTACACTGCATTGTCTATTTCAAATTTCCTTCCTTGCTGTAATGTCAACCCTTTAATGACTTTCTATTTTCAACTTACTTTTCAACTCCGTAGGTTACACAACTACTTCTATTCTTCTGCTGTGCCCAAGAATTGTATCTGGGTACTTGTAACTAAGATGTCGCTGTAAGAAGGCAGACATTGTGAAAGCTTTTCACTGTACTCCTAAAATGAAATACACGTGACAATAAAAGATATTCTATTGTATTGTATGTTAAATGTGTGAATCCTTATTCTGATATTATGCCTTCTGCTCCTAGACTCCCCCACGGGATAAAATAACATTTCTGCGTCCACTTCGTCAATTTTTCATTACACACATCCAGATCATGTGGCACTTGAATGTGAGCCTCATGACACAAATAGGGGCGCTACCACAATGGTACAAAATCCCTCCACACAGCTCGCTCATTATCCGACGAATAATGCTGATGATCATAAAACACAAAGCATGTTTACTCGCATCATTTCTCTGCAGACCTCCAATCCTGGATTAACACAAACTAATTATGTTCTACTTTCGTGGGGTTCGAATCGGAATGGTTCCACGCTTTAGAGTCCAGGAGTGGAGCTGAATGTCTGGTCTGTTAATGGTCACTAACAAATCAAGAAATTGAGCAGGTTTTCCAGCATTACGAAGACGGCTGAAGTACAACCCGCCATTTTAAGAGAATCTAACTTTGAGTCCGTTATATGAGTCAGCCTCATTACATTGTGAGATCTGTCTATTGTGTGCAAACGTTCCGTGATCCAGAAACTAGCACTGAACAAACACTACCTCTTAACAAAACGTGGATTGTTGGAGATGAGGAGTGAACTGTTCAGAATGACAGGCGGGTGAATGCAGAGAAACAAAGGACAAAAGGAACATTAGAATATCTCCAGGGAATTTATGAACGTCAGCTGGACCTGCGAGTTGAGCGCAGTAAAGACTGCACACTGTCTCTGTTGGAGTTGATGTTGCTGTCAGTTTGAAAGGTTCTGGGCGCTACTGTCCTCCCTCTTTGAGTCCCAGAACAGTTTGACCTGCAGTAACGGACATCCACCAGCAGAGAGTACATTGCATCACGCTGAACGAAAGGGAGGGAAACAGAGAACGGGCTTGAGATTTCTTGATCAATTCATTTATCATCATCCCTGCAGTCAATTTATCTCACAAAACCACACACAGCTGCTTCTGAGTTGATATTATATCCGTGAGACAACACTTCAGGTGAACGTTTCTAATCTTTTTAACATGTTTGTCATCAGACACTGAGACATCCAGAACATTGGGTTGGCACGGTGGCTCAGTGGTTAGCCCTGCATCCTCATAGCTCTCGGGACCCGGGTGTACGCTCTCCCTGAGCGTCTTTGTGGGCTTCTGTCAAGCGGTCTGGTTTCCTCCCACAGTCCAAAGATGTTCAGGTTAGGTGGATTGGCCATGCTGAATCGCCAACAGGGTCGAGGGACGTGAAAGTCAGGTGAATTTTCGGTGGGAAATATAGGTTACAGGGGTGAGTCCGGCTGTGTTGCTCTATGCAGAGTCAGTATGGACTTGTTGGACCGAAGGGCCTGGTTTCATACTGTAAGGATTGTATGAATACGCATCAAAACACACATGCAAAACCTCCAAAACAAACATGGATAACAAAACTTTCTAACCTACACACACACACACACACACACACACACACACACACACACACACACACACACACACACACATATAGATTAGCAGTAACATCTGCATGCACAGATGGAAACGGTTGCCTTTAGTTTAGTGTGTTGGTGGAAGTATAATGACAGCACTTCCTGCCGTGGACTATAAAGAGGAAAGTCGCTGTTTATTTCGGTGTTGTACTCCTATCAATAGGACATGAAGATGGAGTTGTGATTAACGTTGATTATCCTCAGTGCAATATTTCCAGGAGAGTTACACTTTAGATTCTCGCCCCTAACCGTCATGTGATCTTTACGCATTTCCATTTTGAGACAGCAATATTACTAGGTGGTTAAAGATGCCCTTTATTATTGAGTGTTTGGAGGTAAGCGTTAAAAAAAAACTGGCAGCACCTTCCAAACCAACGACCATTTCCTTCTAGATGGACCAGGGCAGCTGATGCATGGGAATAGCATTAGCGTCAAGTTCCCCTCCAAATCACTCATCACCCTGACTTAGAAATATATCACAGTTCCTTCATTGGCACTGGGTCAAAATCGTGTACTCCACTCTCTAACTGCTCCCTGCGTCTCCCTCCACAACAAAGGTTACAGCAGTTTGAAAAAGCAGCTCACCACCACCTCTTCCATGGGCATTAGGGATGGGCAACAAACACCATATCAACTAGCGCCGCCCACATCTGCTCAGGGATCTAATCACCCGGTAGCCAACAGCATCGTTGGGGCATCAAGTCGAGACATTTTCTCAGACTGAGTGTTGAGAAGCAAAGACTCTGACATATGGTGGGATGATGTGAATGGTGTAAATGTCTTTCTTTTCACTGACATATTAAAAAGCCCAGCGGTGAGAAGACTTTATTAAAAAATTAATTTGAGGAGAAACCAGCTGTATGAATATATGCCAGAATGTGCCCATTGGAATGAACGGCCAGTTTCCCCATTGAAAAATGCGTTTCAGGGAGCTGAATGCTTGCACCCCTTCTATCCTTTCACCATTTCTCCCATGGGGTTTGATTCCATGTTACAGAGCTCCTGGCCAAAGAACGGATCAGACAGTCACTTCCCACACTGGTGGCTGTGGAAGGCTCCTCGGTGACAATGAACTGCAGCACCAGCAACTTGCTCAGTTTTGTGAACTGGTACCGGTGGCGTGAAGGTTGGGAGCTGCAGCTTCTGATCACTGCCAAAGGCAGCGTGGTCAAAGCAGGGAGGATTCAGGCCGCTCTTCACCGGGAACAGAAATACAGCACTTTGACCATCAGAGACACCGGGATGGAGGATGCTGCCGTCTACCTCTGCACGGTGATCATTACTGTGTTCCAACTCAGTAGGCGGCCACTACAAAAACCGTAGGGAGACAGGAGGTATACCGACAGCCTCACCACCTCAACCGCAACAACATTACAGAGTAGCGGTTACAAGTGAGTGAAAATGAGTTTTGTGGGACTCCCACATGCAATGTGGAAACTGGGACGATTCTGTGACTTTAAGAGGTTTTACCTTTGCCCTGTTTTCTTTAAAGAGAGAGCTTGAATAAGCGGTGTAGAACTGGCTAGTGAAGACCACTTGAGAAAAGAGCTTGGCAGACTTGAGGATTTTTTTTTAGCAGCCTGAATGGTGTGGCCAGATCTCACAGATCAGGATGTTTTCATAGAATCCCTACAGTGTGGAAACAGGCCATTCGGCCCAACAAGTCCACAGCAACCCTCACAGCATCCCACCCTGACCCATCCCGCATTACCCACCTAATCCACACATCCCTGAACACTACAGTCAATTTAGCATGGCCAATCCACCTAAGCCTGCGCATCTTTGGACTTTGGGAGGAAACCGGAGCACCCAGGGGAAACCCACACAGACACAGGGAGAACGTGCAAACCCCACACAGTTAGTCACCTGGGGGTGGAATCGAACCCAGGTCCCTGGTGCTGTGAGGCATTAGTGCTAACCACTGAGCCACATTTCTGGGTTTTGTTTTTTTTTTCCAGAACCATCAGAAGATGTTGGGGTCTCCACAGATTTAGAAGTTTCAGTAAATGTCTCCTGGCTGCTACTCTCTCCAAACTTTCTCTTGATTTTTTCCCCTATTGGGTTAGAGAACTTCATGCGACAATCTGTGTCTAAAATAGCCTTTTTTGCCTAGGAGTGTATTTATGGGATATTACTACATTGGAACAGCCAATTAGTAATAATTACTGCATCTATTATTCAGCAATGTTTTCTACTAAAATTAACTTATTCTAAATTCTTTCTTTGGTTGTATTTTAACGACAGTGTTTAAATAAATTGTGTTTTGCTCTATGTTAGTTAATTTGATCAGTTGAATAGCAGGTGGAACACAATATGTTACGTCTGCCTTTAAAATAAGAAAACGTTAGGGTCGAGGCTACCTTATACAAATATTTTGAGGGAGTGTTGTCTGGTCCATAACAGACTGCGGGCTCTTGTCAGGACCAACATTTCCAATTCCAGGTTTGAGTTTAGACTTACTGTGTTCAAAGGCAGCCAGTAGTAGGAGTTAATGTATTTTGTTAGGGTGTTGAATTCAGTTGCGTTAAACAGAGTGTGCCTTGTTTAATAGTGACTCTTGCAGTCATTAAGGGTTTTCTAGAGGTGGAAGAAGTGACTTGGGGAGTTTTACAGGAAGTGAATTAGGCGAATTTTTCTGAATTAGAGATGTAGTTGCCCCCTGTGTCTGCCAGAAAAGGCAAAATGAATGCAGCAGCCACGCAGCATTTAAAATTGCCCCCAGAATGCCATTGAACTCATTGGAAATGACTAAAATTCAATTCCAAGTCAAGCAGTTTGAATTAGAAACAAATAAAAAGAACGAACTTTCGTGGCATAACAAAAAGAAAGAGAAAGAGAAAAGGAAATTTAAAAAAGTTTGAATTATGACTAAAAGCAGAGGAAGAAGAAAAAGAGAGGAAGGCCCTAGTAGAAAAAAGAGAGAGAAGAAGAGAGGAAAGAGAGAGAGTTTGAACTTCAGAATTTAGCAATTAAAGAGGAAAGTCGACATGAAAGGGCGGAGGTAAAGGTAGAAAGTAGGCTTAGTGAGGGGGATAGTGAAGGTGAGCAAACCTATCGTAACCAAAGACCTGATGGGGATTTGTTTAAACATGCCCAAGCATTGCCTAAATTCGACGAGAAGGATGTAGAAGCCTTTTTGATTTCATTTATGAAATTGGTTAAACAAATTAAGTGGCTGGTGACCATGTGGCTATTGGTGATTCAAGCAAAATGGGTCGAGGTAGTGAGCTATCTGCATCACTATCAGAGGAAGTATCTGGGGAGTTTAATTAGGTGAAAAATGTCGCCGTAAGTGCATATGAGCTGGTACCAGAAGTCTTTAGACGCTTCAGCGATCTAAATGGGAACCCTGTTCAAATGAACATTGAGTTTCAAAGAATCAAGCAAAGTCATTTTGTTAGGTAGATAAGGGCATTGAAAATAGATCAAACATATGACACTCTTCGATGATTATTTTTGAGGAATTCAAAAGCTCACTTCCTGATGAATTGAGAACTCATGTGGAAGAGCGGAGAGTTAAAATTGCAAGATTAGCAGCTGAAATGGTCGCTGATTGTGAGTTGGTTCATGAATCAAAATGTGGCTTCTGACATCAATTTCACTCTGCGAGTGATAGAAATTAGGAAAAGGACAAATCCTCGGGTGGTAAGGGTAAAGTAAATCTCATTGAAAATAATGTAGATAGTTTACCACAGAGTGAAAAGGAAACCTATCAGGGGGTAAGGAGAAATCAGAAAAAAACTCAGATATTTTCACTGCAATAAAATAGGCCACATCAAGTCACAGTGTTGTTGATTCAGAAAAAAAAAACACTTGGAAGGTGGATGTAGGAAAACAGGATAAGCCAGTGAGTTTTGTTCAAGTGGTAAAAGAAAGCACAGTGGAAGCCAAAAAGCTGCACGGAATGTACAACCTGGTCAGGGGTTGGTTGGAAAGAAAGGGCCAGATCTCCTTAAACAATTTACTTGTGAGGGTAAAGTTTATTCACAAATGCCAAGCAGAGCAGGTAAAGAAATTACAATTTTAAGAGATACAGGAGATAAGGAAGTTGAAGTGCAATTATCGGGGACCACGTTTGATCAAATTATTAAGTAAAAAAACAAGGACAGGTGGGGGATAAAGTGAACATTTTTGGTTCAGAGAAAATAACTGAATTACAACAGAAAGATGAAAAATTAAAGCAATTGTCTGAAAAAGCATACACAGACGAAGAACCTGAGTGTATCCCAGAATGTTACTATCCTAAAAATGACCTGTTGATGAGGAAATGGAGACCATCGCATATTCAGGCAAATCAGAAGTGGACAGAAGTTCATCAAGTTGTATTAACGGTGAGTTAAAGAAAAGAAGTGTTGTGGGTAGAACGTGAATTACTAGGAGGTCATGTGAGAGTTAAGAAAACTCAAGCCAAAATACAAAGACGTTTTTATTGGCCTAGACTGCATAAGGATGTGATTGACTTTTGTAAGACATGTCAGACATGTCAGGTAATTGGAAAACCTCAGGCAATGATAAAACTAGTACCTTTAATACCCATTCCCACATTTGAGGAACCTTTTACAAGAGTCTTAATTGATTGCGTGTGGCCCCTACCTAAAACAAGAAGTGGGAATCTGCATTCGTTGACCATTATGGATGTGTCCACTGCATTCCCACAGGTCATTGCTTAGTGCAGTTTCACACATAAAAGGATTGCAGAAGAGTTAATCTCGATACGGACTACCTACAGATATACAAACAGATCTACATCAAAAATATTCAAGAAAGTTATGGATAGCTGAGGAACAAAACAATTCAAATCCAGAAATGCATGGATCATTAGAATTGTGGCATCAAACTTTGAAGACCATGTTGAGGTTTATAGTCAAGACTATCGAGAGGATTGGCATAAAGGAATTCCATTGGTACCTTTTTGCAATCAGGGATGCACCAAATGAATCTACCAAATTTAGTCTATTTGAATTAGTCTTTTAGCATGCAGTGAGAGGACTGCTGAAATTAACTGAAGAGAAATTGGTGAGTCAGAGTTCAGCGACCACACATGTGGACATTGCATCAAATTTTAGGGAGAAATTAAATACAGTGGTTGAGTTCGCTGGACAGCATTTAAAAGTAGTGCAGCATGTGATGAAACAGGAAGCAGCAAGAAACCAAAATTCACAAATTTTGCTAGCAGAGATAAAGTATTAGTGTTACTTCCAGTGATAGGTATATCTTTAAGTACGAGGTTAAGCAGACCTTATCGAGTCAAAAGGAGATTGAGTGCAATGAATTATTTGATAAGAACATCAAATGGAAAGAAATCTCACAGGGCGTGTTGTGTGAATATACCCAAAGAGTATTTTGGTAGGTAAGAATAGAGAAAGGAGAATCTGTTACTGGTTACAACACAGAGTGAACAAGCAAGTTCAGAGGATTCTAAATTAGACATTCCTCAAATTAAATTGCACAATAAGGAACTTCTCAAAAATTGCGATAAACTACTAAATTATCTTCCAGAGGAAAATCGAAATGACCTGAAAAACATATTACAATCACATGGGGAGTTTTTTGGGAATAAGTTGGGAAGTACTAATCTCATTACGCATGATACAGATATAGGAAATTCTGTTCCAATTAAGCAACAAACTTATAGACTTAGCCCTATAAAGTTGTCACAGGTTCAAAAAGAGATTGAACGTATGCTCAAAGACAATATAATCGAAGTGATTTGCAGCGACTGGAGCTCACCAACAGTAATGGTGCCAAAACCAAATGGTACCCAACAATTATGTATGGACTAATTGCAAAGTCAATGCAGTTACAAAGTCTGAATCACATCCGCTTCTGCGTTTGGAAGACGGTATTGAAAAGGTGCAAATAGCAACTTATACTTTTAAGGTGGACTTAATCAAATGATACTGGGAGGCATCAGATAATTTAGATTTTGTGACACTGAATGGACTATACTGATTTAAAGTCGTGCCATTTTGCATGAAAAGTATACCAGCCATATTCCAAATATTAGGCAATCATTTCTGGATTACCCAAGTTTGTGGAGTATATCGACGATCTGGTGATTTTTATGCACATGTGGAAAGAACATTCACAGCATCTGTCACAATTATTCCATTGACTTCAGGAGGCAGTTTTGGTGATAATCTTGGCTAAGAGAAAGTTTTCAAAAGCTCAAGTCACATTTATGGGCCATGTTGTCGGACATGGACGGATGGTCCCACGTGATATGAAACCAAAAGTTATTGGGAGGTTTCCCATACTATCGACGAAAGTGGCAGCATTACAATTTTTGGGATTGAGTGTGTTTTATCAGAAGTTCATACCGAATTTTAACAGTGTGGTTGCTCCATTGATTGACTTACTAAAGGACTGCAGAAAATTTTTGTGGGCAGCGGACTGTCAGAAAGCATTTGAAAGCCTGAAAGCTGTGTTGACCACGGCCCTAGAGTTAGCCACACCAAATTATGCCAAACCATTCAAGGTGGCTATCGATGTGAGTGATGTGGGTGTCAGTGCTGTACTCCTACAAGAAGACAACGAGAAGATAGAAAGACCTATTGGGTATTTTTTCCAGAATATTGAATAATCTTCAACAGAAGGATTCCACGATTTGGAAGGAAACCTGGAGCTTGGTGTGGGCATTTCAACATTTATATTGCCAGTAATGTGTCTGAGGCAATTGTATATTCTCGCCATAGCCCTTAAAGTTGTTGGAGAAATTTAAGGACAAAAATTCCAGACTGTTTAGATGAAGCTTATCATTCTCAGCCATTCAATTTCAAAATATATACGTGGCAGAATGAGAAAATGGAACTGCTAATGCATTGTCGCGACTTTGATGAAGAAAGATGGAGATGTTCGATAATGGAATAAGCAGACTGAAATAGAATATAGCAGTGAATATTTGCATATGCAATACATATGTAATTGGAGTTTACTAATAAAGTAAGATGAAGGATTTTATTTTGAAGGATGCCTTATTTGTATATTGATGGTTCGTGTTTTTTTGAGGTGGGGAGGTGCGAAAATGCTGTGGTTTTGAAAGAATATTTTGTCCTGTTATCTTTTAAGAGAGAGCTTAACGCGAGGTTTAGAGCTGAACAGTAAAGACCACTTCAGTAAACAGCTTAAGAGGCTTTTTTTTTCTAACAGCCTGAATGAATGTTGCCAACTCTCACAGATCAGGATTTCTGGGTTTTGGTTTTTCAGTAGCATGAGAAGCTAAATGCCTCCTCGCTGCTACTCTCTCCGGATTTTCTCTTGATTTTTTCCTCCTGGTTTGGAAAACTGTCTGTGAAAATCTGTGTCTGAATTTGTCTTTTATACCAAGGGGTGTGTTTAAGGGATGCTACTATATTAGAACGGTTAATTAGTAATAGTTACTGTATCTATTATTCTGTTACGTTTTCCACTAGGGTTCAGTTATTCTAAATTCCTCTTTCTTTGCTTGTATTTTAATTGTAGTGCATAAAATAAATTATATTTTGCTTAATGTCGCGTACTTTGACTAGTTAAATTGCCTCTGGAACACAGCATGTTACATCTGCTTTTTAATTAGAAAAAGTTAAGGTCTAGGCTACCTTGTTAAAACATTTTGAGGGGTTCTGGTCTGGTCCATAACAAAATATTGCATGAATCTTAAACGATGTCAATCTAGAGTGTATTTATTTTCTAAACAAAGTTGTACGCAGTTCTGGATGTGAGGGAAGAAACTATTTATGCCAGAGGAAGGGACACAGCCTCTGCACATCAATTTTCCCCACGAGCCTCAATTGCAACTCGCCTGGGTTGATGACACTCAGGATTAATCACACCTCTATCTTCATGTCCTATTGACAGGAGTACAACACTGAAATAAACAGCAGCTCTCTTCTGTGTAGTGCACAACAGGCCAGCGCAGGAAGTGTAGCTGTTATACTTTCGCCCACAAACTAATAGAAATTCAAGGACTGGAACCTCTTACACACCACGTTAGTGAAACTGAGAGAATAATATTGTCAGTAGCGAAAGTAACTACCGTGAAATGTAGCTGAAAGGAAGGCTCAATAAATTGAGATGAAAGGTACCGTCATGTCGTTGTTTTATTTTTGGAGGGGCGTCTTTCATTATGGAGTCAGCAATCAATTGAGGCTGAGTTCACGGATCCAGAGAGAATCCAAAAGACTGAGACAATGAAAGTGAAACTCAGACTAAAGATAGAGAGACGCCAACAGAGGGCGATAAAGACGGCACTGAGTATCCATAGAGAAGCCATGGTGTGGAGGTGCCGGCGTTGGACTGGAGGTGGACAAAGTCAGAAGTCGCACGACACCAGTTATAGTCCAACAGGTTCATTTGAAAACACAAGCTTTTGGAGCCTTAGTCCTACTTCACGTGTTGGTCTGAGAGGTGGTATCAGACACAGAATTTATAAGTAAAAGATCAAAGGTTCGCACCATTGGTGGGGACCTACTAAACAAACCTAAGATGCTGTTAAATCTTTAATCAACGAGGAGGTTTTAATTGATTAATATGTATATGCAAATCCCCGAATTTCTTTCAAGTCACGGTCCTGAGAAAACTAAAGAAAGAACTAAATTCTGTGTCTGAGCCTACCTCTCGCACTAATACCAGAAGAAGGACTGGGGCTCCGAAAGCTTGTGTTTATAAATAAACCTGTTGGACCACAGAGAAGCCAACAGGGGAGATCGATAAATGCGAGACCGATGACAGTGATACCAGGAAGCACCAGGAGAGGGAGCTTGATACAATGTACAGCAGGGGAGTATAGTAAATCTACTCAAGAACCGTAGGGAGTAGTACTGATAACTTCATTCTCACGTTGAACCTTCACGCATTTGCACTGTGTAGTACAGATACACATACACAAACTCTTCAAAGCACATTCACAGGCAAACAGCACTATTCAATGTGACAGAGATAGTAGGAACTGCTATTCAATGTGACAGCAGCATTGACTCGCACACAGAGGCAGTGTGCTGTGTTTGCTGCCCGTAACTCGTACGTCAAGTGGCCCTCATAAATTCGCTGATAGTAGGAGCTGCAGATCCTCGACAAGATACTGGAGATTCTGAAGAAGGGCCTAGGCCTGAAACGTCAGCTTTCCTGCTCCTCTGATGCTGCTTGGCCTGCTGTGTTCATCCAGTTCTACACCTTGTTATCTCATAAATTCGCTGTTGACATTTCAGTATTTATTTTGTTTTTGGTTTTCCTACTCCCTTACCATTCTGAGCACCTTCTTCCACAACTTCCACGTCTATTTCTCGGATTTACAGTCCACAGTTTGTTAGGAGGTGTATTTGTTTAGAGTAAGCTTCTGGATCAGGGATGCTGTGTGAACACTTGGACCAGTATAGCAGTGTTAATGCGGCTGATCTTTACCATCTTGTTGCACGGCTGTGCAGCAGAGTCTGTCTACCAGCAGAGGATGGCGTTGTAGCTCTTTAAACACAAGTTGGAGGAACACGGGGGAGAGAAACTTGCTTTTCAATTCATTCAAAGTCGCACTGCACCTACCTCCCATTGCCCGCACATACACACACAGACAATTTCACACACTCTGCGTGGATACATACACTCAGACACAGAGGGAACATTCACACACATAGACACATACTCATTAGCTCTTACACAGGAGTGCACAGACAAACACACACACACATGGACAAACATTCACTTGTGCCCTCTCCACACTGACTGTATGAGTGTGAGTACGAGCTGATGCTGTGTCCATTTGAATGGTGCTCCAAGCTCCCTCTCACTGAGACTATGTGCTAAGGGACGCACTAAAGCTTAGGACAGCAGCCACCAAGGTGCGGTGGGGAAAAGACCATGGTCTGAGGTCTTTTTGCTGATGGTAAACGGCGATTCTTTCTGTTATCGGACACTCCTGGCGCCTCAAATATACGTAAACATTAATTTTGTGTGAGAGGTCTATGTGTTTTTTTTGGGGGAGCGATAGAGTCAAAGTTCAAAATTTTGTTTGCTTGATATGCAACTGTGTAGAACCGAACTGCTTTTGTGTCAATGTACGTTATACATAGATTTTAATGAATAAAGTATATTTTTTTAAAAGGAGTCCCTGATGGATTTTAACTCTCCTCCGATGCAGTAGCGTGTGGAGGGTGGCACAAGAGAGAAACAGGGAGTGGCTTCGAGATTTTTAATTAATTAATTCCCCGGAGAAAATATCTCCCACTCATTGGAGGGATGTATATACACAGATTCAGGTACGAACAGACAGATGGCACACACACGCGCACACATACACACACACAGATAGATAAACTTTTAAACACAGACCAAAGAGAGACACAAGTACAACGACTTAGCTACACATAGACACTGACAGAGACGTATATCCACATAGAGAGGTGTATATGCACACACGTGAAAAGTAACATTGCTATAGCCCTACCAGACCACAATTCTACTCTCCCATTAGAGAAGGATGAATGGTGATGGTTTCACCTGAGGGTTACCATTTCTCAGACGAAGGGGGACATTGAGACGGTGAATCCTTCATGCTAACCCCAGCCGATGCAGCAAATTGATCCCAGGCTGTGGGTGTCACCCAGTATCACAAACCAGCCATCAGACATGCACAGTGACTTAGATACACACATAGAGATATAGATGTGCACAGTATACACACACACACATACACGCACAGAGATACACACAGAGGCACACACTCAGACATAGATATACACAGGGAGATAAGCACACAGACTTAGATACACCCACACACAGGTATAGATGTGTACAGTATACACACACACATGCATACGGAGAAACACAGAGGCACATACTCAGATATTGATACACACAGGGACACGCACACACAGACTTAGATACACACACACACACACACACACACAGATATAGGTATGCACAGTATGCATACATTCACAGACAGAGATACAGACAAAGACACACGCTGAGATATAGACACACAGAGACACACACAGAGAGACTTAGTTACACATACAGAGACATAGATACGCACAGTATATATACACAGAGAGAGAGAGAGACACACACACTCAGATGTAGATACAGACAGATACAGACACACAGATGTATGCAGACAGAGACACACATTCACATAGACTGAGATACACACAGTGACACAGACAAACAGACTTATATACACACAACCACAAAACACAGATTGAGATACTTACACAGAACACATGCATAGTCTGAGACACACAGAGACATACACACACAGATTGAGATACACACAGAGACACATACACATACACAGACTGAGACACACGCACAGACACATGCACAGACTGAGGTTCACACAGAGATAAGCACACACAGTCTTAGACACATACAGAGACGCGCACACACGCAGACTGAGATACACACAGAGATGAACAGACACACAGACAGAGATACGCACAGACACACACAGAAATGTAGATACATACAGACATAAGTACACACAAACCAAATACACACAGGTGCACACAAAGACTTAGATGCATATACAGAAACACACGTATGCTTAGATACATGCATACACACAGACTTAGACACACATAGAGACACATACTCACAAACAGACTGAGATACACATATAGGGAGAAACACACACGCGCAGGCACACAGACTGAGATACACAAACAAACACACACAAACACAGACTGAGATACACACACATAGACACTCACCCAGACTTAGATAGGCATACAGATTCAGATACAAACAGAGAGTCATGGTACATGCAGACATACAGACACAGAAATACCCACACAAGCAGACTTAGATAAACAGAGACACAGGCATGCACACACAGACTTAGATACGCACACACAAAAATATAGACAAACAGAGACGCTTACACAGACACCCATAGACATAAATACACATACACAGACTTAGGTGCAGGCACAGAGATGTAGATACACACACATATACATGCACATACAAACAGACATCCACACAGAGACTTAGGTAAACACAGACACACACACACACACACACACACACACACACACACACACACACACACACACACACACACACACACACACACACACACACACACACACACACACACACACACACACACACACACACACACACACACACACACACACACACACACAGCTCCATTCATGGAAAGTGCATGTCACAATCTGGGCACAGCATTTATTACCCCGGCCCTAGTTACCCCCTTAAGAAGGTGAGGGTGAGCTGCCTTCTCGAGCCGCTGCAGTCTATGTGCTGTAGGTAGACCCACAATGCCCCTTGAGGAAGGGAATGCAGGATTCTGACCCCGGTCACTGAAGGAACGGCCAATATATTTCCAGAAGGTAGATTTTTCCTGAAGAAGGGTCCAGACCAGAAACGTCAGCTTTCCTGCTCCTCTGATGCTTTCTGGCCTGCTGTGTGCATCCAGCTCTACACCTTGTTATCTCAATATATTTCCAAGTTGGGATGGGGAGTGACTCAGAGGGGAGCTTGCAGGAGGCTGGTGTGCCCACGTACCTACTGCCCCTTGTCCTTCAAGATGGAGGTGGTCGTGGGTTTGGAAGGTGCTGCCTGAGGATCTTTGGTGAATTAAGTCCAGATACCAGAGAGAGACAGAAATGAGTGATCTAGCTGGGAGTAGATGCCTCGAAACTACTGCCCTCCTTGATGTCAGTGACCAACATAGATAATGTCACAGGACACCATCCATCAACCCAGAGTTTGGGACAGGTCTCCCGAAGGGAAGAGATCACAGCAGCCAGTCAGTTTCAGATAACTAGTGACCATGAGAATAAATTCGGGGGCACAGTACGAGTTTACCAATGCCCTGTTCCAATCGATGCCCCACTCCTATCCAAGGGTACTTACTGAGCAGATACAGCAGGACACATTGTGGTGGACAGCACTCCATACCAGACAGAGCTGCCTCGTTGCTGAACGAACACAGTCGGCCAGAGACAGGGCGTGAAGATCTGGCTGGGAAGTTGCGAATGGTGTTCTGCTCTCTCCGTCAGAGCAGAGTCTGCCGTCAGATCCTACCCACAGCAGGAACCCATCCCCTCTGCCTGCTCTCCCCCGGGTCCAGGCTCACACAGGGAAACTCCGCCATGCACATAAGTCAATCTTCGTGTGTAAACAGGGGCTGTGAATGGAACGAATTAGCACCCTGGAACCAGATCACATTTACTCTTTACTGTTTGACAGAGAGAGAGAGAGAAAGAGAGAGAATGAGAGAAAAGGAGAGAGAGAGAAAGAGAAATGCAGAGAGAGGGAGGGAGACAGAGAAAGAGAGAGAGAGAAAGAGAAATGCAGACAGAGAGAGAGGAGGGAGACAGAGAAAGAGAGAGAGAGGGAGAAGGCCTTGAAACCTCACTGGTTGTTAACTTATAGAGTCATGCAGCACTGAAAAAGACCCTTCAGCTCAACTCGTTCATGCCAATCATGTTTCCTGAACTAAACTAGTCCCATTTGCCAGCAATTAGCCCATACCTCTCTAAACCTTTTCGACTCATGTAACCATCCAGATGCCTTTTAAATGTTGGAATTGGACCAGCCTTCACCACTTCCTCTGGCAGCTCGTTTCATACACCCACACTCTGTGTGAAAAAATTACCGCCTGATTCCCCTTTCCAATCTTTCCCCTCTCATCTTAAACCTACGTCCCTCTAGTTTTGGACTCCCCTACCCTGAGGAAATCACTTTGTCTATTCGCACTACCCGTGCCCCTCATGATTTTATAAACCTCTATAAGGTGACCCCTCAGCCCCCGATGATCCGGGGAAAATAACCCCAGCCTATTCAGCCTCTCCATATAACTTAAACCCTCCAACCCTGGCAACATCCTTGTAAATCTTTTCTGAAAACCTTCTCAGTTTCACAACATCTTTCAATTGCTGGGAGACCACAATTGTACACAGTATTCCAAAAATGGCCAAACCAATGCCCTGTCCAGCCGCAACATGACCTTGCAACTCCTACATTCAGTGGTCTGAGCGATAAAGGCAAGTGTACCAAATGCCTTCTTCACCACCTTGAATTTTTAACGATCATTTCGATATTGTGCATTGTTCTAGATTGCATGTGTGTGTGTGTACTGTGTGCGTTTAGAAACCTTTAAATTAGAGTTATATGTAAATATTTCTGTAATTCAGTTGCATGTGTTTTTTTATTCATTCATGGGACAAGGGTCGTCGCTGGCTGGGCCCAGCATTTATTGCCCCGACCCTAGTTGACCCCTTGAGAAGGTGGGGATGAGGTACCTTTTTAAACTCCTGCAGTCCCTGTGCTGTAGGCTAGACCCACAGTGTCCCTTAGGGAGGAAATTCTAGGATCCTGACCCAGCAACACTGAAGGAACAGCCGATATATTCCCACATCAGGATGGGGAGTGGCTCAGAGTGGAACTTGCAGACGCTGGTATTCCCATTTCTCTGCTGCCCCTTGTCCTTCTAAATGGAAGTGGTCATGGGTTTGGGAGGTGCTGCCTGAAGATCTTTGGTGAATTGCTGCAGTGCATCCAGATTTCAGCTTCTGTTCTGACTTATTTGGAACTATCTTCTGTTGTGAAAATAAAAGTGGACCGTGTGGTGGTTACTCTAACTGATACTGTCACATACAGGTACATCTGCAGTCAACACATTGGTAAGGATGAGGTCAAGTATGTTTTTCCCTCTTGTTGGTTCCCTCACCACCTGCCACAGATCCAGTCTAGCAGCTATGTCCTTTAGGACCCGACCAGCCCAATTTGTGGTATTGCAGCCAAGCCACTCTTGGTGGTGTACATTGATATCCTCCACCCTGAGTACATTGTGTGTCCTTGTCATCCTCAGTGCTTCCTCCAAGTGTTGTTCAACATTCAGGAGTACTGATTCATCAGCTAGAGGTATGTGGTAATCAGCAGGAGGTTTCCTTGCCCACGTTTAACCCAAAACCATGGAGTCGAAGACAATGTTGAGGACTCCCTCCCAAATGTATACCTCTGTACTGCCACCTCTGCTGGGTCTGTCCTGTCAGTGGGACAGGACATATCCAGGGATGGTGAGGATGGTGTCTGGGACATTGTCTGTAAGGTATGATTCTGTGAGTATGACTATGTCAGGCTGTTTGCTGGACTAGTTTATGAGACAGCTGTCCCAATCTCAACACTAGTTGCCAGAAGTTTGTGAGGAGGACTTTGCAGAGTCAAGGGTTTGAGTTGGTAATTTCCTGAGCGCAGGTCGATTACTATCTGTCCTGTTTCTGGCTTTGAGCTGAAACTCTGTTCACTCATGTAACCTCCAACCTGGTTGAACGGGGAAAATTCCGAGCAACACACACACACTCATACACACATGCACGCATGCACTCACACACTCACGCACACACTCATACACACACACACTGACGCACACCACACTCACACACACTTTCTCTCACACTCACACACACACACACGCACACGCACACCCACACGCACACGCACACCCACACCACACTCACACACATGCACTCTCTCTCACACACAATCACACACACACTCACACACGCACACATACACTCACACACACGTATACACACGCACACCACACACTCTCACACAAACACACACAAGTATACACACATGTACACAGACACACACGCACATATATGTACACACGCACATATACACACACACGCACGCACACACAACATTCACACACCGACACACGCACAGACACACACACATACACATTCACACACACACTCACACACACACACTCACACACACACACTCACACACACACGTATACATGCACACCCACTCACCACACTCCCACGCACACAAATGTGCACACACATGTGTACACAAATACACACTCACGCACACACTAATGCACACACAACACTCACATACACACTCTCTCTCTCATACACACACACACAAGCACACGCGCACACGCACCTACCACACTCACACGCAGACACATACACACAAACCCACTCGCACACACAGACACAAACACACAGACACACACACACACAGAGAGAGACACACACAGACACAGCAGAGAAATTCCTACCCTGCCTACCAGTGGCATTCTTTGCCCAATGAAAAGTTTGACCACTTGCCTCTGAGTTTCCCTGATGGTCTGTTCCTCAATCTCTCTCACAGCCCTTTCAGAGGGCTTGACATTACCTCTTTTTGTTTTAGGGATCTGACCAAACAAGCTTTGTCCTCCCACCTACTCCTCAGGGACATCCACACTATTTGAGACTTGCAAACAACTTCCTAAATGGTACTGTCGCGCACCACCACCGCCCCCCATCTCCCAGTGGTCTGTCCCTAAGCCTTTGTCACGTCCTTTATATCAAGTGCCCAGACGTGCTCACATGGAAGCCCCATTTCGATTATTGTCACCGAGATGTACTCAGAGCTCTGCTATTTGCCTTCGGGCACACAGGCATCTGCTTAATTCCATTTCCCAGAAGATTGCTAGCCAGCCACGACATTGACACCTACTGGCACGCAATGGAATACGTTTGATTCAGCATCTCTACCCGCTAACCCACATGATGGGGTGAGGGGTTGGGATGTCAGAGGGAGGGAGTGACATTGGGATGAAAAGACAGTCAGTGTTTGAGTTAGTTCTCAACTGGAAATAGAGAGCTTAACAGCATGGTGTAAAGACAGTAATTTCTCCCTCAACGTCAGCAAAATGAAGGGGCTGATCATCGACTACCGGCTGGTGCCTGACTGTATCAATGGAGCTGATGTGGAGATGGCCCAGAGCTCCCAAGTTCCTGGGAGTGAATATCACCGAGGATCTATCCTGGCCCATCCACGTCAACGCTACTGTTCAGAAAGCACACCGCCACCAACAACTCCCTCAGGAGGCTAAGGAAGTTTGGTACGTCCACAAGGACTCTTCCCAGTTTTTACAGATGCACCACTGAAAGCATTTTATCCTGATACATCCCAGCAATTGCTGCTCTAATCATAGACCACAAGAAGTGACAGAGAGTTATGAATGCAGCCCAGTCCATCACGTAAACCAGCCTTCCCTCCATTGACTCCATCTACACTTCCCACTGCCTTGGGAAAGCAGCCTACATCATCAAAAGTCCCTCCCAGCCTGGTTATACTCTCGTCCCACGGAGAAAAAGATGCAAACGTTTGAATACACATACCAACAGATTCAAGAATAGCTTCTTCCCCCATGTCATTAGACTTCTGAATGGACCTCTCAAATTTTAAATCTAATGTTGATCTCGCTGTCTGTGCACCCCCTCTGCAACTGTAACATTGTATTCCTCGCTCTGTTTTCTCACCCTAATGCACTTTGTATGGTATGATCTGGCACGCAAAACAAAACTTTTCACTGTAGTTAAGTATTTGTGACAATAATAAAACAAATCAAAGACATGCAGACAGTCTGAGGAACTGTCGGCCCTGTTTCACTTGCGTTCGGGTGAGCTGTTTTGAAACCTCTGCTCCTTGGCCACATCTATCATGCGATAGGCTCTGTGGGGTGTTAGCCCACAGCTTTGGTGTTAACCACCATAGCCATCAGTCCATGTAAGGAGTGTAAAGTTCTTTAAACCGTGAGCAGTGACTTCCTTTATAAATTCTGTAATTGTTAATAATCCAGGGAAGTTCATGTACCTTGTTCAAAACTCAGGAATATACCAGGGATCTCAAACATTGTCTAATTTAAAGAGAAAAATGTTTACCCGCCCATAACCATACTGTAAAATGTCTTATGTCTTATTCACTTGTGGGACATGGGCATCGCTGTCTGGGCCCACCTTTAATCGCCCCGTCCCTAGTTGCCCCCCCCCCACCCCAAATGACAAGGTCGGGGTGAGCTGCCTTCTTGAACCGCTGCAGTCCATGTGCTGTCGGGTAGACCCACAATGTCCCTACGGGAGGGAATTCCAGGATTTGGACCCAGCCACACTGAAGGAACGGCCGATATATTTCCAAGTCGGGATGGGGACTGGCTCAGAGGGGAACTCGCGGGGGCTGGTGTTCCCACGGATCTACTGCCCCTTGTCCTTCTAGATGGAAGTGGTCATGGATTTGGAAGGTGCTGCCTGAGGTTCTTTGCTAAATTTCTGCAGTGCATCTTGTAGATGGTACACACTGCTGTTGCTGAGCGTCGGTGGTGGAGGGAGTGGGATGTTTGTGGATGTGCTGCCAATCGAGCAGGGGTTGCTTTGTCCCTGGATGGTGTCGAGCTTCTCGAGTGTTGTTGGAGCTGCCCCCATCCAGGGGCAAGTGGGGAGTATTCCCTCACACTCCTGACTCGTGCCTTGTTGATGGGGGGACAGGGCTTTGGGGTGGGGGGAGGCAGGATTTGAGTGACTCGCTGCAGGATTCCCAGCCTCTGACCTGCTGTTGTAGACCCTGTGTTTACGTGGCTGGGTCTGGGTCAGTTTATGGTCGAGGGTCATCCCCAGGATGTTGACGGGAGGGGGATTCAGTGATGGTAACGCCATTGAATGTCAAGGGATGTTGGTTAGATTCTGTCTTGTTGGAGATGGTCCTTGCTGAGGGGGGAAGGTGTATCAGGCTGTGTCTGGCAATGGGTTTAATTCCATTTAATTGCTAGAGACGGCGAGCTATTGTTTAAATCATATACAGTATAGAAGAAGCCCTTCAGTCAATCGAGTCTATACTGCCAAAGTTACATTAAATCTCCACTGGTCCCACTGCATTCCCTTTGTTAGCCCACATCTTATTAGAGCCACCATTGCTCCCAAAACCATACCTTGTTCCTACTAAGAAGAAAAGGATTACATTTGAGAAATACGTCCAAATGTGTTTTAACAGAAAAACTAAGAAAGATATTAGTGACTTGGGTGAAAATAGATTGCTACATTCCTTCGTTCTCAGAATCAGGCAAGCAAAGTTAAAAAGAGAGAGAGAGCGAAGAAAATTACAATTTATGACTTTCTTTCCACAACACGACAGCAAACCTCGAAGACATTTCTCAGAGATAGCGTGAGCTGGACCCTTTCCCCTCCACATCCATCTGGGATTCTCATCCATTTGCCGGGTCTCGAAGCAGTTGGGACTAGCGATTCAGGAAAGTGACATAGTGGAAGGAATGGAGGTGAGGTCCAGGTCAGAGTGAGTGAATGGGCCATTCAGCTGGATAAGAGCTCCTGACCTATTCCCTCACTCATTGAGGAAGCTCCCTTTAAAAACGGTTTCTGGAAACAGCCCAAATGTAAGAGTGGGCGGAGTGAATCAGAGAGGGTGAGATCTTCTAATCTGCAGACAACAGTCTGTGTACAGTTTTTGTACTGGTTTGTATCACTGTGGGATATATACAGCTGGGACACAGTAATATAATCTCCTGCAGCGCCCGTACAATAACTTCTCCGGCCACAAAGGACCCTCCAAATCCTTTCTAACAACTCTCTGACTTACCCAGAGCTTTACCCTACACCCTTCCTAACCCCACCACCCATTCTCCTTTTCCATTCTGTGCATTTTTCCCACCTTTGAGTCTGTTTCTATTGATTTCTGCTCCTGGATTTACGGCAAGACCTGTCCAGTTGCTCTCTCTGGTCTGTACCCACCCCAGAGAAAGGATGAGGTATGATCCCGAAGAGATAAGGGAACGAGTAGATTTTGTCCAGGGATTGAACTGTGTGCAACATATAGAGATACCGAGAAGCTCCTATTCGGAAATGGGACCAGGCTGATCGTAAGACCCAGTGAGTACCAGTTCTTTGCATTAATCATGTTTCTCTCTCTCTCTCTCTCTCTCTCTGTCCATTTGCACAGAAGCTGCCAAAACTCCTGAATTTCTGTAACAATTTCTCATTTGCGTGTGTGGGTTTGTTTCGGGATCTGACTGCCCTCTCTCGGATATTGCATTTCCTTATTTTCACTGCTTTCCGTTCCCAGAACAGTGGGTGAGAGGGAGTGATTTACCATATTCCATTGGGAATCCAAGCTGGAATAATCCAGACAGCTCTGTAGTTTTCCAAAAATCTGCTCTTTTAGTCCCCCTTAAAGAGCTGGTAAAGCCATCACTTCCTAAAGGGTTCCAATCAATTCAAGCAATTTTTTTTGCTTGGTGTATATATATGTTTATTTTTTTTTAAGGATCTCGTTGTAAAATAAAGAAGGAATTTCTCCTCATGTTCTTGGCCGGCCTTGGTATTTCCTATTGCTGTGAGAACGAGCGAGTGGCCACTGAGTGTGTGGACCTTAGCAGTTGGTGTCTGACCCAGGCAGACTATAGACTTAGGTGGTGGGTTATGGTGAACTGGACTAAGAGGTGACTCATGCCAGTCTTTGAGTTTTGACGTGGATATTTATCATGGTGTACTTACAGACCACTAATATTCGGAGCAGGAACCAAATTGACTGTGGAGCCAAGTAAGTACAAGCTATTGGTATCTTTTTCACTTGTTCTCTTGTCCTTTACTGCAACAAGAGGACGGTTGGGGGGAGCGGGAAATTATGTATTAGTTTGAGGAGACAGGAATGCTGTAGTGAGAAAGAGATCCCAGTAAGTTGTTGGAATAAATTTGAACCCAACGCGTCTTCTTGCATTTCCAACAATTCTATTCCAAGGTGCGGTTCGGAGACTCCTTTGCAGATCTTCAAAGATTTTCTTTGTCTGTCTCCCCCAAAGTACTAGACCCTGGCATTGTAAGCTGGCGGCATGGTAAGTCTAAAGCAGAAAGGTTTCAGGCCAGGGGTTTACTTCCGGTCTAATCCCATCAAAATATGTCCTCCTGTCGCTTATCCACCACTCCTTCCCCCACGCTGTCATTCACTGGTCCTAATGGAATTGGAATTCTCGGCAAGTCAGCAGGTATATGTCAGGCCAGTTGTCATCGTGTATAATCCACTGATCTTTGGAGCTGGGACCCAACTGACTGTGGAGCCAGGTAAGTTGAGATGTTGATACTTAGCACTTGGGAAAATCCGTGTTTCCGAGCCCAGTAATTCTTTGCAAGGACATGGCGTGTTAAATCTCTGGTGTAAATTGTTGAGCCATGGCGGGGTCTGGTCGAATGGAGACAGGGAATGGAGATGGATTCCAGGTCACTGAGTGAGACAGCTCCCTTGGAGAAGGGGGTTGGTGGTGTTTTTTTCCATATCAATGTAACAAGGTTCCTGTCTGGGTGGTTGTCACTGTGCAGCTTATGATGACAAGCTGATTTTCGGCAGCGGCACTAAAGTGGACGTCGTGCCGAGTAAGTGCAAACGTTTCTTGTGAGTGAATGTCATTTCTTTCCGTTCTGAGCCTTGGGGAATACAGGGATGGGGTGAGCGGGGGGTGCAAGAGAGTATGTGACAGAGAAACCAAGCCACCGTCTCGACCTAACGAACAGCTGTACTGCACTAATTGCAATTAGGCCTCAGGACCGAACTGGAGGGAGAGTCGTAGGGAATAAAAGCCCCTTCGGCCCATCAAGTCTGCCCCTTCCCCAAAAAAATAGAACATGGGCCAGAGTGAACAAAAATTCACCTTTCTCTCCCACCGACACCTCTCCCGTTCCTTTCAAATGCTAACACAAGACACAACGTGAAGGTTTGCAATGAAGTTTGGAGTTTGATAATTAATTATTCTAGCCTCCACCCCCGCCCCCGACCTCTTCCAAAAACCCCTATCTTCTCTGATTCTCCCAAATCAATGGCAGATGATTCAAAGGAAACTCGGCTACAGGGCAATTTCACCGTGAAATTGGATGCTAATGGGAATTTCTGGACTCTGCAAATTAATGCGGGGGAGGGAAAAGGATGGTTTAACGAGGGGTGGGAAATGGTAACAATGATCACCAGGGATATCCTAATTCAGACATATGAGTACAGGAGTTCGGACGTTATGTTGAGGTTGTTCAAGATGTTGGCGAGGCCTCTTCTGGAATACCGTGTCCAGTTCAGAAAAGATTTACCAGGATGTTGCCGGTTAGAGAAGGTTTGAGTTATCAAGAAAGGCTGGATAGGCTGGGACCTTTTCCACTGGAACGTAGGAGGCTGAGGGGTGACCTTGTAGAGGTTTATAAAATCATGAAAGGCATGGGTAAGGTGAAAGACAAGGGTATTTTTCCCAGGAAAGGGGAGTTCAAAACTGGGGGGCACATCTTTTAATGTGAGAGGAGAAAGATCTAAAAGGACAAGGAGGATTTTTTTTTACACAAAGTGTGGTTCATGTTGAAATGAAATGCCAGAGAAACTGATGGATGTGGTTACAGTTACAATGTTTAAAAGACATTTAGATAAGTTCATGAAAAGGAAAAGTTTGGAGGGATATGGGCCAGGAGCAGGCAGGTGGGTCCAGTTTAGTTTGGGAACATGGGCAGCACAAACTGGTTGGACTGAAGCGTCTGTTTCCGAGCTGTATGGTTCTCTGACTTGCAAACTGAGTCTGAAGTGTACCCCGTAGCTAAAGGAAAAGGTGAAATATAAACCTAGGCATTACTGTGCATGTAGTTGGAGTCGTATTTGTGGACTATCTGTTAGCACTGTGTGGATTAGAAAGATGATCTTTGGCAGTGGGACCCAACTCACCGTGGAACCCAGTAAGTCTGATGCCAATTTCGACCTGAATATTGTCCGGGAAATGTCCTGCTTTTTTGACTGATTTTGTTCTTTCTTTGAGTGGGAGCTGGCACTCAGCAGGGACAAGCAAGTGGGGCCCGAATTAAGTTGGTGCTTGAGCTAACCCGCTGAGGTCCTCCCTCACTCTCTGCCCTAACCTGTGCTGTCTGGGGAAGGTTGTTCCCTCCCCAGTCCCTGAATCCAAGGGTCCTGCCTAGGGATCTCTCCTCAGTCACCATAGACCATCTCTCCACTAATGCATAAAGGGGCTTGTACTGAAGCAGCATTGCAATTAGAGAGGGAATTGGGGCCTCTGCAATATTTTTCATTGCTCTGAGCGTGGGTACAAGGGATGAATGAAAGACAGGAGTAATTCCTCTACAATATTGTTTAATTTCACTGAAGGGAGTTCCTGTCGACCTCCCCAGTATACTTTGGGACGGACAGGATTGCAGATTTTTACCTCCAGATTACCAAATATACCTTCTGATTTTCACGAAGTTATATCATTCTTTGCTGATGTGGAAACAAGTGGGAAACTGAGAAGTCCCACCCCCTGGTCCCCATCGAGGGTTTTGTGTCTGAGTAATTGTCACTGTGCTGGCTATTATAACAATGCTGACAAACTCATATTTGGCAATGGAACACAACTGAAGGTTCTGCCGGGTAAGTGGCTGATGTGTGTCTTCTTTGGCATAGAGAGATTCGAGGTAGCCTCTGTGCTTCAATAGCGAATAGCCCTGCAGACTCCTACACACACACAAACACACACACACACACACACACACACACACACACATGTCACTGCAGAATTATCAGGAAGGCAAGAGAACAAAAACATGGAGCAATTTATTTTCCAATTTGCCTGCTTTTATGCCCAGAACACTGGGTCTAGCAGGGAGAGGAGGGGGGTCACAGTCAAAAGATACAGGGGTAGGCCATTTCAGACTGAGATGAGGAGAAATGTCTTCACCCAGAGACTGGAGAGGTGGGGGGAGCCTGTAGGATACTCTGCCGCCACAGAAAGCAGTCGGGGCCGAAAGATTGAGTGTTTTCGAGGAAGAGATAGAAATTGTTCTGTTGGATCAAAGGGCTTTGGGGGCCTGAAATGTATGGTCAGACGCAATTCCGTTGAGTGGTCGAGCATACTCAAGGGTCCGAGTGGCCTACTCTCATCGTCGGTATTTTCAAACTGTTGAACAGCAAAGAAAATTAGTGTAGGAGAGAAAGGGGAAATGGTGGCATCTGTTTGGGTATGCAGACAGAAAAGGCGCTTGAAGCCAGGAACATGAAGATACAGTGAGGGAGACTAAAACAGCCTTTCACTGCACTGTTACTGTGGCGGGGTCTACTTTTGTAACAGCTGGTAGCCCTGTGGTGGAATGCACCGCACTGAGAAGCTGGTGTTTGGAGACATGACCAAACTCACAGTGGAACCAAATAAGCCTCGTAGCGTCTCGCCTTGGGAAATGATATCAGTACCCCAGAGAGGGTTCACTGGGTTTGGAACTGTGATAGCGGGAAGAGATATTCTCCAGCGTCCAGCTGGTCTATGCTGCTGGCTTCAAGGGCCTTTTCTGTCTGCATACCCAAACAAATGTCATCATTTCCTGTCTCTCCTACTCTAATTTTCTTTGCCGTTCAACAGTTTGAAAAGACAGACGATGAGAGTAGGCCATTCGGCCCCTTGAGCTTGGTCCACCGCTCAACGGGATTGTGTCTGATTATCCATTTCAGTCCCCCAACACCCTCTGAGTTGGGGGAGTTGGGACGGGGTGTGTTTGATCTTATTGAAAACTGCAAGAGCTGTGAAGGGTCAGGCAGGGGATCGATAATGTATCACGTTTGTTTCTCCATGGGTGTTGGACTCGGGCTGTAGGTTGCAATGGGAAATTAGCGAGCTGGATGGAAGGCTGTACGGCTATTGAGCTCCCATCCCTCCCTGATGCTTTTCAAATGTCGCAAATCGAAGAGAATTAAGTTTAATGAGGTCCAGGGAGGCAGGGGAGACAATTTGGAGCCTGTCCTGACTGTTCTTTTTGCAATTGGGATCTTAAGACTCAAACCAAGACAAGCAAATCCTCCCGTGACTTGTCCATTTCACTCAGCACATTGGGCCAACTGCAGAAGCAGGAAAATTTTATCTTCGGCAGTGAGACCAAACTCACTGTCGAACGCTATAAGTCTCATTGTAGCTTACCGGACACTGAAAGACCTGGATAGAGTGGACAAGTAGGATAGCCTCACGGTGCAGGGCTGACCCCTCAGAATTGAAATGACGAGGGATTTCTTCAGCCGAGGCGTAGGGGGAACGTCATTGCTGCAGAGGGCTGCGGAGGCCAAGACACTGAGTATATTTAAGACAGAGATAGGTAGGTTCTTGATTGGTGAGGGGATCCAGGGCTACGGGGAGAACGGTGTTGAGAGACACGGCAGCCATGATTGAATGGTGAAGCAGACTCGACGGGCCGAGAGGCCTCATTCTGCTCCTATCCCTTATGGCCTAAGCCATTCCAACATCTCAAAACTTGGCTTGCAGACAAGGAATCGACAGGGCCGTCTTGCCAGTATCCATACAGGGGCAGTATAGGTTAAACTCTGTCCTGTAGCTCCAGCTTGCCAAAACTTTGGGAACTTCAACCAGTGCGAACGCTGTCTCTAGAGAGCTCCCCCACCACCAGCAACCATTCCCCCTATCCCCACCCCAACCCCGACCCTGCGCCTCAGATCCCTGGGAAACAGGGAAATGCCCTGACAACCAGAAGTCAGTACAAGTACAGTCTTTTCTTTAAAGTAAATAACGCCCCTCCATTTCTCGTTCTGTGGTCGAAGACTGTTTCTGCATCACCTGGCAACACTGTGGCAGCTATGTATATGAGAAGCTGATCTTCGGCAGTGGAACCAGGCTGACAGTGAAACCCAGTAAGTCTTTGGGTCTGACTGTCGTAAGACCCAACAGAGGAGGGGGATTAAAAAAGAGGTGGTGGTAGACGGACTGTGGGGTTTGGCGGAGGTGGGGACGGTCAGAGAGATACCACCGTGACTGACAGATCGAAATTCCACTCAGCCTCACGTCTCGGCTCTGGGCGAATTTCTCTCACTCTGGATGCATCGGTTCATTACATTAGAACCCCCGGGTTGGGGGGGCGGTGGGGGACGTAGGAACAGGTGTGGGCTATTCAGAACTCCCCATCCAGACCTGCTCCATTATTCATGGCTGACTTATGGCCTAATCCACGTACCTCCCTTTCACCCATATCCCTTAATAACCTTTGCTGAATAAAAATGGATCTGTCTCAGATGTCTCTACAGGTAGACAGGGTGGGTAAGGCAGCGTTTGGCACACTTGCCTTCATTACTCAGTCCTTTGAGTGTAGGAGTTGGTATGTTATGTTGAGCTCGTACAGGATGTTGGAGAGGTCTCTTTTGGAAAACTGTGTCCAGTTCTGGTTATCCAGTTATAGGGAGGATATTATTAAATTGGAGAGGGTTCAGAAGATATTTACCAGGATGTTGCCGGGAATGAAGTGTTTGAGTTAGAAAAAAGGCTGGGACTTTTATTTTCCCACTGGAGGTTGAAGGGGCAAATTTATAGAGGTTTATAAAATCATGAGGGGCATAAGGTAAGGTTAATAGCGAAGGTCTTTTTCGCTAGGGTGGGGGAGACCAAAACCAGACGGCCTGAGGTTTAAGGTGAGAGGAGAAAGATTTAGAAAAGGCATGAGGGGCAATGTTATTACACAGAGAGCGGTTCATGTGTGGAATGCGCTTCCAGAGGAAGTGGTGGATGCGGGTACAGTTACAACGTTTAAAAGGCATTTGGATAAGTACATGAATAGGAAAAGTTTGGAGGGATATGGGCCAAGCCTCAACGATTCTAAGACTTAATCACTGACATACCAATTCAGACCCAGACAGAGACCACGCACGAGGACTTGTGTTCATGTCTTTTGTGGTGAAGGTGAATTTTTGTAACACCTGGCACTATCGTGCTAACTACTGGAAATTAATCTTTGGCACAGGCACCAGACTCTCTGTGCAAGCCAGTAAGTCGTTGGCAGTTACTACCTCAAATCTAATTAGAAGAATATCTGGCAGACTGCAATAGAACTGCCAAATATCAAGTGCAGTGTTTTTGTTTTCTTAAATTGAGGAGAATACAGAGAGAATTTAATGGTCACTGCCGATCTGGGGGTTAAAAGTTCTGCAGAAGGTGTTAATTATGTCTATCTAGGGGCTAAATCAAGGGCTGTGAGAGATGTGCATATCAGAGACCACTGTGAACTATCCCAGGGTAGGGAACTGGCAATGGAAAGGCAATGTTGTATGGTATTCGGACTAGACCTGTCACCCTGAGCCCCAGATTACGTTCCAGGAACATTGGTTCGAATGCTAACGAAGCAGATGGTGTAATTTGGTAGAATTTTACGAGGGAGACAGGTGCCCTTCTGCCCATCGTGTCTGTGCTGGCTCCCCAGTTCGTCCCCATTCTCCAGCCTTATCTCCGTAGCCCTCTAACATCATCCCTTTCAAATATACATCCATCTTCCTTTCTAAACCTCCATCGCTCTCCCAGGCAGCTCATTCCAAACCCCAACAGCTATCTCCGAGTAAAGAAGTCTATCCTCATCTCCCTCCGAGCTCTATCGTTGACAATCATGAAATTGGGACCCCTCATTAAAGACTCGTGGAAACAGAATATCGTTCTCTACCCTGTCGAAGTTGTTCTCAAATTTGATCATCTCAATAAAGGTTGCCCCTTCGTCTTCTCTGCACCGTGCCCGACCTCCCTCTCTAATCTTTCCTCGTGCCTAAAATCTCTCACGCCTGAAGAAATCCCTCATCTCTCCCAAAAATTTGGAATGATTCAAACAAAATTCTGGGCTTGTGTTTCTCGCCAAAACTCAGACCCGTGTGATCAGTGTCCCTTCTAATGGCCTGCTTTAGCCACTGGGAAAGGACCTGGTCTGACCTACATGTGACTCCAGACCCCAAAGCCCCATTGATAGAGATGGGAAATGAATGTTCATGTCAATCCAGCAATGCCTGTACCCCATGAACGAACTTGAAAGTTAAGTTTGGAAGGTTTCTGTCTTAGATATGGTTACTGTGTGGATTACTATGTTAGCACAGTGAAACTCACATTTGGCAGTGGCACCCGACTGACAGTTATACCAGGTAAGTTAGAGCTGAGGCTTTTGTTTTTAAATTTCATTCGGCTAGAATGCTGTTAATTTTGTTTTGTTCTGTGAAATGGAGTGTCTGGGCAGAGAGCCAGATAGTGCCGCAGAGAGAGAGAGAGAGTGGCAGAATAAAGGAACTATCGCAGGCATTTTAGCTGTGAGAGGAATTTTTGAGAAGGTGCATGTTCCAAAAGACACTGAGTACAGGAAACGATTCTCCTGGCGTCAGAACGGTGGTGGGCACTGAAGGATTGAATCACTGTATTGTAAAGGTATTAAACTCCATCTTGAAACCGACCCCTCTGAAAATCTGTTGGTTGAGGAGAAATTGTATACATTTGTCAGTAGCGCTGACAGGTCGTTTTTATTGTGTCGTTTCTGTCTAACATAACCGTGTGAAAAAGATTCCACTTTAGCTAAAATGAGGGTGGCAAAGCTTAAATTGATCACTTTCAAACATGCATCCAGTTCTCTTTTGAAACCTCCGGTCGAATCCACCTCCACTGCTCTCCCAGGCAGCACATTCCCAATCCTAACAACTCCCCAAGACTACAGGGCATAGGTTTAAGGTGAGAGGGGAAAGATTTAAAAGGGACCCGAGGAGTAACCATTTCATGCAGAGGGTGATGCTTGTATGTAACATGCTGGTGGCGGCTGGCACAATTCCAACCTTTAAAAGGCATCTGGAGGGCATATGAATTGGAAGGGTTTAGAGGGATATGGGCCAAATCTGGTAAATGGGACTAGATTAATAAAGGATATCTGGTCAGCATGGACGAGTTGGACTGAAGGGTCTGATTCTATGCTGTATATCTCTATGACTCTGAGTTAAGAGGTTTCTCTTCATCTCACTCCGAGCTCTGTCGTTGGCCATCTTGATATTGTGACCCCTAGTTACTGACTGGTGGAAACAAAGTGTCATTCTCTTGAAATTTTTCACGAATTTGTTCACCTCAATAAAGGTCACCCCTTACTCTTCTCTGTCCTGGGCCCGATCTCTCTCTCTATCTCATCTTCCCTCCTCTCTGAAATCCCTCAGGCCCAAAGAAATGCTTCATTTCCCAAAGAAATTTGGATTGGTTCAAGAAAAATTCAGACCAGAGTAGCCGGGCCAGACTCAGACCAGTGTGATCAGTGTCCATTGTAATGGTCTGGTTTACTGAATGGTCCATTGGGAAAGGACCTGGTCTGACCTACACGTGACTCCAGACCCCACAGACCCACAGCTAGATATGGGCAATAAATGCCTGTGCCATTCCAGTGATGCCCATGCCCTGAGAACAAATTTGAAAGCCAAGTTTGGAAGGTTTCTGTCTTAGACATGATTACCGTGTGTATTACTTTGATAGCACAACAAAACTCACATGCCAGGTAAGTTAGAGCTGAGGCTTTTGAATTTCATTCTCTTATGTGCAGTTTATTTTGTTCTGTGGAATGAAGTGTCTAGGCAGAGAGCCAAGGTAGTGCCACAAAGAGAGAGAGAGAGAGAGAGAGAGAGAGAGAAAGTGTCGAAATGATTGAAGGCATTTTAGCCATGAGAGTTACATGTTCAAATCTTGATTCAAATAAATACACTGAGGCCAGGAAATGAATCTCCTGGTGTCAGAAATGTGCCAGGTACTGAAGGGCTGAATTGTTGTATGGCCAAGATATTAAACTCCATCTTGGAAATGACCCCTCTCAGAAACTGTTAATGGAAGAGAAATTGTATGGATTTGTCAGTGCTGACAGATCTTTTCTTATCGTATTATTTAAGTCTAACAGAACCGTGTGAGAAAGGTTCCATTTCAGCTAGAATGAGGCAGAAAAAACTTAAATTGGTCACTTTCAAATATATGTCCAGCTCTCCTTTGAAAACTTATGTTGAATCCACCTCCACTATTCCCCTAGGCAGCTCATTCCAAATCCTAACAAGTTCCCAAAAGTAGAGGGCATAGGTTTAAGGTGAGAGGGGAAAGATTTAAAAGGGACCTGAGGGGCAGCCTTTTCACGCAGAGGGCGGTGTGTGTATGGAATGAGCTGTGAGAGGAAGTGGTGGAGGCTGGTACAATTACAACAGGCATCTGGATGAGTTTATGAATAGGAAGGGTTTAGAGGGATATGTGCCAAATGCTGGCAAACGGGGTTATATTTCTTTAGGATATCTTGTTGGCATGGATGAGTTGGACCAAGGGGTCTGTTTCCGTCCTCTACATCTCTATGACTCTATGACTCTGAGTAAAGAGGTTTCTCCTCATCTCACTCCGAGGTCTGTCGTTGGCCATCTTGAAGCTGTCACCTCTACTTACCAACTATTGGGGACAAAATATCCTCCTCTACACTGTCGAAATTGTTCTCAAATTTGATCAACAATTACAGCAAATGTCACCTCTTAACCTGCTCTTCTCTGAACCCGATCTCTCTCTCTAACTCTGCCTCATGTCTGAAATGCCTTACTCCCGAAGAAATCCCTCATTTCCCAAAGTTTCCATCAAAACTTTGACGTGAGCTTCTGGCAAAAATTCAGACAAAAATCTCAGTGTCCATTGTAATGGCCTGCTTTACCAAGCGGTCCACTGGGAAAGGACCTGGTCTGACCTACATGACTCCAGACCCCACAGTCCCACAACTAGAGATGGGCAATAATTACCCAATGCCAATCCAGCAATGCCCACGCGCTGTGACTGAATTTGAAAGCTAAGTTTGGAAGGTTTCTGCCTTAGGCCTGTTAACTGTGTGGATTACATTGACAAAAGAACGAAACTCACATTTGGCAGCGGCACCCAACTGACAGTTAAACCGAGTAAGTTAGAGCTGAGGCTTTTAAATTTCATTCTGCTCACATGCTGTTTATTTGGTTTTGTTCTGTGGAATGGAGTGTCTGGGCACCGAGCCAAGGTAGTGCTGTAGAGAGAGAAAGAGAGAGAGAGAGAAAATGTAGAAAAGATTGCAGGCATTTTAGCCGTGAGAGTTGCATGTTCAAACCCTGCTTCAATTAAAGACACTGAGGGCAGGAATCGAATCTCCTGGTGTCAGAAATGTGGCGGGCACTGAAGGGCTGAATTGTTGTATGGCCAAGGTATTAAACTCCATCTTGGAACCGTCCCCTCTGAAAAACCGTTGGTCGAAGAGAAATTGTGTGCGTGTGTCAGTGCCAATAAGTCTTTTTTTTTTTCATTGTGTCATTTCGGCCTACCCGAACCGTGCGAGAAAGGTTCCATTTCAGCTACAATGAGATGTGGAGGGGGGCTAAACTTGAATTGGTCACTTGCAAATGTATAGACAGTTGTCCTTTGAAACCTCCTGTCGAATCCACCTCTACTATTCCCCTAGGCAGCTCATTCTAAACCCTAACAGGTCCCCCCAAAACTAGACAACATAGGTTTTAGGTGAGAGGGGAAAGACTTAAAAGGAATGTGCGGGGCCTTTTTCACCCGAAGGTTGGTACACATATGGATTAAGTGGTGGAGGCTGGTAAAATTACTACATTTAAAAGGCATCTGGGTGGGTTTATGTATAGGAAGAGTTTAGAGGGATATGGGCCAAATTCTGGCAAGTGTGACTAGATTAAATTAAGATATCTGGTGAGCATGGACTCGTTAGGCCGAAGGATCTGTTTCCATGCTGGACATGTCTATGGTTCTGAGTAAAGAACTTTCTCTTCACCTCACTCTGAGTTCTCCCGCTGACGACTTTGAAATTCAGACCCTGGCCCAGTTACTGAAGACGAAGTGTTTCTCTTGGACCCATTTCGCTGTGACATGACTGAGCCAGACAGGTTTCACATCACATACAGCGAGCAGGGTGATCAAGAAAATCAACTGTCACCAACACACCGTCCACAATTTGGCGCGTTATTTCCTTCTCGATTGAAACTGGGGAATCTCAAAGGCATTAGGTTTCCCCGAGGAGGGAGGGCAGTCACATTATCTGCGACCTGACTGTGCTGAGGAAATTCTGTCTCGCGTAGGTTTTTTTTTTAATCTGGTGACATCTGGTCTCACTGTAACAGTTGGGAAATGAGTAATGTTGGCTCTCGGACGACTGTGAGACCGAGGGAACCTTTCCAACGCTGTCGTTTCATTCTGAGACTAGTCCAAAAGAAACATTTTAACGTGGTGTGCCCTGGCACATGTGGGAAAAGAAATGTAACCGTGGCATGAGTTTGTAGGGTGGAAGTGCGGAGGGTGTGGGTAGGGCGGTGGGGTTTAGTTCAGTCAGTGTAAATTAAGGGGACTGGAAAATGGGCCAAATTGCCCCAACTGTGACGAGGGTAACTTGAGCTCTTTCTTGGCTGTGTTCGGGGGTTGCGGGGTTGGTTGGAGATGGTGGGGGGGAGATACGTCAGTGACTGGTAAATGCAGCAGAAAAACAGACGCACAGAGTTTCACCGCGCCCTCTCTCCACACTGCACTGTGCCACCCTGCCAGTCGGTTTTGCCCCAGATCCCCTTCCCCAGTCCCAAAACAAGGCCTGAGTCCCTTTCCCCGCAGGAAGGTTCCTACCCTGGGGCCCATTGCGTTTGAATCCAGAGCGAAACCTTCAGAACAAAATCAGTCAGTCATTTTAGGTTCGTTCACTGCAGCCGTTTCATGTCAGCACGGCGTTGACATTGACTTTGTGAACGGGATGTGGGGGGTGATGTTAAGAAAGAGGGAGTCCCTGTGTATTCTGTCGAACAGATCCGTGAGAGAAAGGTCTCACCGCGACTAGAATGGGGAGGCGGGTTGGGGGGATGGTGTGGAAGTAAAACTTAAGTTGGTCACTTTCAAAGATATATCCAGCTCCCTTGATGACCTCCAAATGGGATCCAGCTCCCAAGCCGGGCTCATTCCAAATCCAAACGACTCTCTCTCTCTCTGTCTCTCTGAGTAAAAATGTTTCCCCGCATGCCGCGCCAAGCTCTCTCGCTGACCACCTCGAAATTGTGACCATGTTCCCCCCCAACCCCGGTTTACTGACGACAAAATGTCTCTCGTCGTCCCACTTTGGTGTGACAATTCCGAGCCAGACAGGTATTGCATCATGTGATAAAAGAAATTAACTGCCACCAATCCACTGTCCACTTTCTCGTGGGTCCTCTTCGTTCTCAACTGAAACCAGAGAAACTCGGACGCATTAGATTGTCCCCAAGGAGGGACAACAGTTACGTTTTCAGGGACCCGACGGTGTGATCGTGTTCCCTCTCAAAGGACATCAGAAAGTCATAAAGACGTACAGCGCGGGAAACAGACCCTTTAACCCAACTCGTCTGTGCCGATCAGAAGCCCTAAATCATTCTAGTCCCACTTGCCAGTATTTGGCCCATGTCCTTCTAAACCCTTGCTATCATGTACCCATCCAGATGCCTTTTAAATGTTGTAACTGTACCAGCCTCCACCCACTTCCTCTGGCAGCGCGTTCCATACACGCACCAGCCTCTCCATGAAAAAAGTTACCCCTCAGGTCCCTCCTAAATCTCTCACCTCCAACCTATTCCCCTCTAGTTTTGGACTCCCCTACCCTGGGGAAAAGACCTTGGATATTTACCTTATCCATGCCCCTCATGATTTTATAAACTCTCTATAAGGTCACCCCCACCTCAGCCTCTGACGCTTCAGGGGAAAATAGCCCCAGCCTGTTCAATCTCTCCCTGCAGCTCAGACCCTTCCAGTCTGTTTAACATCCTGGTCAATCTTTCCTCTCCATTTTAATCTCATCCTTCCTGCAGCACGGCGACCATAATTGTCTGAGGGTATCCCTGGGGAGGGATTGAAAAGGCAGGACTTGTGAGTTAGCTGCTGGGGATGGGTGGGGAGAAAAGCAGCCTTTGACAGAAGCTAGTGTTGGCGAGTTATGGCTGCAGAGGGACATTGGTCTGAGATGGGTGGCGGTGTCCCACAGTGATCAGTGTGGGGAACCCCTGTGGCTCAGAATAACGCACAAGGCGGAGGAGGGGGGTTGGTAGAGAGGTCTGACCGCTCCCTCACTTCTGCCTTTCTTTGTATTTCAGGGCAGAAAGATAGTGTTGAGCCGAAATTGTCGGTTTTTTATCCGCCAGCCGTCTTAGGCAACGGTGCTCACCCAGCTGCAGTCTGTCTGGCCAGCGACTTCTTTCCAAAGACCATCAACCTGTCGCTGACAGTGGGAGACGGGAGTAAGACTGACGTTACCAGGCCCTCTGTAATCACGCCCAATGGCGACTATGTGGCGTTCGGCTTCCTACCTGTTCCCGAGAAACTGACAGACGTCTTCTGTGAGGCCAAGCACAATAACAAACATTTAACCGTCAACGTCACCCAGGAGTCCAAGACTGGTAAGGAGCACGCTTCCAGATCTCCCCCCCCCCCCCCCTGGTTCCCCCCCACTCCTCCTCACTCCCCCAGCTCCCCTTGTTCACCCATCCCCTCACCCTTATTCTGCCTCTCCTTGTTCCCCAATTTCCCTCTGTTCCCCCATCCCCACTTGTTCTCCCATTCTCCCACCTCCGCTTGTTCTCCCATTCCCCACTTTTTCCCTCATCTCCACTTGTTCCCCCATCCCCCCTTGTTCCCACATCCCCTCACCCCTATTCTGCCTCCCCCTGTTCCCCCATCCCCCCTTGTTCCCCCATCCCCTCACCCCTATTCTGCCTCGCCTTGTTCCCCCATCCCTCCTTGTTCCCCATCCCTCCTTGCTCCTCCATCCGATCTTCCCCCATCCCCTTGCCCCCACTCCACTTGCTCCACCATTCCCTCGCCCCCATCCCCATCCCCTCTTGTTCACCCCTCCCCTCAAACCCCATTTCCATCCCCCCTTGTTCCCCCAACCCCCATCCCCCTTGCCCCTTTCTCCCCCATTCCCTCCTTCCCCTACTCCCCTTGTTCCCCCTCCCCTTGCCCCTATCCCCCCTCCTCTTGTTCCTCCCCTCCCCTTGCTCCCTCAACCCCTCGCACCCCCTTCCCCATTCCCCCTTGTTCCCCCGCCCCATGACCCCTATCCCCCCTCAGCGGGGCACATGTGCCCATGTTGGCACCTTGTCCCCCTGAGCTGACGAACGCATTCTCCAGGCTGACGTCTCCACCTTCTGTCTACAGGGCCAGGTCCGACCCAGTCGGGCTGTGCGGAATCTTCAAATGACATGATGGACGCAAAAAATGACCCCTTTCAAGGTCAGAGTTCCCGTGAGTGGGGAAGGGGCGTTAGGGGAGATGAATAAACAGGCAGAGGAATGGGGAGATTGACGGAAGGAGAGAGCTGGGGTGGGGAGGAGGTGGAGAGAGAGTGAGAGACAGAGAGAGAGAGAGAGCCAGAAAAAGACAGACAGGTGTGGGAGGGAGGGAGAAATAGAGAGGGAGAGAGAGAGCAACAGACACAGGCAGAAAGACAAAGACAGAGAGATACAGTCGTGGAGACATAAAGATGTACAGCAAGGAAACAGACCCTTCAGTCCAACTCATCCATGCTGACCATATATCCTAATCTGATCTAGTCCCATTTGCCAGCATTTGGTCCATCTCCCTCTGAACCCTTCCTATCCATGTACCCATCCAGATGTCTTTAAAATGTTGTAACTGTACCAGCCTCCTCCTCTTTTTCTGGCAGCTTATTCCATACACGCACTACCCTCTGCATAAAAATGTTGCCCCTCAGGTCGTTTTTACAACTTTCCCCTCTCACCTCTCTACCTATGCTCCTCTAGCTTTAGGTTCCCCCACTCCGGGGAAAAGATCTTGTCGATTTACCCTTCAGTGCCCCTCATGATTATATGAACATCTGTAAGGTCACCCCCAGCCTCCAACACTCCAGGGAAAATAACCCCAGCCTATTCAGGTTTTCCTATAGCTCAAACCCTCCAACCCTGAGAGACATAGAAAGATAGACAAACAAAGAGAGAGAGGCAGAGAGAGAGTGAGAGAAAGAGACAGTCAGACAGAGAGAGATAGAGAGAGAGATAGACAGAGAGATAGAGACAAACAGAGATTGAGACAGAGAGATAGAGATAGAGGCACATAGAGAATGAGAGAGAGAAAGAACCTGAGAGATAGAGTGATAGATACGGACAGACAGAAAGATAGATGGATGGAGCGGGATGGAGAGACAGAAAGAGAGAAGGAAAGAGGGAGGGAGAGAGGGATGTGGCGAGGGAGAGATAGATTTGAAGAGCAGGAGGGAGGGATGTGTGGATGGAGAGAGGGAAGGAGAGAAGGATGGAGGGAGGTGTGGATGGAGAGAAGGAGGGAGAGAAGAATGGAGGGAGGTGTGACTGAGGGTGGTTGATGGTCTGACGGGGGTTGTACGATTCCTGACATGTTCCAACGCTGTCAGTTCTGAGCTGGAGGGAAAAGGATACATTTCGGTTTCATCATGTTGATCTTGTGTCTGATTTTAACCATCACAGAGAGACCGCAGGCAAACTTGTTGTCTCTGACCGTGATGGGCCTCCGATTTCTCCTCTTCAAAAGCGTCGCTGTCAATCTGCTGGTGACTGCCCGAGTCTGGCTTTCTTAAGGTGAGTCCCATCTCCCTTATTTCCACCCATCTGTCCCCATCTCTCCCCCATCTCCACCCATCTGTCCCCATCTCTCCCCCATCTCCACCCATCTCTCCCTATCTCTCCCTCATCTCTCCCCATCTCTCCCCGATCTTCACCCATCTCCCTATCTCCACCCATCTCTGCCCATCTCTCCCCCATCTCCACCCATCTCTCCCCATCTCTCCCCCAT